>NC_069383.1:30315000-30636250 GCF_027475565.1 Acinonyx jubatus
GCTCACGCCGGGTGAAGGGACAAGAAACACCCACTCGGATCCAACCCGGGCAGCCAGCGGCCGGAGCATGCGCTGAGAGTTTGTGCAGCTGGCCCTGGCTGCCGCCGCTGCCTCGTCCGGACTTGGCGAGGACTTGGGAGGGACAGAGGCGCTGGGAGGTGGCTTAACAGAGACTTTCCAGCAACTGCTGCCCAGGACTCTTTTTTTTTTTTTTTTTTTCTTTTTCCCAGGAGGCGGCGACGGCGGCGGCGGGGGAGAGGAAGAGAAGGAAGCGTCTCCTCCTTGAGCCAATGCAGCCCTCTGGCTCTCCGGGAGGAGCGTCCCTGCCCCGATGAGCCCCCGCAGTGCGTCCGCGACCGTCCCCCGGCGGGAGTGGGGCGCGGAGCCCAGCGCCGACGGTGAGTGGCCGCACGTCTCCCGTCTCGCCAGCCGGCCGTCCCGCCAGCCCGCCGGCGGCTGTCCCCGGCGCTGTGTGCTAAACTACTTAGAGGCTGGCGGTGGGGCTCCCCCGCCGCCGGCGCTCCCCCCACCCCCCACCCGCGCCCTGCCGGGGGCGCGCGGACGCGGTGGCGGGGCGGGGGACCGCGCTCGGCTTTGTGCTGCTCCGGCGGCGCGGGGTCGCGGCCGCGGCCGGGGGAGGGGGCCGTGAGTGACTAACCCGGCGTCTGCACAGCTGCACCGGCCCTAATTCCTCCGCGCCCCTCCCCGCCCCCGCCCCCGGCTAATCCATCATTCCGGGCCGGAGCACCATTTCTCACGTTCTCCCCGAGAAACCCTAGTCGCGGGGCGGAATCCCAGCTCAGCGCCTCGCCCCCCCCCCCCCAGTGCCCCCTGTTCACACTCGCGCGGCGGGGTGGGGTGGGGGGTGCGGAGAGCTGGGGGGCCCGGGAGCTGTCCTAATGCGGGGGACGCTCGCACCCGCGGACTCGCCTGCGGCGCCGGTGACGTCTCCCGGGGGTAGTGCGGTTTCCAACCTTCGGAACGGTTCCGAGCTGAGCTGTCCCCCCCGGGAGGGGCGCGGACTGAGGGACGTTTTCCAGAGCGTCTCATCAGAATGCAGAGGACACCGCCGCGCGTCCCCCGAGAACGGGAGTTTACTGTGTGCCTTCATTCATCCGGGAGTCAATCTTTTCTCTTCTCAGCAGGTGTTATCTGAAGCCGGTTTGGAACTTTAGGGGAGTTGAGGTTACAGTTACAACTTTAACAAATGATTTTCGATGAAGCGATGTCTCAAATGACCTAGGCTTCGCGCCGGACTCGGGACCCAGCTGAGAGCTGCAGAGGAGGGGTGGGCTGCGGGGCGGGGGGTTGGCGGGGGCGTGGAGCGCGGTGATGAGAAGTGCCCTGTTCTCCCCGCCCCCTGCAGACCGCAGCTACTTTGCCGGTGAGAGTAGGATGTGGTGAAAGGATGGGGCTTCTCCCATACGGGGCTCACAATGGCCAGAGAAGATTCCGTGAAGTGCCTGCGCTGCCTTCTCTATGCCCTCAATCTGCTCTTTTGGGTAAGTCAAACAGTTCCACTGCACCAACAGGTGGGGACGGCTGGACTCGGTCTCTTCCAGCCACCACTTAATGCGCCAAAGGGCATGGCTAAACATTAATTAATTACAGAGGATCACACCCTCTATTTTTCAGAGAAGTCCATTTTGACCTTAAAATGCCTTTGATCTAGCTGAAGTGCCATTTGCAATTAGAAAAAAGAAATCGACGCCTGGATACTGGTGGCAGTAAAATTAGACTTGAAGTTAAGCTAGGGATATAAATAAATGCACGTGCTTGTGCTTGTAGATAAGAAAATTATGGCACACTACTTAGGGAACTGCTTGTTTTCAGGAATTTCAGATAACTGTCCAAGCCATAAATTGTTTCCTTACGTCATCCTAGCCTATAAAATCTGGTTGGCGTAAAGCAGTCTTTCTATGTTTTCGTGAGAATTCATACATAGACAGCCTATCGAAAGACTGGGTAGATTTTTCTACCGGTAGAGATTCCATCCAGGCTGAAAAGGTGGTTTTCATGTAACTATTTCTAAGTTGGCAAAGTTTTAAGGAATTTTGTGTATGCTTTTGGAAAATCCCATAACCATTTAAGGAAATAAAATACATAAAATTTAACAAGCTCATGGAAATCTTTATGATGTATGAGCTAGTGACTGTCTATGCTTTGCACCCAGGCATAAGTTTTCATTAAGTGTTATTAATAAATCACATTATTATTTATAAAATTTATGAGGAAAATATAACAATTAAAACTTTTAATGTTGCTTCAAGAAGTTGTCATCCTTAAGCAAGTACATTTTTGCCAATTTTGTATTCTATTAATAACTTATATTCAAAATTTTCTGTTAGAAATTTTAATGTGTGATTTATCTGGCCGACTGGCTGGCATTGACCAGCCTCCTTTCATAAGGCTAGTGCAAGTGGTCTCTGGAGGATGACATTTTGGTTTCAACTAGTCCCTACGGGTGGCTCCATTTTGAAGTGACAAATTAAGCCTTCCTTCCGTGAGTAATCTGAAAAGATATCTAAATCGGCAACTTTTTTTTTTTCTACATGAGAATTAAAAATCATTGCATTAAATTCACCACTTGGGAACGTAAAATCACTAATTGATCTCATTGCAGATGTTAATTCTAAATATGTACGTTTTTTCAATGGATCATTAAATCACCTACTTAGCTATAAAGTTACTAAGATTTTGAACTTTGTGTGTTTTTTTTAAATGTGTGGTAATTATCACTTCAATTTACTGGTTTTTCACTTTTCTACTTTATGCTTTTTAATTATAGAATCATCACACTTTTATAACTAAAAGGGAATTTAAAGATGACTTGGTTGAACTTCCTTACTTTGTGAATGAGAAAACTAAGTGTAGGTTAGTGACTGGTCAGAGGTCAGATGGCCTGATGGTAACAGTTCCTGTAGCAGAACTCAGCTTTCTTGCTCCCGGAGAGTGCCTGTACGTGAATGATTACTGTGTTCTCAGTCTTGAAATTACTAGGACTTTTGTTGTTGTCCAAAGAACAATGATTTGGAAATTTTCTTAATAATCTGTATTATGTGGGAGGAGAAAAACCTCAATCATTGAACAAAAATATTGCTCTTCCGACTACTAAATTTGCTTCAAAAAACCTAGGTCTTAAATTCCTCCAGGGCTCTTTCTAGCGCCCCAAAATGTAAAATGTCATGTCTTTGCTGTTATCCTGTACCTCAGCCTTCTCATTTTCTGTGGGTGTATTTTATTTATTTATTGAGATCCCTTCCCCCTTTCTCCAGCCCTCTTCTTCTGCCAACTTCCCCTCCAACAAAATAATCCGTGTTAACCTCTGTATCTTTTAAAATTTTGTACAAAGATGTATTTGCTCATACCTGTCCGCATATACCCATTCGTGTCCATTTATATGTATATTCACAATATTTTTTTGTTAAAATGGTTTTTTTCTCATGCGGGTTCAAGTGGCAGGAGTGGGATTGCTTTGTGGGAGGATATGTGATACAGACGGCAACAAAAGAGCTAATCTTTATACAGTTCTTCTTCCGTTTGCCAGTCACATTTAGTGCTTCAGTCTCCTAGCCTGTGAAATAGGAATGATAGTTCCTCTTGTCTAGCATTGTCCTGAGGATTAGAGTTAATGTACACAAGGGGTTTGAACAGTGGTGCCTAAATGTGCTATCTATGTGGTGGCAGTAACAGTAGGTAGTAGTACTTGTGTTTGTTACCGCTGTTACTACAGTAATGACGCTCAAGTAGATTATCAGGAGGTGGAGTGCTCACTCAAAGGAACCCCCGTGGTGGTAATAGCAGCAATTGTTATTCCTGGGATTAATACTGCTACCACTACTACATTTCCTTGACCCAGAAATCCTGCCCCGGGAATTTGTTCCCTAGAAAGAAGAACACCGATACACCCCATTATATGCACACAAATATTTATTGCCATCTTGTTGGTGTTAGGGCACTTTGAAATTTTTGTCGGTTTGAAAGGTTTAAAGTGTTATTTTACTGTTGCTTTGTTTTTTATTTCCTCTCTTCTCCAATGAGCATGAGCATCATTTTCTTTAGACATGTATATATTTCATATATGTTATTTCATTTTATCATTCATATTCAGTAAGTATGTCATATTTACCATTTAGGTTTGTCTTATTGTTTGTCCATTGATTTCATTTATGCTGTTACTATACAACAGTTCAACAAATTTTTATAGGCTGTTTTAAATAAGATTTTATATACTCTTTCTTCTGTTCTTCTGTTCTTTCAAAGCACCTGCCTTTCTTGTTTTAGTCAGGGTTTCTTTTTCCCAATGGACTTTAAGCTTATTTGATATAATTAAAATTATCTGTTGGGATTTTTGTTGGAATTGTATGCGATGTATATCAACTTTGGGAGAATCGGCATTATTCTTTCAGTGCTAAAACAATGTTTGCAAATCTTGTGTTTTCTTACTGAGTCAGATGTAGTTTTCAGCCTTGTGCTGGGCACATTCCTGGGCATTCTTGCACTACTGTCTCATCTAATTCTCACAACGGCTTTGGAAAATTGTTTGTTTCTTTTTTGGGTAGAGAGAGGTTGTTCAGAGAAGTTCAGTAACTTGCTAGTGAGTGGCAGAACAGGGACTCAAAGTTCAAACTTCTTCTCCAAGTGTGATAGAAGTTGTAGGACTGGAAATGGGGGTGAATGTATTTGCAGTGGAGAGGTAAACGCCCTCAGTAGGAAGGGATAAGCTATCCAACTCCTAACAAGTCCTCCAGAGCAGCGTTTCTCACCTGCATGTGCCTACGAATCCCCCCGGCGTCTTGTTAGAATACAGAGTCTGATTGAGTGTGTCAGGGGCTTCACGTATTGAGGAGCAAAGCTTTAGTCCTTGTGTTCAGCTCTCATTGAGATTAGAAGCAGAACAAACCAGTGTAGCATATGAGCCCAACTTCTTACATCACACTTCACATCCTGAGTATGGAGAGGGGATTATTCTTGCCTCTAGTTTTGCAGGATTGAGAAACCTGCCCTCTTTACCTCTGGGCTCAAAGCTGAAGCCTTTTACTCCTCATTTTACATTTTAAATAGTCCCCCCACGCCCCGCCTTCCTATTTCTACTATGTTGCTACCATCTTTCCTCCTGTATCCAGAAGGATTTTAGGGAAAAGAAAACTAAAATCTTAACTGAGGACGTATAGAATTTTGCTTTGCTGTTCTGAGAGTTGCAAATCAGAGTGCTTTGTGTGTGTGTTTTTAAAGTACATCCTGAGTATTTTTCTAAATGTGAGGCAGAGATATGTCTAAGAGGAAACAATTGAAGATCACAAATGCACTGCTTCTCTCCATTGCCATGGATCCAGTCACTTCGAAGTGTCATCTGTTGAGTGGCCCTTCCACATTCTGAAGAAGCGCAATCCCGGTATAGCTGTAGGGGAGCTGGCACACAGATATTGGACCTTCTAGGTTTGTCATGAGTGTTGTGGGTTTGTAATGGGAGAGGTCACATGGGACACGGTGCACGTGGGTGAACTGCCCCAAGAGCTCTTTTGAAACCATGATTCACATTCTGGCCACAAAGGAGCAAGGAAATGAGCTATTTTCACTTCAGTTTTATCCCACTTTTACTATTTAAATGGCATATTATTTGAGTAAATGAAAGCTTTCCTCCATTTTAAAGACAACTTCTGTGGCTTTATGATATGAATGCTTGCCATTCATAGATGATAATTTTCTGCTATTACAACTATGGATAAATATGGTTGTCTTTGGAAGTTCTTGAAGTTGGTGAGCACTTAACATTTGTCAAATATGTTTGCTTATTATTTTCTAAAAATATAATTTCCCATCTGTAGTTTTTAAGCCCCATTTCTCACTGGCAGATAAGAGCCATTGTTTTTCACCTACCATTACCAAAGATAGTAGCAACAGAGAGGAACTACTCTACTGTACTAAGAAAAGAAACTTATAAAAGAAAACCTTAAAAGTGGACAGGGAATCCAGTTCATACTTTTGGGATATATGCAGGGCAAATGAAATAACAGAAGGTTAATGTCCTGTTTCTTTTTCCTTGGCCATATGTAGTGAACCTTAGGTGTTTGACCCATGGCAGACCCTACAGAGATTCTTGGCAAGTAGACATTTGTATTCACATGGCATTTATGTAGTCATATAAAAATACAACTTTTTAAATTGTTACCTCTAACTTTATACTCTGAAAGTCCTTGAAGTTTTCTTTAATTCTAGTGACTAGGGGAGAGCTTTCCGACAAACATTAGTTCTTTTTAAAAATAAATATTAAATAAGCTTTAGTCTCAGGGGCAAAGCCGGTACATGTTTTTCATACAGTGTGGCCCCAACTGAGCAAAGATGAGCCATCGCATGGTTCATAAGGACCACACTTTGGAGAGGGGTGTGGGGGATTTTTCGGGACATGTCCTTGTGGCAGAGCAGAATGGTACTGACCTTGGCCTGCCAGCCTCCAAATAATCAAGACTTGATTTAACTTCATGTTTCAGTAAATAACTATTTCAAACCTTTTTTTAAGACTAAGGCAATTAAAAAAACATTTTAGTGTTTATGTTTGAGAGAGAGAGAGAGACAGAGTGCAAGCAGCTGAGGGGCAGAGGGAAAGGAGACACAGAATCCGAAGCAGGCCCCAGGCTCTGAGCTGTCAGCACAGAGCCCAACGCGGAACTTGAACCCACAAACCGTGAGATTATGACCTGAGCTGAAGGTGGACACTTAACCCACCGGCTGAGCCACCCAGACGCCCCAAGACAAAGGGAATTTTAAAAGCACCTAGTTCAATTCTCCATTTTCAGGATAAACAAAGGTTCCAGAAGTTTGAATTACTTGTCCAAGTTCTCTGCAGAGATAGAACTGTAACTAAATTCCCCATCTCTCTCCTGCATTCTGCTCTTTGCTACCAGATTTGACATAAAAAGTAAAGTTAAGGTAGATGGTTTTAAACATCTGTCAGCCTTAAACTTCTGCAAGAGAGCCTTGAACTGCTCTCTTAAATGAGACTATAGATTATGGATGGCAGACAGTTGAAGGAATTAGAAAGTCTGTCTTATGACTAGGCCCTTATTATTTGGTGGAAACCAAAGGCATACATTTCATAATAAGTTTAGGGACTCTGCATACATGTAAAATTCTGATTGAGAAAACAACTTGATTCAATACTTATTTTTACATAATTAGATTTGAACAAACCCAGAATATATCTCCAGCAATAGCAAATTTCATATGTACAAGTATTTGTTGAGAGCTAGCATTTCCTAAATGTTTTTCAAGACAGAATGTGGCAAATGTCCTGCTAAGTAGTAGATCAAGCATATTTCTCTAGAGTAATGTTTGGGTTATTTTCTAAGCATTTTCTTCAACTACAAATGATATTTTGCAATATTGGAGAAAATGTAAGGAGCTATATGCCTAGTTACATATGATAATTATAGTGCTCCTAGGAATTTAATCATAATGAATGACAGTTGAAGAATTATTTTATTTTTATTTGGAAACCTAGTAGAAAATGCTGTTATTAGGAAGGGGTCCTGAATTGCTTGCACTATTTGTGCTTGTAGATTTAATAGCACGATTTGTATTGAGGTGACCT
The DNA here is from genome assembly GCF_027475565.1 of Acinonyx jubatus. NCBI lineage: Eukaryota > Metazoa > Chordata > Mammalia > Carnivora > Felidae > Acinonyx > Acinonyx jubatus. The sequence continues at coordinate 30,322,592 of NC_069383.1, forward strand.
CATCTCCTTTTAGCTTTGTTCCTTGCTACAGCATGCACTCTATGTTGTACACTGCTATGATTTTCTCAACCCCAGTAAGTAAAAATCACTCTTTGAGAATGAAACTGGTTCCAGACATTTAATGCAGCTAGAAATAATGTCATAATAAAAAGCAGTTTTATTCTCAGAGTTGCTTGTTCGCCATAAGATAGGGCTTTGTATTGATATTATTTATTTTGACTAATGTTCTGGGCACAGCTGCAATGCTTGGGTAACTACTGTGCAAAAGAACAGTAGAGTCAAGTAGAAGCTTGTAGTTTAAAGGACACTTGAGAACACTTAAACCAGCTTCTGACCTGATATATAAATCTTTGATCTTGTAATTCAGCAGGCATCTCTCTACTGGAAAACTTCCAGTGGTAGAAAGCTTAGTTCTTCTTGAAGCATCTCCTAATTTTGCTTAGCTCATCTAGCGAGTTGAAATTGCCTCCCTTTAGTTTAATCATTGTCACATTCATTTCATCTAATATCTGTTGGGCCTCACTGCTGGGCCTGGTACCCTGCTGTGTGGTTGGGCTCTAGGCAGTGGTCTGTGGAATGAGATGGGTGGGTGAAAATAGGAAACAATAGATAATTGCTCTGTGAAGTCTGTCCCAGAGGGTAAGGAGGGAGTTGGGAGAACATCTTTATATGCTAGCTGTTTGAGCTGGTCTCAAAGGGTAAGGTTGAGTTGCTCTGCTGGGGAGGTTGGGAAGGCTGGGGCAGGGTGCATTGGGAGGGAACTTCATGGGCAAAGACATAGAGGCTTGGGGGGATCTGCATGGTGCATTGCTGGAGAAGTACAGGCAGCTTTTTGTATCTGAGTACAGAATGTGTGTGGGAAGGAGCAGGCAGGGAACGGATTGAAGAGATCCTTTAAAGGTGACTGAAGAGGGCCTCTGTGCCCTGCTGAAGCGTTTAAACTTGACTCTCTAGGAAAGAGTTGGGGGTAGTGGAAGCCAGAGCTGGGAAGGCCCCCCTCAGGGCAGCTGTGGGAGCTGTATAAGCAGAAGAACTCAATCTGTGTTTCCTAAAGCTAACTGAAGGGTGAGTATGAGGTGGACTCTGTGAGCTGGAAAGTTCATTAGAAGGTGATTGTAATTACCTGGCAAGAGATTGAGGCCCTGAACTAGCCAGAAGTGGCAGGAAGCGGGGAGGAATTCACCAGCCGTGGTGCAGGAACTATCTGTAGGACTTGAAAATAATTAGATGGAGAACTGAGGAAGAGGGAGAGGTTCAGGCTGTCTGCCCAGTTGCCAGTTTATGTGATTGAAGCGTTGATTATACCATTTACTGAGATAGGAAACACAGTGGGAGGGACACGCAGGTTTTGAGAGCAATGGAAATGAGTACCTTCTCAGAGATGTCAAAACTGAGAATGGCCATGCAATGCAATAGATAGCTGTATCACAGAGCTTTCTTCCTCATCCTGTGTGCTAGACCTTCAAATATCTGAAGATTCCATTTCTGAACTAATCTAGGCGTTGCCTTTTCTCTTAAGCTGACTGAGAAAGATTAAGAGAAAGCCCTGAGGTCAAAAGTGACTTGAGATAGTAGTAGGTAATATATATAAGAATCCTAGTCTGTCTTTTCATTGCATAAATCCTCTGTGAAGTCGGTCTTATTTTCCTAACAGTTTGTATGTGAGGAAATAGGCTTAGGAAAGATTCAGTGACACCCAAAGTCATATAACTGAAAAGGAGCACAGGTGGAATTCAAACCAAAGCTTTTTGATTCAATGGCTTCTTATAGCCATTATGGCTAAGACTATGTGCCTTAAATGGCCTCTGAGACCATGTATTCTGGTCCCTGCTTGGCTTTCCATTCTTACCACATGCCAGTTTCCTTCCCTTGAACATGTCGTGCAGCCTTCCATCCTGGGATCTTCGCTGTTCCTTCTGGCTGGAATGTACTTTCCAACTGCTCTTTCTGTAATGAACTTGTGTAATTCTCCTTCAGATCTCAGCTTTCTGAGAGAAGTCCCTTTGACTCCATGGAATAGGTCAGGCACTACAAATAGGATTCTTATAGCAACCAGTATTATTCCTTCCCAGAATTTATTACAGTTTGCAGCTACACATTTATGTCTTTGATGGGTTGATTAAGGTGTGTTCTCTTAGTAAATTTCACCACAGAATAGAGATGATGCCTTTTCCTGCCCATCCATGTGTCTCTACCACATCACAAAGGACCTGGCCAAGAGCAGTTGATCAATATGTATTTTTGAATGGAAGAATTACTTCAAAACCCATGCACTTAACCAAATCTACCCTGTTAGAAATGTTTTGGAATATGCCACTTAAAAGATATACACATTTTTTGTTATAAATGGAAGAATGTGTATGATGACAACCACTGATGATACACTATACCAAAATGAAGAATCTGATCATTTATTGATACCTGTCTCAGAGCTTAGATACTGAAAATTGGCTAAACAGCCAGTAAGAAATTCAAAGATGGAGAAACCAAGATCAGTTATTACTTTAAAGAATGATAAAGAGAGGAGAGAATTATTTGTAATTGCACAAGAATTTGATGTAAATAAACTATCACATTAATAGAATTTTCTGGCTCCCATGAAACTTACAAGGTATTTAAAAGGCCACATACAAGTCAAGTAGAGGAAGAACATGCAGCCTTAGATATAATCAAGTAGTCCATGGTGCCCTGCTAGCCCTGTGTGTTTTAATAGGTTCTATTATTATTTAGCTATGGAGAAGTCAAAAGATCAGATGACTACCACTGAAAAGATAGTTTATTGTACTTACAGATCCTGAGAGAGAGAGAGTACATGCCTCATCACGAGGGCCAAGGGGGAAGTAATGGGGTCCATCACAAGGCAGAGAGAAAGGGACTGGGCAAGTACTTTCATTGTGGCTACATCAAGAAGAAATGGGCAAGACAAAGTAAGTAGGGTCTGGATTGGCTACTTTAACTAATTTCAGCAGCCTCTGGAGTATAGGGGCTGTCCCTGGTTGTCTGGCACCTGGACCTTGGCATGTTTATGGCAGGTGTAGAGTGGCCCAGAGTGAGAGAGAGAGCAATAAAAGAGGTGTTTGGGGTGTGGGGTCTGGAATGGTTGGTTTTTATTTGAAAATGACAAGTGTGAACCTGGGAGAAGACCTCTTCTCAAGGGTGGTGGAGGGCAGAAGGCCAAGGCAAGGTGGCTCAGGCACATTATCAGTTTGTTCCGACCAAGGTGTGTCTGGCTTGAACATGTAGAACAGATGTTAAAGCATCAAATTCACAGAAGCTAGAAGCATGATTAATAAACTGTGGCTGACCCACGGGGTAACTTTTATTAGTTTTTACTTTTACAGTCTTTTTATTCCTAACAGAAAAGAGGATAGTAATAACTAGCCTCATTCTTTGCTGAGCTGTGGTCCCAGGGCTCATAATCTGTTTTAGGCCATGACTCCTGAGACTCTATTCCCCAAAGGATGTAGTTAAGACATTCAGACTTAGCCTGGCAAGTACAGACTGACCCCCATGTTATCCCTCCCTTTAAAAAAAAAGATCCCTGCATGCTGTGCAGGCTAGTCTCCTCACTGTGGAAATAGATACATTCATTTTTTAAATGTTTATTTATTTTTGAGAGAGAGAGAGAGAGACTGAGCACACACATGTGCACACACACCAGTAAGGAAGGGGCAGAGAGAGAGAAGGAGACAGAGAATCTGAAGCAGCCTCAGGCTGGAACTCAAGAACCGTGAGATCATGACCTGAGCCTATTGGACGCTGAACCCACTGAGCCACCTGGGTGCCCTGATATGGTCATTTCTAAATTTGGAAGGCAGTTGGTGACTAAGCCTTAAGTTCCAAAGACCAATGGCCTGAATTTGAATCTTGGTTCTGCCACTGAGAACCTGTAAGACCTTGAACAGGTTACTTCATTTTTCTGTGCTTCATGGTGCTCTTTATAGTCTTTATTATCTGCTTTATCTGTTTATTCCTTGTGTCCCACAAGAGGCTTCACAAAGGCTGGGATCTCGCATCTCTTATTTATTGTGGGGTCTCTAAATCTAGCACAAATAGTATGAGGCAGATAGTAGGTATTGGGTCAGTGTTCAGTCACTGAATGTATTCAGTCACTTCAGTATTCAGTCACTGAATGAAGAATGAGCAAATTCACTACCTGATTTTCCGAGCAGGTAGCCATACTTCCCTATACCAGAGGTCATAGAGCTCTACATGTTCTGTTTGCCTTTGAGCCTTTATCCAGAAAGCATTTTCATGACCACTGCTTGACTCAGTCAGTACAGACTCATTCCTGTCTTGTATATTCATTATTTAATGAATTTAAAGCTAAATCTATGATGCATAATGGTAATCGATGTTCACTAAGATGACAGAAATTATTAAAAATCAAATTAAGTTAATTTTCACTGTATGGTGCTTAAGAACATAAGTAGAAGGCACACTTTAGAAAAATAAATCCATCTAAATAAGAGAGGGTTAGGGGTTAACCTTCAACTTTTTGAAAAGTTGAAGACTTTTCCTAGGAAGACTCGTTTTGAACATGTTCTATATAGTTGCTTTAAAAAAAAAACCTGTGGACAATTTAAAATATAGACAAAAGTCAAAAACACAATATAAGTAATCTTTAATTACCTATTACCCAATTGTCAACATAATCTCCACTTCCCAACTAAATCCTATGCATTATGATTATTTATTTAACCATTCAGCATATATCTCTAAAAGATAAGGATCCTTTAAAAAATCTTCGTACCACTGTCATATCTAAAACAGTAATTTCTTAACATTTTCAAATATCCAGTCAGTGAAAATATCCCCAGCCATCTCATGGATGTCTCTCTGTGATTGTTTTGTTTGAATCAGGATCAGGTCAACATATTGCATTGGGTAATCCCTTAAATTTCTTTTAATTTATAATAGTTTCTCCTTCCTTCTTTTTTTCCACTTGGCCAGTTTTTTTTAATTGAAGAAATTGGATCATTTGTCCTGTGAAATTTCTCATATTCTCAATTTTGCTGATTGCATCCCCATGGTGGTGTTTAACAAATTTAAATCTAGTCCCTGTATTTCCTATAAACTGATAATTAGAGGTGGAGGCTGGGTTAGATTCAGGTTGACTTTTCGGTAAAAATACTTCAAAGTCATCTCTGTGTGCTTCCGATTGTATCACGTTGGGGGACACATTGTCTTTTCTTTATGACACTAAAACTAAGCAGTGGGGTATGGCATTTTTTTCTTCCACTTGATTTCTCCTTTCTAGAAGCTAGCCTTTCACGTGTCACAGTTTGCACTCCTAACTACATATTAGAACATTTGTGGAACCTTACACATTTCTCGTGCCTCCGCCCCACTTTCAAGAATTTTTCCAGGGTGGTTCTGGGCTCAGTACTTTTTTTTTTTTAAGAGTCTTAAGTGATTTTGATGTACAGACAGGACTGAGAACTACTAACCTGATAATTTGGGCAGTTGCTGAGGATCTTTGCCTAGAGATCCATTATTTCAGTGAGGTTGTTAAATAGTGATACTCTATTATGCTTTCTGCATGTATTAGCAGAAATTCTTCTATAAGAACTTTCATGAAGTCTTTAGTTCTTTCCTTTGTACAGGATAGGTAGGATAAATGTTTAATTCTTACCACTTTTCTGAATAATGAGTATCCACCATCCTTACAAAGGTGACAGGTGAGTTTTAAGTATTATATGAATTCATAGATTTTAGCATGTGATATTTCAAAGCATTGCATTTATCATTATCATTATTATTATTATTATTATTATTATTATTATTATTTTGGTGCTCAAATTGTTCGACTTTAGCTAATGGAAGCCCTTTCAAGTTAGCTCCTGTGACTTTCTTGGCAATATCAGTCCTATGGATTTCATTGCTTCCTTGCTATTGCATATGACGTGTTTTAGGCTCATCTTGTACATCTGATAGTTTAGTCGTTCAGTGGCCTCTTTATCCTGTGCAAATCCTGTCTTGAACCCAGAATCAGCCATGTAGGGAAAAAAGCATAATGGTTATGTAACAAAAAATCCTTAATTTTTAAAATTGTTAATCTTGCAGAGAATGTTGCATAAATCCTTGGTAACCAATTTGGTTTTTTTTTTCTTTCCAGTTAATGTCCATCAGTGTGTTGGCAGTTTCTGCTTGGATGAGGGACTACCTAAATAATGTTCTGACGTTAACTGCAGAAACAAGGTAAGCTTTATAATTAATGATTGATTTCTTTCATCAGGTTTCCTTAGACCCTAGTTTCTAAGTAACTTTGCCCCTGTTTAGACGGTAGTACTCTTCCACAATCAATAAACTTTGTTACATCTTCTAGCATTCTCATTAAGGTATGCCACTTGTCCCAGAGAAAACTTCTGGGTATGCTAATATCAGTTTGCTGTCCTCTGGAGAGTGGGTCAGCTGTGTCACATTTGCATGAAAGGGACAGCGTAGCTATTTTTCTGTAGGAAAATCACTGCCAACACCTTCCTACCTTCATATCCCTCAGCTAAGGAAAACCAAACTCAGCATTGCCATTGTCTTCTCAAATTTCAAAAGGTTGATCCAGTAACATCACAAAAAGCAAGTTACTTAACCTCTCCCAGTCTCCATTTCTTCATCTCTGAATGGGGACTGTCGCGTATACCACTCTGAAATGTCAGAAGGATTAACTGAGATAGATTTTGTGAAGTCCTAAACAAAGTGGAGCTTAGTATACAGTAATGTCTAATTTTTTGTTATTATTACTCTTACTAGTATGGTTCTAGTTAATGATTTTTTTCATAGCAATAAAGTTTTCTAGCAAAAATCATCTTCCTTCCTCTTTCTTTTAATATAGATTAATTTCCTTTTACATAGCAGTGTTTCACATTGGGGGGAAAGATTAGTTGCCGAGCAGAGAAAGTGCTGCATGTGGATTTCCAGATCAGAGAAGAGCAGGGAGATTCTTCTCAGTGGGGCCTGTGTGTTTTCCTCAGGCTAAAGCTTCAGAGCAAATAATAGATTGACTTCTTATTGGGGACCTCTTTTTTTTTTTTTTTTTAAGTAGGCTTCATGCCCACTATAGAACCCAGCGCAAGACTTGAACTCATTACCCTGAGATCAAGACCTGAGCTGAGATCAAGAGTCAGATGCTTAACTGACTGAGCCAACCAAGTGCCCCTGGGGACCCCTGTCTTATGTTTTAAATGAGTGGAGGTAGAAGTGCTACCACTTGTATAAAAACCTAAACAAAACATAACAAAAATAAGACAAGCAAGCAAGTCAGTGGTAGTGCAGTGATTTTGAAAATAGCGATACAGTCATCAGCTTTGAGACATGATGATTTAAAGGATTATTAACACGAACCTCAGTTGTGTCTTGTACTATGTCTTGGGTGCATTTTGGTTCTATTTTATGTATAACGTGGCATTATTGTTCTTCTTTCAGGGTAGAGGAGGCTGTCATCTTGACTTATTTTCCTGTGGTTCATCCAGTCATGATTGCTGTTTGCTGTTTCCTTATCATTGTGGGGATGTTAGGATACTGTGGAACAGTGAAAAGAAATCTGTTACTTCTTGCATGGGTATGGTGTTTATATCTTCTCTTTATTATGGGTAAAAAGACCAACCAGGACTGCATTATTTTTTCATCAGTGTACAAGATTACGTGCTTAGGGAACCGTGATAGCAGTACTCTAATCTGTGGTAATTGTTCAACATCCTGTGAGAAAGGAAGCGTTCTTTCCATGGGGGATGACTTCAGCACAAGTATTTGTTGTCCTCAAATGATGAGGTATGGAAATATGGATGCTATTTAATTATTTCACTCAGGCTAGGTGTTGACATTTTCATTTGAAAGTACGAGTTTTTTTCTTGTGTCATGAGCCTTATTACCACCCAAACAGGCTCCTTGGGACTAGAATGAAGAAGACATGACAAAACTTTGTTTCTCTCTCTCTTCCTTTTTTAAAAACAAACCTGTCAAAAAACCTATGTGGAAATTCAGGTGATGAAGTAGCAGACAGATATTAAAATCCCAGCACCGCCTTTACAGAGGTTAGTGGATAAAAATGAGTCTTCGTTTCCATAATCTTAGTGGCTTTTGTTTTGTTTTGTTTTGATTCTGAAAGAGTTGGACTAGGCGACTTCTCAAATTCCCTTCAGCATGCAAAATCTATGATTCTAAAATCTATGATTAAACTTTTAATTCAAAAAATTAGTCAGCTCTCTTTTAACATTAAAAATTTGAGTCAGTTTAAACTATAGCATATATATATATATATATATATATATATATATATATATATATATACACACACACACACACATATATATATACACACACACACATATACACACACACACATAGCTTTTTTTGAAGCACGTTGCATGTATAAAATATTGCTTGTTAGTGGCACTAGGTAGTGAGGCTGCTAACATGTAATTGCAGACATCTCAGATTTTGGAAGAATTAATTCATTGGATATATGCCCTTCTTTGCAGTAGGATTCAGTATTAGCTGTGCATTAATTTCTTGTAGGGAACTTAAAAAAAAAGTTTTAATGGTGTGTTGATACGCCAGATACCTGAGGAGAAAAAAGTCCTGATTTGTAGCATTTGAAGATCTCCATGGGTTGAATACTTGCAGCATCGTGGATTTCAGGCCACCAGAGTGGTGTCCCTGAATGCAGAGAGGGGAGAGATGAGCACAAGTGGCTGTCAGGAGCCACTCCTGCACGCCAGGGCTCGACCGGATCCCATCCCAAGCCAATTAAAACAGAATCTTAGTGCAAAACTGAACTAAAGCTTTCAATTTCACAGGAACAACCTGTGTTGATGTATTAGATAACTCTTGGCTTCATGGATTCTTCAGGTCCATGATTGGAAAACAGAAAATGCTGCAGAAAATAAATTACACTCAGAGAAGGGAAACATGCCCATTACCTTACTTTTCTCCCCTTTCGTATATAGTGAGGAGAATGGTAGAAGGGTTTGGAATCTTACTTTGTCATTTAAGACATTTGGACAATAGTTTAAACATAAATTCAAGGACTTACTTTATATGAAACCCATAGCTTAAAGGACGGAGGAGGTATTTTGAACTTAAAAAAAAAATCTCAGAATCCTTTTTTAAAACCACAATCTTAGAATGATGTCCCATTACACAACAATTTAAGAATGACTAGTCTTCCCCCTGTCTCCAACTTGTGTGACTCTGGGTGGTCCCTGGACTGTGTGTTTGGGGAGGGTGGGATAGCATATTTCATGGAACCTCAAAGACTTTTAGGAACCCATTTTGAAAACCATTTATGCATTCCATTAGGCTGTTTGAGTGCTCATAAAGCAAGTTGACAAAGAACTAAGTAATTTGGTCGCTACTTAAGGCAGGATGAGTCACAGAGAATTGTGATGAGAGGCTGGAAAGAACCTTATGATGCAGAGGTGACACGGAGGACTGGAATCATAATAATGACAAAGATGCTGATGTTAGAGTAGTTAACATTTCTCAGGTGCTTACAGATGTTGTAGAGGTTTATGTGAATTTTTTTTACATGAAGAGTTTTACATGAATTAATCAATGTCGTCCTCTCCACAATTCTAATGAAATGGATACTGTTATTTCTATAATATGGATGAGGAAATGAGGCACAGATTGGCTGATTTGTCTAGGTTTGCATGGCTAGTAAATGGAGAATCTGCTATATTCAGACCATAGCTGTCCAGTACGACATATATGTGACAACTTCACTATATTACTCTGCTGCCTTTTCCTAAGTGCTTATAAATGTTTCTCACATTCTATAAAATACTTTCTCTATGATCTTTCACTTCTTCAACTTGACAACAATCGTCTAAGGTAGAGAATTATAAATGAGGTTCAGAGTCCAAAGTCACTCAACAATAATGGGTGTTGCTTTGATTCAAACCTCAGTATTTCTGGCTGCCAAGCCCATTCTCATTGGGTCTTTACTGAAGTCTCTAGTAGATGTGTCTCAACCTTTGAAGCCCGGCACATTTACCTTATTATAAATTTCCTTGTTTTATAACCAGCCCAAACTACCAGACTACAAACAGCTGATAATATGAACTGTTCACTTTGACTATAGCTTCAGTAAATGTTTATCAAATTGAACAATGGACAGGACATTAGAACAGCGCAAGTAGGAGCGGTCAGCACCTCAGAAGGAAGATGGAACCAGGAAGACAATGAGGAGAGTGAGATTTTAAAGGAGGAGTCTGACCCACTAAACTGTAATGATGCTGGAATTGAATCAAAGCAGATCTTCATTTGGGGGCAGCAAATAAACTGCCATCCTCGCCACCTTATCTTTGGATGTTATTTGAACATTGGGGTTGATTCCAAGCAGGTTTATTGCTTAAACTTATATTGTGAAATTGGTAAAACACCATATAAAATGATCATCTTTAAAAAACAATAATAAAATAAGATAAAATAAAGAAGGAGCCTATTGGATAGGATTCTACTACAAGGGGAATGGCTTCTTAAAGGAGGGGAGGGGTACTAATGCAAAATAGGACAGGATGTTAGGTCTTTGGCAAATATTTGCAAGGCAACTCTCATGTTTTCTTCCTTTGTGCCCTTTAGCTTTTTATCCTAATTAATATTTAAAGAAGTTGAATGCATTCAACCCAACTTTTGAATTCATTTCCCTGTATTCAAAATCTTGTTTCACTTTTAAGAACTGCAAATGAGATTAGTAGGAAGAGGCTTTTTATTTTTATTTATTTATTATTTATTTATTTTAAGACAACCAGTATCTCTGAGAGCTGCCATATCTTTTGAATGATTATCAAAAGAGAAACAAAAAAACAAAAAACAAAAAGAGCTGGCAACTGAGCTACGGTGCTGTTAAGCAAAAATCAGAATGCCATTACTTACAGACTGATCAAGAAAAAATGGGAGACTCTCAAAACAGGTCTTTATAACCAACCTGCCCTCTCCTTACACCACCCCCCTAAAATACCAACAACTGGGCAGGCTAAGAGGCCACCCATAGGAAAACATTTCTGGTGAACTTTAGTCATGAATTTCACCCTTCTATTGAGTTATAGATACAAGTTGTTAAAATACCCTAATTTAGGGTTCCTATATAAAGTGTAGGGCAGCTAAGTAAATTTGGATTTCAGATAAGCAACAAATAATATTTTAGTATAAGTATGTCCCATGCAATATTTGGGATATACATCCACAAAGCATTATTCATTGTTTATCTGGAACTCAGATTTAAATGGGCATCCTGTAATTTCATTTGCTAAATCTGGCAACCCTACTCTAACTAGATTTGTTCTTAATACATGTGAGATTGTCATAGAACAGAAACTTTTATATCTTTGTAAGAATATATTTTGTATATTTATAAAAATAACTAAATTCTAATTATGTTAGGAAAACAAACCAAAAACGACTAGGAAAATAAACTTGCATATGCCATGACTTTCAAAGTGATTTTCGTAACAGAAATTCCTTCTCGTTTTTAAAGAGAAATTGCAGCTACATGGAAATTGGTTTTAAGCCTTAGATGGGTACTCCCAAGGCTTTTAGTTGTAGACTAAATGAAATTCATTTGTTATTGCAATTCTACCTTGCTATTAACACAGGCATTAGGAAAGCCGTGGCTGCTCAGGGGAATGTAAACAGATTGAGCGGACATGTTTACAGTATCAACAACAGCTGAATGTCACCATCAGGAGATCGTCGTCACTTGTCAGAGCATGATGCTAATATACATCCAACCACCAGCAAATCACAAGTAGTCAGGCACTGGTCAGAACTGAAGTTGGATGCACCTAACAAGTTCAAGACCAAGTACCTTGTGTTTCAAATGGAAGGTTTTCTTTTTTTTTTTTTTCCACTTTTATTACTCCAGAGAATTTGCATAAAGCTAGTGATTATATGGAAGCGCTTGTAAAGCTTTCTTAAAATATACAGTGATTGAACCGGATTTTTAATGATGCTCTTAATGGAAATCAAGTAAATTTCAGTGGCCACAAGGACATTAACCATCCTTGAGTATTTTGTTGGTTGAAATCATAATGCAAAACCAGAATATCTTAAATGGTAATTTTCTACAGACTCTCTGTTTAAGGCCTGCTTTCAAGCAGTTATAAATTTTATAATTATATAGCTAGTTATAAGCCATTAAGTTAAAATTAAACTATTGAGTTAAATATCTTTATTGTTTTCTGTTTATGATTTTGGTTGGTAGCCTAGCATCTATGTTTCGCAATTAAGGTCCATCATATTATTGACCACATATTCAGCATCTGCCCAGTGTTTTACTTTGTTTCCTCAGAAAATACAGCAACTTTTTGTGGTTTGATTTATTGTACAGATGAGGGAAGGAAGGGTGCCCAAAGATTCAGGGCTGCTAGTTGCCATCATTAGCCTTCAAATAGAGTCCTTGCTCAAGCCCATGCAGGGTTCACTAACTACACCACACTACTGTTAAAATACATTAATTAATTATTGGCATTATTTCTCTAAGACTTAAATATGCTTCATTTATAATTCCAAGGCATTCAGTGGTCATTTAGCCTTTAAAAATATAGTCTTTTAATACCCTTATCATAAAAATTCTACCATAGTTCCCTCTTCTTTTATCACAGAATCCAGCCATTTATCCTTCCTCTCTCCTCCTTTCCTTCCCACTCCCTGTTTCTTTCCTTTTTCCCTCTTTAGACAGATGTCCTTTGACCAGCGTGTGGTAGACACTTGAGATACAAAGATGAAAGGGGGGAATAGAAAGAAAATAACAAAATTTAATACAATATTAAAGTTAGAAGTAAATCAGTGTGGGAACACAGAATAAGGAGCGACTGGAGACTTATGACAGGTTTCGAAGGAGGGTCTTTATTTGAGCTATTGAAAAGATATTGAATGCATCAGAGTTTTCTGGTGGAGAAGGGGAGGGAGGGGCCCTAGAACAACATGAAAAGTGTGCAAAGACACAGACGAATAACTTAGAAATTTTGTGTGGCTGTAGTGTCACTGCACTGAGAAAAACACATGAAGTAGCCCAGTTGTGAAGGTCTTTGTAGGAGAGAGTCTGATGTTGTCCCTTGGGCTATGAAGAGCCAGTGGATTTTTCTAGTACTTAGGGTTGGAGGCATTGGGAAGCCCTGTTAGTGATCACACAGTAGTCTTCAAAGCCATGGCTGGGGTCAGAACCAAGACTTTGGGGATGGAAGGTGGATGAATTCAGTAGACCTTGCTGAAGTGGAATTATGAATAAAGAATTGTACGTGACAGTACAATTTGTATTACTTGACATCAGGAAATGAGGTATTATTCTACACTGATGCACTTTTCATATGATCAAAACACATCTCTGCAATACAGGCATATTATTGTGACCTTTCAACTAGAACTCTTTAAAAGCTATAGTTTTCAAACTTAGTTGTTAAACTCACAAAGGGTCTCAGGTCTTTGGAGGAAACTGAAGATGATGTAGGCATTTCTGGATTCAGAGGCTCTCAGTTTGCACAACTTGCTTTTGTATGCACAAAAGCCCAGCACAGAGTTCCGTGACCTCTTCTGTTTCTTAAGTCATGTTGGTTTGACTACCTCTGATTATGCCCCAGAAAAGCACATAAGCAGATGTTTTTAAAAGTAAATGTGTCCAAGACAGGGGCTTGGGACAATTGTGTGATATTCATGCCCTTAGTGTTGGGCCTTTGTGACGGGATTTTGAGCGCTCATTGGACTTTCTGCTTACTTTGGGGTTTGAAGTGTGAATAGTTTTTATATTTCTGACCTTTGCATAATTTAGGTGTACTCTATCATAGTAAACATTTTAAGCTTTATTGTGTGTTGTTTCTTAATATATACGATGAGATAGCTTTGGCTAAATATAAGCCATGTAAATCTATATCCATTAATTTGGTGAACGTCTTTAGTCTGTGTAGCATTTAAAGCCAGGTATTTCTCTGCCAGCATGTTCCATTGAAAGGTTCGTTCCAGCTGTGAATGCTGGTTACCGGTTCAGCAAATGCTCCCTTGAGGTCAGTTTAGCAATTGTGCTGTGGTTTTGCTTTGTCCTCTGCTTCCACATTGTCAGTCTGTTGGCTTCCTTTGGCAAATGTAAAACAGTAAGCATTTATGTAAAATCATATAGCTGTAAGACTGACTCAGGAATCAGTGTCCCTAGAGTACAGAGTTCAAGCAAGAGGGCAAATGACACACATAAAAGGTGAGAGAATTAAGTCATTTCAGCCATTGAGGAAATAGCTTTCAGATAAACTTGTTAGAAAATGATGCTTAGTATTTACTCTCTATGCAGTGTCTCATGAAGTTAATGATGAAATAATAGCTTATTAATTAAATTTAAGTTTTTTCCCATGAAATTTCATAAATTCAAAACCCTTTGTGATCCATAGAATTTTCCCTTTTTTCAGATAAAGGGTGATAACGGGTCCTGGTTATGTGCTCAGATTAAGATGAATCTTCTCAGTTCACATGACAAACACTGCTTTAAATTTTGTTTGAAATGTATAAGCATTGTTATATCACTATTTCTGTTGAGCAATATATTTGGGTTATTGTAAAATAAGTGGTTATCCCTGAATTTTCTTTAGATTACCATTCTTTTAGTTTTAGAACTTTAAAATTTTGAAACTACACGTTTCATCAAAGTGATCACAGCTATAAAGACATTGTAGAAATATTGTCCTTAAGAAGATAGCATTTATGAAATGATATTTGCCAGTGTAACAGTTACTTCTCATTAAGTACAAAGATGATTTTTTTCAGCGTCTCTTTGAGGAAACTAGCATTGAAAATATTTTTGGATTTCATGTTCTGTGCAGGCTTTACAAACTGAGTCGAAGGCATGGGCTGACGTTTGTCTTTTATAATTAGAATATTTTAATTGTGTACGTTTTCCCTTTGTGTTATTAAAGTACTTTTCTAAAAGAGCTCTAAGGGACAATAACCTTGTTCTGTTGAGACCGTTTAATACACGGACAGGAAAAGGAGATGATGGGAGAGTCGGGGGCAGAGGTGGCAGGTAGCTTACAGAAAGGTCCTTGCTGGGGGGGAAGGTACTCTGGAGGAACTGAAAGGCTGGTGGACAGAGCAATTGTAGTAAAACATTTGGAAGCTCCTGGTGTGTGTGGAGAAGGGCATGTGTCAGACATATGGGAAATATGGGCCAGATATGCAGGGTAGAGAGGTGGCTCTGTGAGCTTTCAAGCCACATTATGGAGAGTCTTGAATGTTGTGTGTGCTTACTCTGCAGTTGGAAGTTCTGTGAGCCTAAGAGTCATGTGCTCTATCTTTTGCAGTGTCCTTTCCTGCTTGCCCTGGGCTTTCTGCTCATTTACCCGGGAGAAAATAGTACCTGGTTTTGCCACTCTGGGATAAGGGGGCTTCACATTTTTTAATGATGAGCCTTCTTTAATGATACAAGAGAGAATGGAAGACAAACTTTATTCTAACAATGTGCCTTTACTGATGAAGAAATGAAGGTACTGAGGTGGGGAAGTCTAATGTCTTAGAATTTTCTTTTCAGAAGTACGTTATAAAAAAAAATTCTGTGAATCTGGGTGTGTTTAGTTCAGGTGTCACAGCAAAAATATGGTTATCAGGTTAAAGTAGTAACCAGGAAACTGGGTGCAGGGCTAAGGTGTCCTTAGGGAGACAAGCCAGGTTCAAGGACTCTTGTGGAAGGGTCAGAACAGTAGTTCTTTGAAGTGCTGCAGCAATTTTCCAGCCTCGGGGGAAAAAAAACAGTTCCATAAATAACTAACTGGTGTCAGAGGATTGTTGTAGAACTGCTTAAGTTGTTGGAGAATAAACTTTCCAAGCGTCTTAGAAGCATTTACCCATAGATAATGGATATACTGCATTCAAATGACTGTTGGTCTGTTGATAAAAGCAGGTCTTGGAGGATTTCTACTTTTCAACATTGGTGTAGCTCAAATATTTGTTGTGACAAGGGTGCATTTCTTTAAAATAGTTCTGTAATTCATGCTGTTTAAATTTTTTTTTTAACGTTTATTTTTGACACAGAGAGGGACAGAGCATGAATGGGGGGAGGGTCAGAGAGAGAGGGAGACACAGAATTTGAAACAGGCTCCAGGCTCTGAGCCATCAGCACAGAGCCCGATGCGGGGCTCGAACTCACGGACCGCGAGTTCACGACCTGAGCTGAAGTCGGACGCTTAACCGACTGAGCCACCCAGACGCCCCTCATGCTGTTTAATTTACACGATTCCTTTATCACTTAGGCTGAAATATTGATGTTTGAACAACTTTGGTGAGAATTTAATGATTTTTCTCTCCCTGAACATTAAGCATGATTTTCTTCTTTAAAGGAAGAAAGTATATTTTTGGCTTAGGAAGAATGTTTTTTTGCTTGAATAGATTTATCAAAACAAAGAAAGAAAGAAAGAAAGGAAAGAAAGAAAGAAAGAAAGAAAGAAAGAAAGAAAGAAAGAAAACAACCCTCTGTACTTATAATAAATATTTGTAGGTGTAGATGTGTACAATTGAAGGAAACATTTTATTATAATACTCTTTTTAACAAATAGGGTTTGTGGTGTTCTGGAGAATATACAAAAATAAGTTAAAGTGCATATCTTGTCTCAAAATAAGCATCAAATAATTAAAATAATGTGATTTAGAAGAATATAACTTTCGCAGACATAGAGTTACAAATAGGTTCAAAAGTTACTGACTGAGGTTAGAGTGTAAGTTCTCTTCCTGCCCAATGAAACATCTTTTAAAATTTCCAGTTTCTTAACCTGTTGTCTCATAGAAGATGCTGTCATAAAAGTGCCTGTGATAATGAACTCCTGCCCCTCGTATGTTCGGGAGGGATCTGACCACCTTTGGATGGGTCTATGTGAGAGGAGCAGTCTGGATACGAAGCAGGTCTGGTGTTATTTTGGCTATTGTTGCTTAGAATATTTCTAAAGCTCCTTCCTGTTTGCACTTTTCTGCCCGGGGTCTGGTGATGGGAACCCCTGTCTCAAATTCTGAGAAACGGCCCAATTATATGTAAAGATAGCCTCTTCAGAGACCAGTAACACCCTGTAAATCTTTGGAGATAGGGCTGAGCAGGCCGACTTTCGCTGACCTAGCTTACAAAGCAACAGAAGCTATATATGTGGTAACCTGTCTAGCATGTCCAGCTGCTTTATTGCCTCACCCTTAATGCTTTACTTCTCATGATATAGATCATTGACCCTGAGAACTCGTAGCCCTTGGCTAAGTCCCTCAGATTCTGGTGTAACACATTTCTCAAATAGTTTGAACAGCACATGAAGCAAACACGTACTAATTTGAACTTCACCAACATCCTTGATAAAGAAATCAGCCCAGCAATTACTGGAGAAGATAAAATTGAAAGGGAACATAAATTAAGATGTGCTATTAGAAATATTCCTCTATATTTATTCAAACATAAGCATGAACAAAGGACCATATATATCATGCCCATATTTTCTTACCTTACCCTGAACTTTTGTATGGGCTCAGGAGTTACAAGATTATGTTTCTTCAAAAATTGGTTTATAGTTCTGGTTTTTTCCTAAATTAGACTGATCTCACTCCATTTGTGATTCTTTAAAAAAAGGATATTTAACGTTGCCTTTTCTTTGAAGAATTTGTAGAGAGACATAGAATGTGGTGAATAATTAGCCGTCAGAAAGTACCAAGCCCATGACATGGTTTTGAGACTAGGCTAACACAGAGGCTTTGTCTGGGTGTATATTTTAAGCAGCAAGTACTCTTGGACTGTTAGTAGTTTAGTCCCAGTGGATTCTTAACAAAATGTCGGCTGTTCCATTATCTTGTACAAATATTTGGCACTGGAATTCTCTTATTTACTAACTATAAGTAATATAATATTTTTAAACCTCCAATCACCAGGAAAGGAAAAATAAACAACTGACATAGAGATACTTAGCACTGAAAGCTTGCAGAGTTTAGTATTTGACAGGGTAGAGACTGGAGTTTATCATTTATCATTTCATGAATGTAGGCTTTTAATCAAACTTTTTGTTTGTTATAAGTGCTGGATATGTAGTGTGTAGATAGGAGTCAGAAGGCCCCGTGTTTTAAAAATATTAAGATGTCCAGTAAAGTATGTTATATTTTGAAATCGTTTTCATTTGCAGGGAGGTGAATCTCAGGTTGTACTAATTTTCCAAGATAAGCGAATCTGACTTTTCTGGTTTTCAATATTTTGAATGTTTCTTAAGATAAAACGGCCTGAGTTTTTAGTTATAATTTTTTTTTAGCTATAAATTAAGAGCATAGCAGGTTAAAATAATTTTTACAGTGTCTATAATTTTTACTTTTCTCTCAGTGAAATATATTCTTACTGAAAGTGTTCTGTGATACTTGGCTGATTATCCGCTTGCTTGCACAGAGAAACTTATATGACAGTGTTCAAGGAGAACATTAGAATTTTGTTTTAATGTCAAAGTTATTTTCTAGTTGGTACTTATGTAGAAAAACAGTTTGGAAAATAAGTGCCTGGTTTATTTGTGGTAGGTTGGATCTAGGGCTTTTGGTTTCCTTTAGATACTGTATATCTCAGAGTCTTCTCTCTAAAGCTGGAAGGAATAAAGATAGAAGTTTTGCAGTAATAGAATATATTTTCTATAAGATGCTCCTAGTAATCAAAAATATTTTTGCCTGTATTTCTCAACTGCTTATAAAACTTAAAACTCCCCAGGGGTGCCTGGGTGGCTCAGTTGGTTGAGCGCCGACTTTGCCTCAGGTCTCGATCTCGCGGTCCGTGAGTTCGAGCCCCGCGTCGGGCTCTGGGCTGCCGGCTCAGAGCCTGGAGCCTGTTTCGGACTCTGTGTCTCCCTCTCTCTCTGCCCCTCCCCCACTCATGCTCTGTCTCTCTCTGTCTCTCAAAAATAAATAAACATTAGAATAAAATAAAATGTAATACTCTTCAAATTTAAACACTCAATACATTGATTGCTTTTATGTTTTCATTAGACTGATCAAAGCTGGAAACAAAAATTTAAACATTACTCTCTTTTCCCAAAAGTGAAAATTATTTGATATTTTATACAAAAATAAACACTACTTTCTTAGAAATTTTATTATTATTGATTGTTAACAGTAAAGAATTAAAGGTATAAAAAATCACTTTCATTTATTAGTGCTTTCATAAAAGTTCCATTTAATGAACAGTTAAGCACTCATTGCCTACATGACACCAGACTTCAGACTTCATTATAAAATTGTAAAATGTGAATAAGAATAAAAATTAATTTTACTATTGGAAAGAAGCTGATCTGACTGACTTAATAGAAGTTCAAAACATAAAAATAAGAGATGGAATTTCTGATATAACTTGTCAAGGATTTTACATAGCCAGTAAAACAGCATTTGTACCTTTAACTAGCCATTATAGATGGACAAAAAAAGGACATATTTTTTTTTTTGCCATCTTTAAAATTTTGAAATTATTGGCAGTCTTTTTTTTTCCAGCTAGGGAAGGTCAAAGATGGGAACATAAGGTTTTTAGGTCATTCCCTATCAGTTCAAAGATAAGAAAAGTTTTATATAAACATATGTGAACATGTCCCTGTGTGCATGTATGTTCATAAGTTGGGGGTCTATTAAATGGTAGATTGTGAGATATTGCTAACACCACCACCAATATCCCTAATATAATAACATGCTATGTGCCAGCCAGTATTGTATGTAAATTCTCCAAACCATACCATGAGGCTTCACTACTGTTATCCGCATTTTACAGATGAGGACATTGAGATCTAGAAAAGTGATTTGCCCAACTATTAAGTAGTAAAGCTGGGATCTGAATCTAGGATGTTTGACTTCAGAGCCTGGGCTCTGAAAAACTTAGTGTTCTATTGCCTCTCACTTATGTGAGAATGTGCCTAGCTCCATTTTCTCTTTTTAAAAATAGCGTAATGATGCTCTTGCAATATTTTTTGAGAAGTAAATTATATAGTATAGCATTATATAATTGTATATTACATATTATATAATTATATAAATTATATAGCATGTAAATCTCTGGCACAGTCAATTATTTATGCATGCATATGTGTGTGTGTATGCACTCACATACACATATTTGCATAGCTATATTAGTATACTTGATTTTTTTACATACATTTAATATACTTTTGTGCACTTACAATGTTATATACTCACGTGACTTGAGTATACAAATATATGTCTCTCCAGCAAGTTAACTAAAACCAGGCCCCTCTCATTGAATGAAATTGCCCACAAAATAGAATTCTAAGCTTCATAATTTTTTGACTGAAATGAAAGATCATGGAAAATAATCCAACTCACACTAGTCTGAGAAGACTGTATGTGTGGTTTTAATGAGCAATGTTGCAGGAGAGATCCGAATTGCCAAACAGGATCTGGTAATACAGAGAGACCCCTGGGTTGGCTCTATAAATCACATTTAAGTATACACTTCTGTATTTTGTTGTAGCACTCCTATTTTAAGCTACTGAAGGTGCATTTAGCAAAAAGATGACAGCACCTGAGCATGAAGTTTCCATTTGCCACCCACCGCCTTTAGTTCCAGTAACGGTGAAGTATAATGGGGCCACTTAAAATTCGCAGCCTGTTTGAATAACGTTTTCTATGTAGAACATAGATAATCCTGTCTCCAAGCTTCTTCTCTTTGGTGTCAGGGCTTCAGGGGGACTATTGTTTGTTTTAATTTTGCTTTTATTTGTATCAGAGTGCTTCATGCACATAATTTACAGTTAATTTCATTCTCAAGGCCTTATTACAAGAAATAGTAGTCTTACGCCATCTTCCACTCCTAAGTGGCAGCTGCTCTCAATTTTGTTTCCACAGATTCGCTTGGAATTTACTTCCCCATCTCTAAATCTCGTATTTATGTAAATTGTCATTTTTAAAAATGTTCAGCTGTAAGCACTACCCACTGACTTCTTATGATGAAGAACTTACTAAGATGGAGAACTAGTGCCCTTTCCAGCCCTCATGCCCCAACCTTTCATGCATACTTCCTATCACGCCTCAACACGGACGTGTCATAGCTCTGGATAGATCAGTGCTTAGGATTAGGACTATGTAAATACTATTCACAGCTGGGCCAGGAAAGTACTGGGTTTAATTTTTCTTTCTGGAATAATACTTTGTTTTTCTTGGAATTAATAACTCTATTTTCTATGTATTTCTGTGTAATTCAACTCTAAACTCCCTCTGGTATAACTGTTCTCTTCATATGTCCAAATATTTGGGGCATTCTATCAAAGCTTTTTTTTAAGAAATCTCTCTCAGAACATTCTAGACATGCTCCAGTCTAGGCCCACTGAAGCTTTTGCATCATGGGCTATCCCTTTACTACCATTCTGGGATTTACTTTGTGTCTCTCTTATTTTAGATCCCTGTTTTTTGGATTCCAAGTCATTGCCATTTTCTGTTCAGTCTCTCATTTTAGGAAGTACATCTTTCAGTTGTTTGCTGAAGAGGAGACAATTTTTTTGAAGCCTATATGGCTAAAAATGGCTTTATTTGCCTTTTCATGATAACTTTGATTGCTACGGAATTATAGGTTAGAAATCATTTTTTCCCTAGAATGTTGAGGACATTCCTCCACTGCCCTTTCGCTTCCGGTATTCTACTGAGAAAGCCAATGCTTATTTTGGTTCGACTGGAGTTTTGAACCTTTGTGGAAAAGGTGTGTAAATTTGAACTTCAATTCTCTTTTTTAGTACGGTACTTTATCCTCTACTGTATCCAGTGTCCCTAGTCCTGACACTCTGTTTTACTGTCTCCAGAGAATGAATATCCCCAACGTCCATATGGGTGGGGTTGGGTAGTCACCCACCTACCTGGTGTGGGGAAAGGGACCTGAGGGGTCTCACTTCTTCCTAAACAGGTTTGCAACGAGTCATTCTTCAGCTCTACCTTCATCCACTTTCAGTGGTATCCCAGCTGCCAATATCTGAGCATTTGGGGGACCCTGTTGTTTTCAAATTTCTCCACTAGGTTACGACTCAGCTTTTGGGGCACTGTTGATAAATTTGTACATTTCCAAACTATACTTGTTGCTATCTCCTTTTCCTTTACCTCTGGGAATATACCTTTTTTTAAAAAAATGCCCCCTACCCCTTTTTTTTAGTGAAATTTCAGGAGGGAGAAGGGATAGGGACATGTATTTATTAATCTGCTTTCTTTAGGAGGAAATCCTGGGGTGGATGGTATCAGGGAACCAAATCATTTTTATAAATAAATGTTTTTTTAGGAAAGGACTTCCTTGAGATTTTACTATTTTGTCTGTATACATATAATGAGATGAAATAACCTTTAATAGGGAGGAATAAATCTCCTTTGTTTCTCTGGGGGGATGCATTTACCCACAAGTCACCAAGGGCTTAAATAGGAAGGTGGGATTTCGTGTCCTTCTCTTCCTCCTCAAAAATTTCCAGTGGACAAAGGGAGTGGTTAACCCTATGCCATTCTTGCCATATTGTGGATATTGTGGCCAATCTTAGTTTAAAATAACAACTTGATTTCAGTCCTTTTTAAAGAGAAGTTGGGCTCCCCACCCACTACTTCCTCCTTGGCTTCCTAATAGAGATGTTTGGAAAAATACCAGCTATATTCACATTAGATAGGGATTTCAGTAAAGATTTTGTCAAATAGCTTGTAGGATTAGACATCCTTTAGTGGGAGTGCCGCTGATAAAAGGAAATGAACCATGTTACTCACCATCCTCCTCTGATCCTAGCACATCTACTCAAGAAATAGGCCTTGAGTACGTGCACTATCCCAGTCAGTATGTTAAGTATTTAAGCCAGAATGATACGTCTTGTCCTCATTGAGTTTATACTCTACTAGGTGCTATGATATGGTTACTAATAGCTGCGATTTAGGGAGTGTTTACAACCCAAGAACACTTTACCTGATTGAATCCTTAGCACAACACCGCAAGGTTATTTTTAACATTCTCATTTTACAAATGAGGAAACTGAGGCTTAGTGGTTTGCCCACATTCATCCAATTGATACGTACATGAGCCAGAATCTGGAGGCCAAGTCTATTTTATTTCAGATCCCATGTTCTTCTCATTTGTCTCGTTTAAAAAGAGTCAACAAAGCAACTTCACATACAGTGTTTTATTTGATCTTCTTTTATCTAACCTAGGGAGGGCTCTCAGTTGTTAGCTGACAGTAATTACCCTCAGCCTGAGAGATTTGGTTAAAAAAAGTCACTAATTAATTGCATATTTTGGGGTGTGTGTCCTATTGTCCGCTTGCCTTATTTGATGCAGTTTTTTTTCATGAACATATGCTTAGAGATAAAGCTTATCCATAGAACACAAATTTTGGTTGAGTTACAGTAGATGAGCTTAGCTATTTTAAGGAACTCTGTATTGGATCATGTTTAAAGCAAATAAAATAGTTTGTCATGCAAATGATCGCATTCTGAATTTTTTTTTTTTTTTGTATAAACACACAGCTTCACATTCTTCATTTGTTGAAAATGTTCAGTTGTTGGTAGCTGAGGAAAGCTCCTTTTATTTAGCTTCATTAAATCGTCCCAATTGTTTAAAGGCACACCGGATTATCATATAGTAACCCACAAAAAAAGACAATAGTAAAACAGAAAGGCAACATTTAAAATTTCTTTAAATGTGTAAGCAGAAGTCAAGGGGAGTCAAACGTCAACAGGAAACAGTTCGAATTGGAGAATCTCAAGGAAATCTGAAATTGGTCTTTTTCGTTGGTAAACTATCATTCCCACCAAACATTTATTGACTAGTTGCTGTGTGACAGGTACTGCTCAGGTACGGGGCATAAAATAATCTTTAAGAACAAGATCCCTGCCAGGGACACTTGGCTGACTCCGTCCATTAAGCGTCCAACGCTTGGTTTCTGCTCAGGTAATGATCTGAGGGTTCGTGGGTTCGAGCCCCATGTTGGGCTCCTTGCTGACAGTGCGGGGCCTGCTTGAGATTCTCTCTTTCCCTCTCTCTCAGTCCCTCACCTGCTTGTGCTCTATCTCTCTCTCAAAATAAACAAACTTAAAAAAACAAAAAAAAACTAGATCCCTACCAGGCAGAACCAATAATCAAATAGTTAATGAGCACTGTGTCTTAGGTGTGAAGCACCTCACTGGTTTAAAAGCCAAAGCCTCTGAGGCCTGATGTACCACAGTGGGAACCCTGCCATACATGGAGGGAAGGAGAAAAGCAAAGTGGTAAAGAACGAGAGAGGAAATGCTGGAGAACCATAATGAGGAAAAAAACGGGTCATGTTGTAGGTAATGCACTTCCTCTACGGCAAGGAAGGACAAGTCAATATTGGATTGCATTTCACACACTGGTTCAGAATAACATTTGTATAATGTTTTGCAAATTTAAAATTAAAAAATTTTTCAAACCACCCTCCCATCAACCTTGATGATAATAGCAAAGAAGGCTTTATTGCATCTTGACCATACAGATGAGCAAACTTGAAGCCAGGCCAGTTTAATGATTTGCCAGAGGTCACAGAGTGTGTTCAGATCTGGGTTTGAACTTCAGTCTTCCGACTCCAAATTCTGAGCTCTTCTCAAGTTTCAGGAAGGAGATGAGAGTAGCTGGTTGGTCTGCAAACTAGATTGGCACAGACCACCTCACCCAGGCGTGTGCAGGGGGATGGTAGATGTAGACGTGCAGGAGAGACACAGGCTAACACCGTCAGGGGAGATATGCACATGTCCCCAATACTGTCGAGGACAATGGAGGGCTTTTTAGTGAAATGTGATACGTATGTGCACTTCATACCATAGCAAAGGTCAGCAGGAGCCATTGCTTTATTCTTTGCTAGCTTTGTTCTGTTGAAATTATGGATTAGCAGATGCCTCACTCAGGTCCAGCCCTTAAACAAAATACTGGCAGAGGGATTCTCTGGTCAATAGTCAATCTGAGGATGACCATCTAAGACTCAGAGCTCACTGAAAAAGAAAAAGTAGGAGTAAATGGGGTTGATCTCTCTTTGTTGTGTTCACAATGGATTTGGCATTTAACATTTTCCTTGGAATTAGAAGACTAGATGTGTGAGGCCAATACAATGACAACAAAGCAAAGGCATCTGACCATGAGACTGCAACATTGTTTGTAAAAAAAACAAACAAAACATATATATGTATAATTTGAATTAAATTTTAGATTTAATTTAGTTCAAGGAGGTTTTACAATGTTGATGAAATGTGCGTTTTCAATCTGAAGCTGAAATAAATCTGTGCTCCCGAGTATAAGTAGAATAAAGACAGAAGTATTGTTTTATATGAAAGAACTTGCATCCAGTGACATCACTGGAAATCTGAAAAGATAAAATAATTTTAGAGTTTTCCCAGAGGTAAAGGAGTGTCCAACTTATGTGGACTTCTTCCTTCTCATGATAGGTAATCTCAGTTTTGAGTTTTTAATAAGTGATTGTTTAAGTTATATAGGCTTTATTTATGTATTCCTGGAGATGCTTAGGTCATGATGTTGCTAGCCCATTGTAATGCTCACCACAAGAAATCAGAGGTGCTGGCATGTGAGTAGTTACTACACTGTTTGGATCCATAGGCCTGGCACAGTTACTCAGGTATTACAAGTATTGCTTACATCTGGGCACTTTGCCCTGGGTTCTGTGCTTGGGGCCCTTCTGCTGGCCCTTCACTAGCCAGTGACTCCAGGAGGCAAGAAACAAGAGAAGTGACTCAAGTGGAATTTAAAAGGATATAAAATCAATCCAGAAATCTGCCTGGTGATCTGCAAGGCAAAGTAAGGTTATCTCCTGACAAGCAACAGTGTCCATGTCTATGTTTTATTTTAGAGATGTCTTGCTTTTCAGGGCTGCTTTGGTCTTCGTTGTAACCTAACGTCAATTTTGAAAAGAATTTAGATTACGGATTTGAGAAAACAAAAATATCCCATGGTATAATTTTTCTCTAGAGTCTTACTGTCTTGCAGGGTCTTCTAAAATGTCGAAAAAATTGATCTAGTATACAATTATTGAATATTTGCTCTTTGTAACATAAGGGGGGAAATGTAGTATTGTTCATGTCTAGAAATCTCTTAAGTAAGCCATGAAAGAGAGTTTACAGAAAAACTGACTTAGAGTACTGTGTTCACAAACTGTCTTCTGATCATCATTTTAAGGCTAAAATCTTTAAAGTAAGGCAATGAGATTTGAGTAGATTGATGCTGACCAGGAGTACTGCATATATTGAAAATAAAAGTGCCAAAATGGAATACCTTAAAAAATATCACTTTATCTTTTGAACCAATTTTTATTTTCAAACCATGTTATGATCTACGAGATTATGCAGCCACATATTCTTTACTTTTTTATATGAAAGAAGCAAATTAAAACCAGTAGCAGTGACTGATGTCTTTAAATAATAGGGCTATATCCTGGAAGTAGTAGAAAATCAGCTCAATTTTCTAGATTTCTTATTTCCTCTTCCCCTTTCAAGTTCAAGTTCAGTGTTCAAGTTTTGATGGCTCCCAATCCTGTATCAGCCCATTTCCCTGCTACCATCCTAGCTCAGCAATTTTTTTATGTAACAATTTTTTTTATTATCACACCTTTGCTTTCCTGCAGGTCGTTTTTTTACAAAACAGCCAGAATTATGTTTTTATGATGTACGTCAGATCTTGTCACATGCTGCTGGATTTTGATTACACTTTGAATAAAAGCCAAAATCCTTTTTACTACCCATGAAGATCTGGCTCTTTAAACTCCTCATCAGGGCACCTGGGTGGCTCAGTCGGTTAAGCCTCCGACTTCGGCTCAGGTCACCATCTCGCGGTTCCTGAGTTTGGGCCCCACGTCGGGCTCTGGGCTGATGGCTCGGAGCCTGCAGGCTGCTTTGGATTCTGTGTACCCCCCTCTCTCTGCCCCTCCCTTGCCTGTGCTCTGTCTCTCTCTCAAAAATAAATAAACATTAAAAAAAAAAATAAACTCCTCATCGTGGTCTACTTACACTCCCTGTACCCACCCTGCCTCCTTCTGTGCTCCAGTTACCAGGGAGTTCTTAACTAATTAGCATGCTCAGATAGGTGACCTTGCACTTAATAGTTCCCCTTCCTGGATAGCTTTTCCACGAATCTTATCAGCATTGCCTTCTCCTTGTCATTACTGACTTTTCCTAAAAATCACCTTCCTAGAGATCACCCAGTCCAAGGCAGCTCCCAGTCTCTTACAGTGATATCACTCTGCTTTGTTTTCATTTATTCTATTAGATAACAAATCTTTATTGAGCACCTTTTTTGTAACAAGGAACACAGTAAAGTTCCTGCCCGTAAGGGAAATGTCATTCCAGTAACGGGGGTTAATCACTAATCGTCACTACCGGGGACCCCCACCCTGACCCAGTGACGTAAGATGCAGAAAGCACTGGTATTGTTTTATTTCTGCTGGAATTTAGTGAAGAGAACTTTCAGAGAGCCCTTTCTTTCTCACACTTTCACCTCCTATTTCTGCAACGGTACCTCCACAATGGGAGAGGTGTCGAGGTATGGCTTAAGGGACACAACTGCGAGGGTCTTAGCCCTCCAGAATTCGCTGTACACATTCTTGAGCAAATCGCACTGCCTACTTTCTGCATTAATTTTCTCACGTGTAAAATGAGGTAGTCCTATCCGTTTCACAAGGTGTTTGAGTGAATTCATCATGAAAGTACTTGATAAAATAGAGCACCAGCCAAACGGCCCACGTACGTGAGTTGTTGGACGTTGTCTGCAGATTTCTCTAAATTTGCTGACACGTCTCCCATCTACTCCCAAGGGAGCTTCTTGACTATATGCCTCTGTTTTCTTGTCCACTGGATAAACAATGCTGAATAATATTTAGCTTGTGTCTAATGACTGCATCTCGTTTTGATTCTATCCTAACAGCATTAACTGTTTGTTCTCCTACAGTACTTTGGAAGTTTGCTCGTCATTTTCTGTGTGGAACTGGCTTGCGGTGTTTGGACGTATGAACAGGAGATTATGGTGAGTTCAAAGTGGGATACAGTTACAATCTGGACAATCTCTAGTGCAGACTTCTAAATCACATACTTTGGAGTTATTTAGGCACATGATTATTAATTTGAATGTTTATACTGTATGATAACAATGATGGTCCCAATACCTCTGAAAATTAACATTTTCTTGTCTGTGTCTGAAGCATAGTTCCAAATCATAATTTGTAATGTTTTATTTGCTGTACTATATGTCTTTAATTCCACAGGTTGCTTAAACATGGATACAACAGACTACAAATAATAGGTGTCCTAAAATAATTGTGCCAACTTTTGAGTGTGTAATAGGAAACATTTGTGTTTGCAACAGGATCTGGGAGAGCTTGAAAATCTACATGTAAGCCTCAGAAAATGCCCACTGCAGCTGTATGCTGATGAATAGGAAGCATGCGTCTTCTATTCGCAACAAGCTGAGCCATCTTCTACTTTAAGAACTATATTTGAAGAGTTGCTGTGTGTTTACTTTAGCCTAGAAAAACACTCTGCTAGTTTGAGACTTGGCTACCTGAAAACATCTCTGAAGCATTTTTTTTCTTTCATTTTATCAACTGAAATAAACTTTTATAGCTATGAATGAGAGAAGGAACAAGGGTCAGAGTCTCTCAGTCTTAAGATTTTACTAGTCTTGCTTGGTTTATCACTTGCCCCTCACCCTTGTGCAACACTAGGCATTATTACTTTTTTAACGTTTGCCCACGTCATTGGTGAAAATTGGTGCGTTTATCGCCAATGAGGTTGAACATCTCTGCATATTTGATTGCTGGCTGTTTTCATGGTGGCAGGCCAGATTTTTCCACTGCGAGCATCTTGGAGTAATTCTGTTTCGGGAAGATGATGTTTTTCAACAAGTAGTCCTTGGACTGTCTACAGCAGGAGTCACCCAGGGCAGTCTTTAAAATGCACATTATAGGTTACTAGGCCAGAATAGAGGGGAAAGCAGAGGAAGAAACGGCAGGCACCAGGCATCCACATTTGTGACAAGTTCCCCAGGTGAATCCTCAACATTTTAACATTTAAGAGCTTTTAAAAAGAGAGAGGTTATTTTGTATTTATTTCAGAGAGGCATTTCAGCAGTTGCGTAATAAAATAGAAGTGTTTTGGTACCGATACAGTTATTGAAGATTCTGTGGTGAATCTGTTACTGTCCTGTGAGACTGTTTTGAATCCTAAGCGGTAATTAGAGACTAATGGGTCCTTTGCATATGCTAATTTGCATGTAAACGATGCTTTGGCACAGCCACATCTCTGAACCCCTCCGAAAACAGCAGTGCTTCCCCTGTCTGACAGCTCTTAGTAAGAGAGAATTTATGATGATTTTTTTTTTCTGTTAAAAATTGAAAAGTCAGGGCAGGTTCTAACTAATTTTAAGAAAGTTAAAAACTTTCTTTAAAACGAAATCTCCTATTAAAATAGGAATATTCTTGCTGTCTTTGAGAATCACGTTTTCACTCCATCCCTAGAAACATCGTATATTTAGGGGAGTGAAAGAGTAGTTCTTCCAGACTCAGTTTCTATGCTTTATTGATAAAGAGATGTTCTCTTCTAATTTTTTTCTTTCTTCCCAAGATACATATATCTTCTTGACATTCAAGCAATAGATAGTAGTTGTATAATTAACCTCTGATCCCGTCAGCTCAGCTTTTGATCATGTTCTTTTTGATAATTAAAGGTTTTTAGAAATAAGTTTGCTCTCTATGGATTTTAAAATGGTTTGTATAGTTTTTATGTCATACTGATATTTGATAAATCTCCCAAGTTATAACAAATATGAAATGAATTAATTTAAGGTATGTGAAAGTAACTGTTTTGATTCTAATATAATCTAATTCTTGAAGATACTTTCTTCTGTTGTGTTAAGGGACAGTCGCCACATATCTTCTTGGTGTCATAGCGGTACTATATGGATGCACACTGCCATTTCAGTTGAGTGCGTACATCACTGTTTGCTTATACAAATCTTCCCCACTAAGTCATCAGGATAGAGCAAGGGCTGTTTGGGCTGTTTAAAAGTGAAACGTGGAAAATGGTTCTTTGGAAAAAAAGTTTGTCAGAATTTTTTTTTATTGCTTTTGCTCTAATAGCAGTGTGAAAGAAAAGTGCCATTAAAGTTTATTAGCTGCCAAATTTTGCAGAACCCAGCCTTTGCATAGAATGGGCTTTGTGCTCTTAGCTGTTCCATGCAAGGAGCCAATAACTGTGTGTTTTCCTTTATGGCCAAATCACAGTATTTTGTGCCAGAACCTCAATGATCTCTGTTTCTTGCCATATTTGGTCTCAGATTGTGGTCACAAGAGGGAAACAACTTATATTTATTTTGTAAAATAAAATTTAAAATAAGACTATTCTGATAACCAAATCAAGAGATTTGACGTCAGTCTGTTTCCCTGTTACTTCTTTTGCTTATACGTAGTTACCTCCTATTCGTTCTTTCTCTAGAAAAATCAATAATATTAACTGTTTCAGATTATAAATTTCTAGAGAATTTATTTCCTTTCTATGTATATTATGTTCAAAAGCATATGAAATAATAACTTATAGTGAGTAGCCTGAGTTTTGGTTTAGTTACCTGAACTTTGTCGAAACCGTGCGAACATGGAGTATACCTGGTCAGACCATTTTTCGGGGGGAACAAAGTTGTGTGCCCCAGTGTTGGCATGTTTCCTTTTATATGCACATTTCCAAGTATTAAAAAAGAAAAGTAACAAAGGAAAACAATGAAGAATTTCTGTGGTCAGGAATTTTGAAACTACTTCTATTGGTATTACTGTCTTTTCAAAATAAGATTTCAAAATAGTCCTAATCTTGAGTTAGCGTCAAGCTTGTTTGGCTAAGTTTGGTCTGTATTACCCGATAGATGGGATATGGATATCTGTCCAGTTTCCCAGTTACATATTGTAAACCTAATACCACATGTGTGGTGAGACTATGATGTGTATGCATCAGTTTCTCCCCTGGCATTGTAGATAAAGCACTGCATGATATGCTGACTAGGTTTCTGGCCAACTGTTGGGTTGTGTACCTGAAGCTGTCATGATTAAACACTCTGTTAAGGGAGACTGTGCTAGGTGACTGGGGGCAAGAAGCACAAAAAGCGCTTTAATCTGAGAGGTTTTCTTTCTAAAATTCTAGCATGCACCCGAAACCCAATGTTTGGACAGATATTTACACACTTAATCCACAGTGAAGCTTGACTTGAGCTGAATTCTTTTCCTTCTTAATTCTTATCCCATTATTTTAGTGCTATAATCTGCAGTCACTTCAAAGACCAACTCCATAGCATTCTGAAATCAAATCAGAGGACTTTTCTGGGCAGATCATTTGTTATGAGGAGCTCTTTAGCTGGATCTGTAGGATATACAGTAAACTGCTTGTTTTGTGACTTCCTAATGCTTGATATTAGCATTAAATGATTTTGCTTTTTTTTCCTTTGTTTAATGTAAAGAACTTCCTCATTTACTGCAAACATCTACACATAGAGATTGTTTAATACGTAGCTGATAACCTTGAGCTTAATTTGGGCCACAAATATAAGTTTAAAATAGCATCTGTTAATTGCAATACATTCCAAGTATGTGTATGAGTCTGTGAGTGATTGTATTTATGAATATGTGAACGTTTGTGTTCCTGTATGTGTGTGTTTGTGTATTCCAGCTGTTGATATTTTGTTTCTTATCTCCAGGTTCCA
Organism: Acinonyx jubatus; assembly: GCF_027475565.1. NCBI lineage: Eukaryota > Metazoa > Chordata > Mammalia > Carnivora > Felidae > Acinonyx > Acinonyx jubatus. The sequence continues at coordinate 30,354,264 of NC_069383.1, forward strand.
GTACAGTGGTCAGACATGGTCACTTTGAAAGCCAGAATGACAAATTATGGCTTACCTAGATACCGGTGGCTTACCCACGCTTGGAATTTTTTCCAGAGAGAGGTAAGTGCTACAGTGTCTGAGGCAGAGGGTATGGAATAAATGGCACACTTTCAAAACAAATGTTCAAAGCTTTGGCTTTGGTCATTTTCTCTGTGCTGAAAAGTGAAGCCTATGATTCAGTTACCCTGGGTGGAATTCTTTACTGAGAAATACCTTAAGTGACTCCATGCCCTTCTTTTCTTCCTGTGTGTACCATTTTTCCCTTCATTTCACATGCTTCACATATATTTTAAGAATTTCTTAAGAGCCATGTTGCTAACCTACTGTGGAGTTTTATGAGAGTTTCTTGATATATATCCAAGTTTTATTTGAATACATAATTTTTCACGACCTTTAGGGCTGTCTTTATTTTTAAACAGTTAATTTTTAAAAAAATAATGGTTCTTATTGGGGAATTAAGCATCAGTATATCATTGAGAACATAAGCTTTGGGGCACCTGGGTGGCTCAGCCGGTTAATCGTCCATCTCTTGATTTCAGCTCAGGTCATGATGTTGCAGTTCATGGGATGGAGCCCTGTGTCAGGCTGTGTGCTGACAGCATGGAGTCTGCTTGGGATTCTCTCTCTCTCTCTCTCTCTCTCTCTCTCTCTCTCTCTCCCTTTCCCCCTCCCTCATGCTCTCTCTCTCTCAAAATAAAGAAATAAACATTTTTTTTTTAAGAAGCATGAGCTTTCTAGTCAGATCTTGGTTCAGATTCTGGCTCTGCTCCTTAATATTACATGAGCTTCTCTCATTTACTTAACGTCTTTAGCCTCAGTCTCCTCACCTGTAAAATAGGGATAATAAAATTACCTGCCTCCTTGGATTGTTGAGAAGAATAAATGGGATCTTAAGCTTGATCTCATTTAGCTTAAGGTTATTAACTATAGCATTACAAAGCACAGGCACTTTCAGCTTTTCTTACCTAACTTCCATAAAGCCCCATGGATATCATCTTCTCAAACACAGCCTATATTTAGATGCTTAAAATTCGGTGACTTGAAGTTAACCACTGATCTTGCTTCAAACCAAGCTCTCTGCCCAAGCAGTTTTCTTGTGATTGGAGATGCTGGGGTGACCAAGTATGCCTGTTTCCTTTCGTTTCATTTAGAGCTGGGCCACAACTCATGTGAGAGGCAGCGTCTTCCATGATAGACATCCAGCTTTCTGCTCAGTTCCTCTGTCTGGAATATGGGCAGAGGTTCAAGTACAGGATAATCTCCAAATTTGGCTCCTTGTGTTACAGTTGTCGAGATGGTGAAAATTATCATAGTGACACAGATTTCCTATTTATTTAAATGCTTCCTGACTTTGTTTGTTTACTGTTCATTTGTACTAAAGGCAACGTGAAGGGAAAAAAGGTGAGGCCTTAGGGAATTTATGGTAAGATGTGTTCAGCTACTGCCCTGGGTGGAAGCTGTCCATAGCTCCTTATGTTCTGGGATTTCTGATGTAGAAATCATGATAAAACAGGCTAGAAAGCAAGGTGAGTTTTTTCCCAGTGGCACAAAGAGGGGCTTTACTTAGGTAGACGAAGTACAGCACTGCAAATGATAGTACATGTTTTTAGCTTCGTTGCCTGGTAAGTTCCCTCCTCTGTATCATAGGCCCAGTTCCCCCAAAAGGAGATGGCGAAGATCTCTGGGCACCCCAAAAGAGTCTTTTAAAGCCCCTATGTGTTAGTTTGCTAGGGCTATGGCCATAATAAGTTACCACTGGGAGCTTGAAAAGCAGAAATGCATTGTCTCACCGTTTGGAAGGCTAGAAGTCTGAGATCGAGGGGTGCAGGGGTGACTTCTTCTGAGGCCTCTCTCCCAGGCTTGTAGACAGCAGTCTTTTCCCTGTGTCTTCACGTCGTCTTCCTTCTGTATGTATCTGTGTTCAGATTTCTCCCTCTTATATGGATGTAAGTCATATGGGAGTAGATCCCACCTTTATGACCTTCTTTTAATTTAATTACATCTGTAAAGGTCCTATCTCCAAATGTGGTCACATTTTGGGGTGAATTTTGGGAAGGGAGAACACATTTCAGCCCATAACACCCCTCTCCCAAAATAAACTGTAGAGCTAAAAGTGACCTGGTGGGGCCCCAGTTTTTCTGACCTTCATTCAGTGCAGTTCTATGCACGTACCTCATTTTAGTGGACTTTCACTCAAGCCTTAGTGATCTTTATTTCATATATTTTTTAAAAACTCATTTTTAAAGGTGTATTTACTTATTTATTTTAACTTAATGGTTGGAGTACAGGCTTTGGAATAAATAGGCTCCTGCCACATACTGGTCTCTGCAAGTTACCTGGCCCATCAGAACCTTTCTTTATATGTAAAGTGGTGGTGGTATTTTCCAGTTTCACAGGATGCTAGCAAGCGTGGCCCTCTCTCAATAATGTGGTTTTAAAGGTGGTGAGAAAACCGTGAGAAGAGGTAGACCACAGTCATGCCTAGTGTCGTGGAGGGACCACTTAGGGGAGTTCTCAGGGAAAATTTCATTACCGATTTAGTATCTCCTGTTGACAAAGAAAAACAACTATGTAAAAAGAAAAAAAATGACTCAGTGACTTATTAATATTAAAAAATATATCTGGCACTGAACATGGTATGCTTCAGTTATTTGGAAAAGTCATTTCTGTGGAGCACCTCATTTCCTGACCAGGCCAGATAAATGGGCTGTTCTATTGTGGATGGAGCTTGAGTTCCAAGAACTGTACTTCTGTTGTCAACATAGAAAAACACATGTCCTTAGGAAATGAGAGAAGTGGGTTTTCTCTGAGTGCAAGAATTGAAAAATCCTGCCTTGGAAATATAGTAGTTTATGATTTTTAGAAAGTGAAGTCTTTTTACTACATATGTTTTTTATGGATACTCAAGGCCTTTTGTAAAATATGATGTCAAATTATGTTTGACTTAATTTATGATGTTTATGGTATATCTGTAGCTTTTAGAACAAGTTTATAAAAGGAGAGTAGTAAAAATATAAAAAACGTTTCTCAGAAAATTTTAGTATTACTCGTGGCATCAGTAATTCATCATTTACAATAGTCTGAAGATTTTTTTTTAATTAGTTACTTAGGCAAAAGGAAAAGTGTAAAATGGTTTTTAGTATTTTCCTTGTTTCATTTTACATGAGAAGTTCAGAATTCCTCATAGATGATTTTAGTTGGGTTTTGAAATGGTGGATTGTGCTAGTTTATGATACGGTGTTAATCCTGCACACAGATTGGTCTGTTGGGCTACATAATTTGCAGAGCCAGTCACTCTTGGCAAAGTTCTTTTCAGTGATTGCCAGGAGTCCTTGTTTTTGACTGTAGGGAAGAGTAACTCCCTCTATCCAAGGGCAGAAAATTATCATAGTTAATTATTCTGAATCTAATCTACATATATCCTTAAGCAGTGTTTCTAAACTTTCACCAGAAAAAGTTTTTGCTAATCCTTGGTGAAATTAGATAAAAAGAAACAAAAGACAACAGTAATTTTCCTTAAATCCAATTTTATTCAAGCTAAAGGCATCTCATTTCTTCTGAGATCATGGTGCTAGAATATGATACTTTATTTCAAGATTCTCATTCAGTTAAATAAAAATTTGTTGGCCAAACCTGTGTTTATGTTTTGAAAAATTTTTGAAAATTTAGTGGTTAATCAATCCAAGTTGGGTAATCTTTGTGATGTGGACTTTTGGTCAATAGCTCTTTCTACAGAGATAATGGAAACTTGTAATTTAATGTCTGAATTTATTAAGCAGTTATATTAGTTAAACTAGGTGATATGCAAATAGATGGATCAACTGTTCTTTAGTAGCTAAAGTTTTAATGGTAAATATAGGATTCTTGCTAATGATTTTGTTACTGTGAATGTTCAGTCTGCTGCTGAATGATCACTTATGGAGAACCATACAGTCGTGGAGAGATTCAGCCATGCCTGATCTGTTTGCATGTGTTATGAGCATTATTGTTCAGAAGTGTTCCATTATAGGGTCCTTGGCTGCATTTTTGTCGTCAACATAGAATGTACACACATCGTTAGGTAATGAGAGAGGTGAGTTTGGCTCTGGGTACAAAAATTTAAGAAATCTAACGTTTAATCTTCTGTAAGTTAAGAAAATGTTTTTGTAGTTGCTGAGCCTGACCAGTCATTCTTTTGCAGTTTAAATGCTGTGGGGTGGTGTACTTCACCGACTGGCTGGAAATGACAGAGATGGACTGGCCCCCAGATTCCTGTTGTGTTAGGGAATTCCCAGGATGTTCCAAACAGGCCCACCAGGAAGATCTCAGTGACCTTTATCAAGAGGTAAGGCCATATGTTGTGAACCTATCATGCATACAAATTTTCTTATAATGACTTTTAGGTAAAGAATCAACAATTTGCCAATGAAATTTTCCTCTTGTATCTAAATATAAAGGCCCTTAAAATTATTCTCTAATTTGTGGAGAAACAGGATAGCACTAAAAATCAGTATAAAATCATCATGTGTTAACAAAGGAAATCGGTGGGGGGTAGGGGGTGCCTGGGTGGCTCAATCAGTTAAGTGTCCAACTTCGGCTCAGGTCATGATCTCGTGGTTTGTAAATTCAAGCCCTGCACCAGGCTCTGCGTTGACAGCTCAGAGCCTGGACCCAGCTTCAGATTCTGTGTCTTCCTCTCTCTCTGCCCCTGCCCTGCTCACACTCTGTCTCTCTCAAAAATAAATAAACGTTAAAAAAGAAGTTAAACAAAAAAGGAATTGGGGAAGACTAGATTTAGAATCAATTGGATTTTAAACCGTATTGTCTAGAACCAAGTTCTCTTGCCTCCTGGGGATTCTTTGGAAACAGGTGCATGCGGAGTGTATAAAGAACTCTGAATATTTCAGAAGACAAGGTTTGGAGTTCTTGAACAGACTATGTATTTTAGGGCCTCCACAGAGACGAAAACATATGTAGGAAAAAAAAAATCCCACTCTCCAGGGAAAACGTTGTCCTCTACTCTTCAGTTCCCCCTACTGGCTAATGATCAGCGATGTTAGTTTTAGTTAGCTGATTTAAAGAAATTAGATACTCACTGGGTTTAAAATCAATCCTCACATGCCCAAGAAAGTTGCCTATTCGCGTTTTCTGGGAAAAATTTTCAGAATAACCAGTTATTCCTTTGTTAGCAGAAGCTTTCCTATTCCTTCCTTTTTAGTGGTGATTTTCAAACTTTGTTAGCAGCAGAATCTTAATTCAAATTAAAATCTAGAACTATACCATCCAGTACAGTCACCAATAGCTACATGTGGCTATTAAAATTAAAATTAAATTAAATTAAAATTTCATTTCGTTAGTTCAAATAGCTACATTTCAAATGCTTAAAAGCCACTTGAGACTTGCAGTTTCAGTATTAGACAATGCAGATATAAGACATTTCCACATTACAGAAAATTTTATTGCAGTCTTGATCTAGAGTGGAAACTGAAAATGTAAATCAGATGGCAGGGAGGGTGCTCAGGCTGAGGGGCTGGGATTATTTCCCAATAACATCTCCAGTCAAGCATCTGGGTATCCAAAAGCACCATTGAAAACCTCTGGCTTACCATAAAGCATGGTGATAAAGAGCAAAACTTTTTTTAAAACAGAACATCCGGATTTATATATATATTTATGTATTTCAAGACAGTAATCTTAAGAGGCTATATGTCTTTCCCTAAAAATCCTATTGTTCAAAACATCTTTTAGGCTGCCAAAGTCAATTGTAGAGATGCACAAAAATCAGTTTCATTAGTTTATGGTGTAAATTAATTTACTTGAGAAAAATGGCGGATTACCTCCACAAATGATCCATTGTATTTATAGCTTACGTATAAGTAGCTTTTGGCTGTTAAAGAATTCATCTCAGAGGACAAGACTATGCCACATTAAGCATATCCAAAATAAAGTGCTTTGGGCCCTGAAGTGCCACAAAGAAGTGTGCCAAGGATTTTTTTAAGGGATTTAGAATTGTATTTGTTTCCTAGGGCTGCTGTAATAAAGTACCTCAAAGTGAGTGGCTTAAACAGGAGATACTTATTGTTTCATGGTTCTGAAAGCTAGGAAGCTTGAGATCAAGGTGTCAGGAAGGTTGGTTCCTTCTGAGGGGTGTGAGGAAGAATCTGTTCTATGTCCTTCCCTCAGCTTCCGGCAGTTGGATGACAATCTTTCGTGTTCCTTGGTTGTAGAAGCATCACCCCAATCCCTGCCTTCATATTCACATGGAATTCTCCCTGTTTGTGTAGATCTCCAGATTTCACCTTGTTCATAAAGACACAAGTCATGTTGGAGTAGGGGCCCATCCTCTTTCAGTATGACTTCATCTTAACTAATTACATCGGCAATGACTCTATTTCAAAATAAGACCACATTTGAGGTTCTGGGGATTAGGACCTCAACATATTCTTTTGTGGGGAACACAACTCAACTCATAACAAGAATTGTTGAAACCACTGAATTACCTAGGTTGCCTGTTTTAAAAGATAATCAAAGAATCATTCGCTCAGTGTCTCTGAGTTCTTTAGTGATTATGCTACATCTTTTTTTTCCAGGTGAAAGTCTGAAATAAGGATGGCCAGCTAACAAGTTCAATAGTTAAGGTCCTGTTCATGCCATAGAACAGAAAACAATGCTTAATATTTCTAAGATATTATTAAATGCGAACTTAACTGTGGATATTCAAATACATTATAACTTACCACTAGGTTTTAAAAACACAGATGATTACAGTATAGATACTAAGTGTATATGTGAGTTGAAACCTATCAACTTTCCTAGTGTGAACTTAATCCATTTGTTAGTTTTTAGGAGTGGCAAGTCAGTATGGGAAAATATTGGGCTACAGCACTATATATAATCTCTACCCTTTTTAGTGATTAATACTGATAATATGATTATAACCAATGTTGATCATAAGAATGACAAAACACAAATCAATTTGCCAGATCTTCCCATAAAGTCTGAATATGGACAGATTCACTGCACTTATGCTTTGTTTAGTTGAAAAGCTTTCAATTAAACATTTGATAAGTTTTGTTGGGTTTTTTTTTTTTCTGCTGTAAGAATGCCATTCATTTTTACTAGTTTATCTTAGATTATTTCCGCCGGTAGTATTTATAATGGAATACCTTACATTCAGGCTGTCTATAATTACTTATTCTATGGAGTTTGAGATTGATAGAAGCCATATTATTGTGCATGTGCAAGTTGAGAAGCCAGATTATTTTAAAAGCTTTTTCATATTTTCATCAAAAGATTTTCAGTAGCAAGCCGACATTGCCAGTTACAAGATATTCTTTAGATAGACTTCCAGCAGAGATGGAGGTTCATTATATCAGAGTAGCTCTGCTTTTGCATTTTATAATTAATAACAGATGCTGGTATTGGTAATGATACAGTGCATAATTATATGCATAGTTGACTTACAAAAGTGGATCACTTAGTAGCTTTATGGTACAAGTACAATTAAACCCATCATTAAAAATAAGACTCAATTCCACTTTGCCCTGGAGAACATGTTTCCTAATTGAAGAGTGCCCAGAGACTATCCACCTGGAAGACGGAGGGGTCTAACAGGGAGGAACGAGTGAGGGACAGCTGGAGGTATTTATGTTACTTATTCTGAAGTAGCAGATACTAAGGGGGAGATATTTTAGATGTCTTCAAATATTTCAAAGTTCATCATTCAGAACAGGAACTAGACTTGCTCATTGTTGCTCCAAGGGCCAGACATTACAGGAAGGAAATTTTGAATCAATAGAAGGAAGACCTTGCTCATCAAAATCCGTCCAGTTGTGACACAGGTTCTCTTATAAAATAATAAGTGGCTCATCACTAAAAATATTAAAGTCAAGGTCAGATAACCATGTCATTGGCAGATAGAATGGGTTTTTAAATTAAGAGTGGATCTGGACTAGATGAACTTCAAGGTCCCTTTTATCTTTCATATTCTGTAAGCTCAGAGATAAGAACTGGCTTTCTTCCTGCAATCTTTCTTCAGGAGTCTGAAATCAAGCAAATAAATCATTCTCAACCATCTGGTGGCCTGCATGGTCCCTGACCCAATAATGTTTTATGACACGTTTGAAACCTGTGAAAAATGACAGAGCAGAAATAAAGCAACAATTGCACATTTTAGAAACATTCCCATCAGAAGTATTGTTGGATTTGGCACACAGCTCCTCCAATACCTGTAATGAGCTACGCACTTGTATAAAAGTACAGATGCAAAAATCACAGATGAAAATGTTTCTGACCATCAACCTGGTTCCATCACATTCATCAACTCACAATGTTTTGTGAGTGCCAGGTGCTATTGGAAATGCTGAGGGTATAACAGAGAAAGTTGCAGACAAAATCTCTCCTCCTGTGTAACTTACATTCTAGTTAGGTGTATAGACATTTAGCAAGAAAAAAGCAACAATAAAAATAATCTCAGGTAATGGTAAGCATTTTGAAGGCTCTTAAGTAGGGTTGTGTGCTGGAGAATGGCTTTATTGGTGAGGGAGCTACTTAGGATGGTTAGGAACCCACTCTTTTAGGAAGTGACATTTGAATGATGAGCAGTCGATGAGAAGGCTGCAGCCATGCAAAGATCCACTGAAGGGGCACCTGGGTGGCTCAGTCACTTAAGCATCCGACTCCTGATTTAGGCTCAAGTCACGATCTCGCAATTCATGAGTTCGAGCCCCACATCAGGCTCCATGCTGACAGTGTGCACCTCGGGCTCTGTGTTGACAGTGCAGTGCCTGCTTGGGATTCTCTCTCTCTGCCCCTACCCCATGCGTGGAACACCCGTTCCCCGCCTCAAATAAATAAATAAACTTAGAAAAAACAAAAAGATCCACTGGGACACCTGGATGGCTCAGTCGGTTGAGTGTCTGACTTCAGCTCCGGTCATTATCTCACGGTTCGTGGGTTCAAGCCCTGCGTCGGGCTCTGTGCTGACAGCTCAGAACCTGGAGCCTGTTGCAGATTCCGTCTCCCTCTCTCTCTGCCCCGACCCCACTTGTGCTCTGTATCTCTGTCTCTAAAATAAATAAACATTAAAAGAAAATTAAAAAAAAAAAAAGATCCACTGAAGAATTTTTTTTAGCCTGTGAAACTGTGAGTGCAAAAACTCACCCAGAGGTAGACTAGTCAGTGATTACTGACTGCTTACTACCCTGTTCTTTGGGATTATTTGTGTAACCACACTCTCTAAATACCAGGTGTTAGACTTGGCCTCAGCAGAACATCAGACTCAGGGTGTATGTTGGTAGAATACAGGACTGAAGTGTCTCTTCCTTCTCTGATCTGCTGAGTTTTCCACCATGTCATTACTAAAGTTCTCTGTCTAGACTTGATCTGGAGAAGAAAAACAGAGAGACTGAGAAAGAAAGAAAGCTAGCAAAGTGTGGACTGTCAACCTCTTGCCCGAGGACCTGTGCTCTTCTTGGATGGGCTTCAAGGGAAAGGTGATAGTGCTGAAATTGTTTTCAATATTTTATATGCATTTTTTTCAATGACTAGTATCCTTAGCTTTCATCAGCTTTTCTTGGGGTTTCATACCACAAAGTGTGAAGAACCACAGTTGTAGAGATAGTTGCAGTGTTTGCTACCCCTGTTATGAAATGAAGAATAAACATCTTTTCAGAGGGATCGGAATGCAATTTTCTTCCTCCGTACGCCGCCTCAAGAAAAACGAATGCAAGTAAACAAGTTCACAACAGGCCCTCCTTCAAATGGACCAACTCAAAATGTAAAACAAAGAGGAACAGAGAGTAAAGTAAAATGTACCTCCAAAGAAACATGCCTTCGTATTGTAGTTAGGAGAAAGACCACTGTTAAAAGATATTGTTGGCTTCTTCGGAAAAGTAGTATTCACAGCAGTTTATGTGAGGGCTGGATAGAGAGATGGTTTCCGCACAGCTGGGTGCCTTTGAAACACTTTCCCTCTATTTTACTTAACTTATTTATTTTTAATTTTTTTATGTTTATTTATTTTTGAGGGAGAAGAGTGAGAGCAGGTGAAGGGCAGAGAGAGAGAGGGAGACACAGAATCCTAAGCAAGCTCCAGGCTCTGAGCTGGCAGTACAGAGCCTGATGTGAGCCTGACCCACAAGCCATGAGATCATGACCTGAGCTGAATTCAGATGCTTAACCGACTGAGCTACTCAGGCACCCTTATTTTATTTTTTTTTTAAGTTTATTTATTTATTTTGGAAGAGAGAGAGCAAGTAGGGGAGGGGCAGGGAGAGAGAGAGAGAGAGAGAGAGAGAGAGAGAGAGAATCCCAGGTAGGCCCCACACTGTTGGTGTAGAATCTGATGTGGGGCTCGAACTCACAAACGATGAGATCATGAGCTGAGCCAAAGTCAGACGCTTAACCGACTGAGCCACCCAGGTGCCCCTGGAATACTTTCCCTTTAGACCCTTAGTCTTTATATGTTCCATGTGATGTTGGGTTTGAATAGCAAATATTCTTTATAATTCCCCAAGGAATTTTGCCCCAAACCACTTCTGCCTCTGAGTAACAGAAAGCTTGTATGGATAGGGTGATAGCGAAGGCCAGGAAGCATGGAAGTGAAGGGATGTGATCTCTCTGAGCCTCCGTTTACAGCACGAAGAACCCAGATGGTGACAAGCATCTAGAGGTCCATGGTACTCCCAGAAGGTACATGGACATATTAGGGATGCTCCCCCAGGTTAAAGGTGGGCCAGCTCATGATGAACCCATGTGGGATGGTTCGTTCTAAGTTTTTGTTCTCTCGTGTGTTCTTTTCCGTGTGAGCTGAGTCATGAACTCATGTTGTCGTCCCTCACAGATTGGAGGTCCTGTTCCTCCTTATCTCCTTTGTACCCTGTTGTGATCAGCAAATGGTATTTGCTTCCTAATCTGTGCATATGTACTTTTCTGGGCAGCATCTTAGCCTTCAACACCTTTGACGAACACTCTTCTATTAACAGTTAGAAAAGTGAGTCAACTCTGTATATAGTCTGCTTTGACTAATAGAAACAACTTTGATTTTATAATTTTCATACACAACATCCTAAACACAGAAATATTTCCTTAGCAATTCTTTGTGGTGGAAACACGACATACATTGTAGATCCAAAAGGAGATGGTAGGGAATAGGGGTATGGCTTTCTGGCAAGTTCTACATAGTTATGAGATTGATTATTTTTCTCCCAGGTAACCCTGCTCTTAAATTACTAGTAGTAGGATTCTTTAGGACCAAGTACATCACCACACAAAAAAAAACAACATGAGGGGCTAATGTTGAAAGAGAAGTGTAAGACCAGAAGCCCGAAGTAACAGTTTAGACCCCTGGCTATGGACTGGCCAGTTGCATTAACATGAAGTTAACCAAGTCTGCATAGTAATGATCCTCATACCAGTGGTTATAATAAGAGATAGGAATTGGTGACTTTAAACTGGAGCACAAGAAGGATCCAGACATGGGTAGGTAATCTTTAATTACCATTTTTTTATATTTGTGAGATATGCATCGGGAACACAGAGGGGCTAGTCTTTCCCTGAGATAAGCAGGTGTTAGCCATGTGGAGAAAATATTTGGGTGGCACGGCCGGAAAGGGGCAAGCAAAGAGGCAATCGTGCCAAGTTAGAGCTGGAGCCTGGGGCGAGAGGGCCTTCCTGGCTTGCTGGCCAGGGCAGGCGCTGGATTACGCTGGATTACGAAGAGCCCCGTAAATCCTGCTACTGCATGAATTTTATGCTAAAGTCTGTGAGTAGTTGCCAAGTAGAAAGGCAAGCACATTCACAAATTTGAGGCATTATTATGACAGGAAAGCTTAACGCTGAGTAGTCATGGGATTCTGATTTATTAATAATGAAGCTCCATTCTCAGATAAACACACACAGAACCTCCTGCACAGATAGTAATCGGTAGGCAGCTTTCAGGCTCAGTGGTTATTTAGATGGAATATCCCCAAGAAGTTCCATTCACAGGGTTCTTTTATATGAAGTCAAAGACACTCCCTCCTGCCTCTCTGCTGACTTCATTATCTCCTCAGCAACTGCCCACAGGGGTCAGGTTCACTCTGATCTGACTTGGGGTGATATCTGTTTTATCATTCAGAGCCCTGCAGGACCAGTTTGTGCTTGGTGGGGGGAACATCCCTTTTATCTTGGGCTTTGCTTTATCTAATGGGGCCTTGAACTGTTCTGCTGATTTTGCCTAAGGTATACAAATGCGTTCTTCTTTTCTTTCCCTCTCTTTCTGGCACAGTTCACTTGTAGGTTTCCCGTTACCTAGTCACCGTTCAAATGACTTTTCTTCTTTTGCTTTGTTAATGAAGACTTGCAAGGTTTACCTTTAGAATTTACTCATAAGAAAGCCATTTTAATATTTTGACCTGAAAGAAGTACTTCACAAAGTAACAATTTTAGATTTGTGCCTTGAAATTATTGTGTCGCCCTTGTGAAGAGGAGTGGAGCTAAGGACTAGGTCTTGAGGCCTGGAAGAGAGGTAGGAAACTGTTGCAGGTGATTCATGTGAGTGATGATAAGGGATGGGATTCAGGTTGTGCCATTGAGGACAGAGGGAAGGGATGAATGTGAGTGATTTGAGGGGGAATAAACAAAATGATGAATTGGTTGTGCAGAGCGAATGACAGGGAAGCTGTAAGGACACTAGCCTTGGACTCGGATCCTGGTTGGATAAAGAAGCCATTTACTGAGGAGATAGGTTGGACTTGACTGGGTCCTTCTTGGAAATGCTGGGTTTAAGGTTCCTGTCAAGTACTTGGTGTGCAGAAACCAGTAGAAAATATGAAGCTCAGTAGACCTAATTCAGTCAGAGATGTGGATTTTGTGCGGACCGATCAGGGAAAGAGCTAATTCCATATGCAATGAGTTGAATAAGGTGGGAGTCTATTTTTCTCCCATAAACCAGTCAGGTGGGCCAGACTGCCAGACAGCTCTGCTGCCTTCATCCAGGGACCCAGGATAGTGAGACAATTCCACCTTTTTTTAATACCTGCCTTCCAAAATTGCTCCTGTTTTTCTCCAATTCCGGTCAGAGGGAAGGAAGACATGGGAAGGAGAACATCCAGTGTGTGCAGCTCTACACTCATCACCTCTGCTCACATTCCATTGGCAAGGGCTCACTTGGCCCTGCTTAGTTGCAAGGGAGGCTGGGAAATGTGGCCTCTGGCTAGGAGACTGCATTCCCATAGACAACACTGATTACTATGAAGAAGTAGAAAACAGCCTGGAGCAGGTGGGGGGGACTAACAGTTTACAGGTGTTATCAGTGTAGATGAGGCAATGAATGCATGGGGAGGAGATCAGGTCCCACAAAGAGATGGTGTGACATATGCGACAGAGGACAAAATTTAGGGAGTGGCACCACTTGGGCAGAGGAGGAGCCCCACCTATTGAAGTCAAGGAAGGAGAGGGTTTTAGGAATGAGTTTTCTTGAGTGAGGAAGCATGGCTCAGAGGTGAAGATCAGGCTCTGAAGTCAGACTCTTGAGGTTAAATCTTCACTCTGCGCCTTACTAGCTGTGTGATCGCGAGCAAGGTGTTCCTGTCTCTGTGTTTCATTCTTTTCGCCTACAAAATGAGGATAACCAAAGTACCCATCTCAGGGTTGTCTGGAGAGTGAATGAACATATTAAAGCCATTAGAACAGTGCCTGTTTGTAGTAAATCCTACCAGTCATAGCTGAGAGTTAAGGTAAATTAGGGATTGGAAAGTCCACCTAGGAATTTTTAAATAAGGTACACATTTATATAGCTCTATAAACATGCATTACCTCATTAAAGCCCTAAAATAGTTCCATTAAAGTGCGGTATTATTATCTCCATTTTACAGATGAGAAAAGTGAGACACAAAGAGGCTAAGTGACATAGTCCTGTGTCATAGCTAGTCAGTGACTGAGCTTAGATCTATTTGATTCCAAAGCCCAGATTTTAGACACTAAAATTTTGAGATATGGAATACATGGTGAGGAATAAGCTGAATGTTTGTAGATTTTTTTTCACTTGTAAACCTCAATGGCTTAATTTTTATAATGAGATAATAATACTACCTACCTCACTCTTGCATTACAAAGATAAATCAAGCTTTGTAATGAGAAACCCTTAGCAAACCACTTGGCATATAATAAACACAAATCTCCAATGCATGGCGGTAGCTAATGACAGTAATGACAATAATAACTGTTAATTATTAACATTTATTAAAGTAAATAGAATAATTAACGATCTATAATTAGATCTTTAACTAGCCAAATTGCACCCGGTTTTGCTAGTTAAAGACAGGAAGGGTAAGCATTTTCTGGTTCTATATATCTGTGCTGGTTGAAGGTAGATTTTGAGGTCAAGATTTTGGGGCCTTCATGTGGTTTCTGACTTCACTTGTTTTAACACCTCCCTTCTTCTTACAGATGAAATTTAGGCGGCCAAAGGGCCCAATGAGAGATAACGTTTGAATGAGCAGCTTGTAAATGTGCTTCTGCTCAGTCAATCAGGGAGCGCCTGCTGCAGGAGCCGGCCTCACAAGGGAGAACAGCACCGTCTGGGTTTTCTGACTCTGTCGTCTCTTTACAACCACATCTTTCTGTAAAAATTGAAAAATATTCAGTAGATGCAGTCTTTTAAATTTGGTGATTCTGTCTATCCAATGGGGATATTGTGAGAATTAATAGAGATACCAGGGACCGTCATTAAGAAATAGGAAGACTTTTTCTACTGCATTTCCGATGCATGGGTTTGGTTAGCCTTACCCTTAACGAGAACAGAAAGTCCTATGGTGAATTTTATTACTTGCTATTTAATTTTTTTAAAGGAAGGATTCATTTCCCTGCAGCACTTATGATTATCAGTGGAGAACATTTGGTCCAACCTGTGTAAAGATCACAGACTCATGAAGCACATTCACTTTTTTAATTTTAGAAGAAATAAGGCTGAAGATTATATATTTGTATGTGATAATTAACACAGTCATTTCAAACTTGAGAGCCACGTTTATTACCAAACATCAATTAGAAAAATATCAATACTGGCATGTATTGGCACCTAGACTTAATTCATACTTTATCTTCATAAGCTGATTAGAAGTCTGCCTAATTTTTTTCTCTGTTGCTTGTGAATATTGAATAACAAAAAGCCATGGGGTGCTTCCAATTTTAGAAAATCATTTTGGAGATAGATCAGAGCATAATTTCAAGTGTATCATTTCCTCAAGTAAAATGAGGCATCCTGACATGCCTTCCAATAGATTCTAGGAAACGTAGGGATTAGTGATTTTTTTCTCTAATAAAAAGTTAGTGTTATTATTTATAGTTAATAGTTGACCAGGATTTTAATACTGCAGCAAGTAAAGTAGGTTAGACCACATGCGTATTCATACCTTTGAGTTTTCTGAAGTTATTAATGTAGGACTAACATAGCTTTATGTAGGAAGAAAACACATTCAAGGTGAATCAACTTAGAGTATTTTATTTTGAGAAAAGCAAATAAGTGTAATTGAGTTCTTTCCAATTCTGAATAAAACACCCTTTGTGAAATGGAATGTGGTTTTGAACTCTAACATTTCTGTTTCCTCTTTGACTCACTCAACAGAAATGTTTGTTTATGCAACTAAATCTCTATGAATAGTACAATAGAGTGTATAGAGACACATCTGTATTTTTTTTTCTTCTCTAGACTTGGTATCTTGGTTTTCAGCAAAAGTGTCCCAAGTCTGCACTGAAAAGTGTAAACCTTATGCATGATTATCTGACTGACTGAAAATAAGCTCACAACTTGTGTTCAGACTGATTTTATTCAATGGCATGGAATGGAAGAGAGCGGCTAAGGAGGACAATGCTTATATAGAAATCCAGAAAAATATTGTCCTCAAGAAGAGGACTATTCTTTTGGAAAATTAATCCTTAACTTTAAGTAATTGTGTAAATGATTCACAAATATTCAGCACGATGCCTGATGTACTGCAAATTTCTACAATGCCCTCTGAATCATCAAAAAAATATCAAATTGTGTGCAGTATAGAGAGATTTGTATTTAATGAATTCTAATGACAAACTTAAGTATTAAAATTCTGTCTTGCTTGAGGGGTTATCTGTATGCCTTATAAACTAAATGAGGTAGTGATAAGGCTGACATATTGTTACATAAATTGAGGAATCTAAGACCTTTGCCTTGAATAAACAGCCCTTGCCCACCTTGACGTGGAAATAATCTTTAGTGTCCCCAAGATCCAGAAGGAGGCTGGGTCCTTACTATGTGTCATATGATACGATCCCATGTCCACACTTCTGGGGAACCTGACAAAGCTTTTTGCCCAGGATCCAAACTCATTCAAACAGTCTTGGTTGTCCTAATGTAGTAGTGAGTCACAGAGTCGGGACACCGAGGTTTTTCTTTCCAGGAAGCAGCTTTGTTCATGTCAGCACGGGCTCAGAGGGCTAAGACCCAAAAGGCTGAGCCCTGGGCGCAGTAAGGGGTTGCCTCTTGTACAGTTTTTGCTCCTTTGTCTCCCATATATGGTAACATACAGTCTGAATGTGCAGTCTGTGTTACAGAGCCATGAGGAATGTCATGCATGCACACATAGCCAGGTTGCCTTCCCATGTCTCGAGATGTTCACCACATTCCTTAGGGAGGTGCTCTGCCACACTAATATTTTACTGCATTTTCTAGTTTTTAAAGTTAAAAATCAGTGTTATTTTCAAAGAAACATGGACCAAATCAGCACAATCCAAAAAGAGCTGAGTAGGCTGATGACATGTATATATCTGGAAAACTTGAGGGAATTGGGAATATTTAGTTTGGAGAAGAGAATAGTTCAAGGGAAAGTGATGGCTCTTCAAATATGACTCTCTACCTTATAGAAGAGTTTGAGAGCAGACCCAGGACCAATGCATCTTATTAAGAAGATAGGTTCCAATAAAGAAAAGCTTAAGTATTAATGTTGTTCAAGCGTGGACAAAACTGTCTAGTGGGGCAGTGAATTCCTCTCATTCGAAGTGCATTTTCATTGAAGACTTTTTTTTGTTTGTATGGGAGTCATTCTTTCCTGTATCTTTGCACACCTTGTAATTTTTGTTATTGTTGTTGAGAACTGGACATTGTAAATAATATAATGTGGCAACTCTGGAAATCAGATTCTCCTCCCTCCCCAGAGTTTGTTGTTGCTTGTTTATTCATTAGTGACCTTCCTGAATCAATTCTGTAAAATCTGTATTCTTTGTCATGTGTGGCCACTAAAGTCTGCCCTGTTAACTTAGGGACAGTTAATGAATGATCAGAGATTTCCTTAAGATGCCTGGAACCAATAAGCCTCCCGGTCTTTGTCAAGGGTGCGCAGAGCCTCAAAGTTAGCCAGAGGTGAGATTGCAGGGCCTTCTTAGGTCTTCCCTTAGCATGCACACGGCCCTGAACATAAGCACTGCCCTGTTCTTGTGTGTAACTTTGGAAAGTTCCACAAGTATCCCAGAGCTTTGCCAAGGCCCCTGTGGACTTCTCATTCCCCCAGATTTTCTTTTTAAGCTTTTTGACCAGCTCATTGTGTGCAGTTATTATGCACTGCCTCAGGCAGCCTCAGTGTTCCTCTGGGTGCTTTTGACAAATACCCCCAGGGAAAAGGCTGTTGCCCGGTTGAGCTCCAACTCAGGTTCAAATAAAAACAACCTTGCAAATGAGGTCTTCCAGGGTACCGCCAGATAGGACAAATAATGACAGTTATCTGAGACTGGGGCTTTGAAGGAGCTCCAGTCATATTCTGTTGCCTCTGGCTTCCAGGCCACTGGTTTTCACCATAATTATGGGCTGTTGATTTTCAAGGCTGCTGCAGAGCTGGGGAGAGGGGATGGGAGAGGGCTAATTACAATGTGACAGAGCTTGCTGTTCTTACTGAGACTCAGGTACTTCTGAATAATGCTCCTCAGGTGGCTACAAGCTTTGGTTAATTTTCAGAGTTCTAAAAAAGTTGATTGTGACAATTTTTGCTAATGCTTTCATTACTTATGTGGAAGAGAAACTATATAGAGGTCCTTTCTCTGCCAGTTTTGTTGATGTTGCTCTGGAAGTGGTTTTTAGCCATATTTTTAAAGGTTAAAACTTGAACTTATTAACTTACAAGGTCTCCTCCCACTCTAGAACATTCAGTGTTAGCTAGTATATCACATCCCCCAAACCATCCCAGAGGATATAGTTTACTATACCTTTTTTACAAATGTGGTTGTTTAAAATATAATTAGAACAGACTTTCCCCAAAGCCAAAATGTGAAACACAATAGACTGTAGTTTGGTTATCAGTCTCTGCTTGATTTTACTCACTGATTTAAACAAGAAATGTTACCTTTCCTGCACAGTTTTTCAAGTTAGAATGAGTTAGTCAAAAGGGGTGGGAGATCTTATGACAATAAGAACTATATATCATGATAATGCTACCCCATTCATAACATGGTGCCACAAAAGAAGAACAAGAAGAAGAACTATACAGGTAAAATGTAAGTACCAGTGACAACTGAAAAAGTAAAAATCAAATGATAATTGACTTACGGTATTTCACAGGATTGAATCATTAGCATATGTATTTCTTGAATGGTTTACATTTAATTCTGAAGTTTATTTTAATTATTATTACCAAATTATTGATTTATCTATTCTAACTAATCCTTTATTTACTTATTAAACATCCATTTTTATTCTAAGTACTGATGAATATAGGTAAGGAATTAACTAAACATAATCCGCTGCCATTTTATATCCATTTCTTTTTTCTAAAGATGGATGTGGTGATCTGGTACTGCCTTACTTAGCAATGATGTTAAATAATGTATCTATATAAATTAATCTCCGGTTGTTTGAAGCTAAAGCTTTTAAACTTAACTATCTTTAATGTGACCCTTTCCAAACTATATAAAATGGCTTTTGGGGCGCCTGGGTGGCTCAGTTGGTTAAGCTTCCGACTCTCGGTTTCAGCTCAGGTCATGATCTCATGGTTCGCGGTTCGTGGGTTTGCGCCCCACATCGGGCTGTGCTGATGGTACAGATCCTGCTTGGGATTCTCTCTCTGTTCCTTCTCCACTTGTGCATGCTCTCTCTCTCTCTCAAAAGAAATAAATAAACCAAAAAGAAATTAATACTTCTCTGCTCCATGAGAAGGCTAGTGATCTAATGTATCAGTGGCAAATAATCATTTTAGATAGTTACTTCACTGCCCTGAAAAACAGCATCAGCCACTTTGGCTCCTGTGAGCAAGGGCTGTTGCATCAATACTCAGAGATGGCACAATGCTGTGATTTGGTATTTTCATTCTCTTTTAAAAAATGTTGTACCTTCCTTGTACCTGTGTATTCATACTTGCTTTTTATAGATTTTCTATCATTTTATTTTTTGATTTTTAATTAAATTTTAATTTAATTTAATTTATTTTTTATTTATTTATTTATTTATTTTTTTTTTGAGAAAGAGAGAGTGCCATTGGGGGAGTGCACAGAGAGAGGGAGACACAGAATTCTAAGCAGGCTCCAGGATCGAAGCTGTAAGCACAGAGCCCAACATGGGACTCCAGCTCCCCAAACCAAGATCACGACCTGAGAAATGTGTAACTGACTGAGCCACCCAGGCGCCCTAATTTTTTGTCTATTTTAATTTGAGCTTTCTAATCCTTAGTGGGCCTGGTGTGGGAAACAAAGACAGAAGGAAATGGCAGATAGAATTTAATTTCCTTATAACCTGCAGCCCATTGACAAATACTTGAGGCTGGCAGAGTAAAGTGTTTCTCCAGGAACTCCCTGCTGTCTTAATGTTAATGTTTTGCTAGAGGGAAAAACAACCTTAGCTTGACAATAGCTAGGCCTCCAGTACCTTGGGAATCTTTAACATAGGAAAATCTCGCTGGAAACTTCCTCTGGACTTTACTTCCCCCAACCCCATAGTATAAAACCAGTCTCTCCTCATGGTCCCGGGTAGCTCTTTCTGCCCACCAGTCCTGTCCCCGTGCTTTAATAAAATCACCCTTTTGCACTGAAGACATCTTTAAGAATTCTTTCTTGGCCATTGGCTCCAGACCCCCCACAATCACCCCAAAAAACCTCATCAGGTTAGATGAGAAAACTGAAGCACAGAGAGATTAAGTAACTTGTCCAAAGTCACATAGCTTGTAAGTGGAGCAGGGATATGAAACTCAGAATTCTGGCTCTGCGGTTCATGGTCTTAACTATTATTCTATACTGTGTCATGCAAGGATACTTGTTAGAATTACACATAAACATAAGGGCGAGAGGGCTCTGATGAACTAGCTCAATGAAATTCTTTGAAAAGTATTTGAACTTCGGTGAATTTTCTCTGTGACAGCTATTTTGGTTTCCCACAGACTGTGTGTGCATGTGTGTGCATACATGCATTTTGTGTGTGTATTAAAAAGGTAAGATGGCCGAAGAAGTGATTTTATTAAACCCATGTTAAGTAGTATTAAATTATAAATATTTTAAGTTCATTTTTGGTGAAATTGATGAAGTTTAGCTAATCTTTTGCTGTTAATTTGCATTACATGATTTACCAGAAAAAGTTCTTGAAGCATGTCTAGGACTCGTTTTACATGATTTTGTATTTCTTGAACATAATGACTTATTGGAGTAAAGTTACTGATCAATGCCTTTGGAAATCTAAGAATTATGTATTGTTCATTCTTCTTCTCCAACATAATGCACAGATTCACAACTGATTCAGTAGTCTTGCTTCCCTTGATTTAGTTGAGTTCTTTGTGAAATCTAGAGAAGAAAACAAGGAGGCAATTTAAAAAAAAAATTTTGTTTTGTTTATTTTTGAGAGAGAGAAACAACACGAGCAGGGGAGGGACAGAGAGAGAGAGAGAGAGGAAGACACAGAATCCGAAGCAGGCTCCAGGTTCTGAGCTGTCAGCACAGAGCCCGATGTGGGGCTCGAACTCATGAACCATGTGATCATGACCCGAGCCGAAGTTGGACGCTTATCCAACTTATCCCCAAGGAGGAAATTTTCAATGTAATTATCAAGTTCTTTTTATTCAAGTAGCTGCCTCAATAGGGTAAGCAGAATGAATCACTGCACAAACTCAGAACAAAAGTTTTGAAAAGTCAAGTTCTTCTTGTTAGGAGATAATTTCCCATGGGTCTCTTGCATTTCTTCATGTCTTATATGCAGAAGCAATGGATGCCTTTGTTCTGGACTATCTTTTCAAGGGCTTTTGCACGGAAACAGCCTTGAAGATAGAGATGGTGTCTCCCTTCAAAGAAAAGGGCAGGTTTATTTACTGTCCAGTATAATAAAGATGGTATCTTTCTCCGATGCAAAGGACATTTATGCTTACTGCCCATTATGAAAGATTAGGGTTCCCTAAACGTCAGGTTTCTCTTTCATAATGCAGTCCACTGTGTGCAGGTATCATCTGGTTGTCTCCATGTTGCACTTGGATCTCGAGGAACTGGCACATACTCTGGCTGTTGCTATTGCTATGAGTAATAAAGTCCTTGGCCTCTGTCTTCTGCCAAAGTCCATGAAACTGTGGCAGGCAAATTTGTTCTCTTCCAAGTAGAGCAGAGACTCAGAATCTTCCAAGTCCTTGAAATTTATTATTATAAAATTCTTTCCTAGATTTTCACCTTCATTTAGAATCAGCTTCCCTTTGGAAGAGGGAATTATCATTTCTTTGTTGTGGATTCAATAGAGACTTGGCAGGTTCTCTCTGCTTTGTTCACTGGAGAAGTGACTTGGACAGTTGTTAGTTGCATTCTCCCTCCTTTCCTTTGCACCTCCTGCCCCGCCATTATCTTTAGTCATAGTTTTTCTTTCCCTTTTTCCCCCTCTTCTCTTTTTCTTTCAAAATTCTCTTCTATCACAAGCACTCCTTAGCCTTTTATACTTAAAATTAAATACAAACAGAAACTTTGCTAATCCTTTTAAGTCAGGTGTCTTTAGCGTGTAGGGAAACTAAAGATACTTTTCAAACCCTTACTTGGGGCACCCAGGTGGGTCAGTTAGTTAAGCGTCCAACTCTTGATTTTGGCTCAGATCAAGATCTCAAAATCGTGAGATTGAGGACTGTGTCGGGCTCCATGCTGGGTGTGGAGCCTGCTTAAGATTCCTTCTCTCCCTCTCCATCTTCCTCTCCCTGGTTTGCTCACGTATGCACTCTCTCTGTCTATAAATAAATAAATAAATCCAACTAAGACTCGATGCCATGCCAGGAACACCCCTCCCCCCATTTTGTATTTCTTCTCAGGCAGTGGACAGAAGTGTGTGATGGTAGGTGAAAGGGAATAGATTAATTTCCACCTATCAGCAAGTTTCAGCAGCAGACTGGGCAAACGTTCCTGATCCTTGGGGAAAAGTCTGTGACCAAATGAGCTGCCGGAGTCCAGCTCCAGCAGGTCCAGGGGTTCCCAAAGGATGAACGGCGTTGGCGAAAAAGTGAAAATAAAACAAAACAAAAATAAAAATGGACACGGACAACAGCAGTGTGTTGAACTGGCCGATTTATTGCAGTAAATGTGGCATTATATATGCTAGTGATTTCCTTGTAACATATGTCATCTATGTTTTTCTAACATTATCTAATTTTGAAAATGTTCTTTGTATAATTACCCCATAAGGAATAACATGATTGTTTTGCCATAACGTTCCCTCCTGCCCTTTGCTTATTGATTAATTTCTTTTATTGTTTTTATTATGTATCTATGTTTATCTATAATTTATAAAGCATTTGCTTTGCTGTTCTCACGAAAGGTCATTTATCTCTCAACACCTCAAGTGGAACAGTTTCAGGGACATGACCTCTTAGTTGTTTCCCTGAACCATTTGTGGTTTTGAAGAATAAAAGTGTTCGCCTGTGTCCGAGGTGCCAGGAAGGGGGCCAAGAGGGCCTTAGAAACCCACGCCTTATACATTCTCAGAGAGACAATGCACCTAGGAACCAATGAACCATTCTGTACTTTAACCGACTAGGTTCAATCATCATCTGGAATGCCTCCTGGGGGCCAAGTGGGCCCAGGGGTCAGAGTGACCTATGTCCACAGATACACTCCTTAGTTACCGGAGTGGGGCTTTCGGATCCATATGTCTCTCCTTCGTTGGCCGCCTTTGCTGGCAACTGCACGAGGCCATCCTTCCTGCAAGTAGAGGAGTCTCCATAGGGAATGGCAAGGGCTAAACGTAAGGCCGCACAATTTCTTGCGGAACCTTATCTTCCCTAATGGTTCTTTTCCCAGGGGGCCTGCCGAGGGCAATTCCCTAACAGACAATACCCCAGGTACTTTTAAGGCCGAATTACCTAAAAGCTGGAGGACAAGAAGCTTCACTGTCGGCAGGCCACCCTGCAGTCACCGGTCCGTCCACAGCCCGGGCTCTGCCACTCAGGCTGGGTAGCTGGGCTTCCAGCAATGAGCTATAACCTAACAGTGAATACCAACAATAATGAAACATTTTTGCAAAATCTGGATCAGTCTATATCAGCGGTCCGCAGTCTATGGCCTGTGCCCCAAATGTGGCCTACTGCTTTTTTGGTTCATGAGGTTTCACTGGAAGGCAGCCAGCCATATGCATTCATTTCCATATTGTCTATGGTGGCTTGCTTGTTACAGTGGCAGAGATGAGTGATTGCAATAGAGACCATAAGGCCGGCAAAGATTTGCTTCAAGATTTACTATCTGACCCTTTACAAACAAAGACACAAACAAAAGGTTACCAACCCTGCTCTAGTTGTGTTTTGTGCTGGTGATTCTCAATGTCAGGTGGTGAGGAAGACAGAAAAAGGAGTAAGCTCATCAGAATCACCTGGGCAGGCTTTTCAAAAAGTGCTCCTCTCCATCTCCCCTCCAGTTTCTCATAGGTGTTCCCTGCTGAGAGTCACTGTGTTAAACTGTTAAGATTCCAGTTGTTTGGTTCCATTAACTGGCACAGATTGTTTGTTTTCACTATTTGACCCTCCGTGACATACCCAAAGTAATACTGACTGTGTTATTTCTTTTACAGGGTTGTGGGAAGAAAATGTATTCCTTTTTGAGGGGAACCAAACAACTGCAGGTGCTAAGGTTTCTGGGGATCTCCATTGGAGTGACACAGATCCTGGCCATGATTCTCACCATTACTCTGCTCTGGGCTCTCTACTATGATCGAAGGGAGCCTGGGACAGACCAAATGATGTCCCTGAAGAATGACACGACTCAGCACCTGTCATGTCACTCAGTAGAACTGTTGAAACCAAGCCTGTCGAGGATCTTTGAACACACATCTATGGCAAACAGCTTTACTACACACTTCGAGATGGAGGAATTATAGAGGATGTCAAAGAAGGAAACTACAAATTTATTTTATTGGACTCGTGCATTCTTGAGCACACACTTATCTGTTTCAGAAATGTGTAGAAATAAAAATGTTGCCATAAGGAATGCCGGAGCATATAATTTTCTACCCTTTAAAGTGAAGAGGGAAAAATTCCATTTTGTAAGTCACCACCTGGACAACGGTTGATGCCCTTTATAATGCTGAGGACAGATCCAATACCCACTTTATAGCCTGTGTAAGATTTTTACTGAACACAGTTATTCTTTGAGGCTCATGCTTTGGCTTAGTTTGACCAGCATTTCCGCATCCATGTAAACAAGCCATGCTCTGGTGGCATTGGAGCCACAGTAAAGTTTGATTTACTTTCATAAGCTTGCTAGTATATCAAGTACCAATGAACGGCTAACACAGGAAGTTAGGCAGTATTAATGAATTGTATTACTTGGTGACATAGTTTTTGGAGAGTGGGTTGATTATACATAAGAAAACTTTGAAGATTGGTGACTATCTAAATGTGATTTTTTTTCTGGTTACTAAAATATTCTTGTTACTTAACAAAAGCAAATTAACACATTGTCTTAAACTGATCAGGGATCTATGTGTATATAAGAGTCTGTGGTAAGTCTGTATAATTCAGTAGATTTCAGTTCTTATAATGTTAAGAATAACAATTGTGAGTGGAAAGGATAAATTTGTCCTGTATAGCACCATTATTGTTAACCTTTCCTGTAATAGAGCTTTAAAAATCCGTCTTGGGCTTATATTACGTACATAACTGTTAATTTAAATACTTAACCACTAATTTTGAAAGATTGCCAGTGTGATGCATAGGAATCATTTTAAGTCAGAATGTCGTCTGGTCTCTAGGAAATATTCCAAGGAAGTTTGCACATAACGGTAGTTCATTTAGCAAAATCTTGGATGCTGCCTTTCTCCCAAACTAAGGCTCTTTTTGACACTCAACACTTTTTAAAGCCTTTGTCTTCTCCAAACAATAGGCAATAGTCCACAAGTTTGAATACAGCTCCATAGAGAATACTGTCCCTTCTCTCCAGCAAAATGCCAAGAGAATCATTAAAATAAGTGACAATTTAGAGATTTTCTTCGCTTTATTTCACTGATTAAGATACTGTGGTGAATTACACAGATTATTAAATTTTTTACAAGAGTAAAATATATTTATTTGAAATGGGGAGAGTGCATTTTACTGTATTTTGTGTGTAATGTTTATTAGAAAATGAAAAGAAAATTAAAATGTGTCAATAAATATTTTCTAGAGAGTAATAATTTGTCTGTGTCTAATTTTTATACAAGATGAACACTTTTACCTCTCACGATGATTGGCAAGGGGAGAGAAATATAAGAAGAAATGATTAAGTAAAGTAACAATAATGATTGCCAAACTCTGGAACTAATCTATAAGAGGATGTATCCTCAGTGAGAAAAGACAAAAAGATGCCCACTTACTTTTCAGGTTCGTTTTTGAGCTAAATGATAAATAATGTAGTTGTTTGCTAGAACATAAAAATATGCACATTCATGCTGATTCATCTTCTCAATGTTTTCACATCCCAGTTTCTTCAAGTAACTTTTAGAAGCAAATGAGTCTAAGAAATGCAACATTTGAAATTAACTGCCAGATTTTATCTCTCCCATAGATTCAAATAAAAACTGAGTAAATTCCTTGCTCAGTCAGAACCAGAAGTGTCCTTTTTTATAATTTCCTCAACATCCAGCTGCCCATAACTTCACCTAAAATGCCCATGGAATCGAGACAGCTATGACTATTATTTGAATTATTTGGATAATGGTCAAATTATCTAAATGGCTGCTTTTTGGTTGATGTGTCTCAGTCACAGGAAGAACAAGTATATATTGTGTTGACCTCAGTTGAAAATCTGCAAATTTTAAATAAAAGCCAATTTCCACATTTTTAGACTTTAGATTTTTTGATATATTACCTGACTTAGTACTCCAGAGGAGTCAACATAAATTTAGACAGACATCTTATACATACTACACTTGCTTAATGGGAACAAATGACATTTATAGCCGTGGTCTACACGGGCCTCTTACGGTGGCAGTGCACCTGGAAAAATAAAACTGCAAGAGACTTTAAAAAGTGTACTTAATATGGTAGAGCTGAGGGAGTTCACTGTTTGCGTATACTGCAAAAAAAAAAAAAAGAAAGAAAGAAAAAATTGCTATTTCTTTGGAAGTTTTTAAAAGGTTTTCTTTTATTAAAAAAATCACCACTTTTGGTGAAAATTTAAGATTATTTTCAGCCTAGTTAATAGTCCATTCAAAGTGCCCTGGAGATTCAGAAATGACAGTAGGAGATAGAGTCTGTCCTCAAGCACTGTAAAATGTGGTGGAGAGACCCTGTGCCAGCCACAGATAAAACTCTTAGGAGAACATGCAGTGAGTGGGTTCATGCTGAGGAATGAGAGACTAAGGAGAGTGGAATTGAGGCAGCTACACCAAAAAAAGGCCTTCAAGCTGAGTCAGGAAGGAAAGTAGAGTTTAGCTCACTCATGGAGAACATTCCGTGACTCTGAAGTTAATAAGTATGTATTATTTTGGGGGCAGAGCATGTCCTTTGATGTGGTTAGAGCACAGGATGCTTGAAGAGATACCATGAGAAAGGAAATGAGTGAAATTTAGGTTTTGAAATTCATTTTGTAAGCTAAATGGGAAGTCATTGAAGTACTCTCAGAAAGGATTTGCCTCTCAGAAACTTAACTGGATTAGCCAGTGAGCAGTGAGACAGGTATAGTTACTACATATCCCTGTGGGGCAGCCATTCTTTACCTCGTGTAGCTACCAGGTGTCCAGAGTTCTAGAACACCGGAGACCCTGACTCTGGAGGGGGGCTGGGTAGATTGCTGTTGCTGTGGTCCTGGAGAGGGAAGGACCCTCACTAGGGCAATGGAAGTAAATAATAATAATAATAATAACAAATAAGGAAAGCATAAAACAGATTACAACAGGGTGAATCCACAAAAATGGGCAGCAAATTGAGTGTGGGTTGAGAAGCAAAAGACCTGAAATGTCTACAGTTTGTAGCTAGTAAATTGGCAATGGCATTAGCCTAGATAGACGACTGGAGGGGGAGCCAGTGTGTGGGAGGGTAATCAATTTGGTTTGGGACATACCAAGTGGGCCAGGCCTGAAGGACGTGCAGACGGAGATGTCTACAGGCAGCTGTAAACTCCAGTCTGGAGCTCACAGAGTTCACTGGGAGCCTGAGAATTTTTATGCATTGCTTTCCCATCTCAGGAGGCCTGACAGAAAATGGGCTGAGAACCAAATCTAATATGAGGAGAATCTTAAGTAGGATGCCACAAGAGCTTCCTTTTGTCTGAACTCCCACTCCTGTGGATGAGTCAAGCGAGGTAAAGAGAGGAGAAACGAATAAACCACTGAATCTTCTGCGGCAAAAGGAGCCACCCCTTTTAAAACAATACTGCCAAGCGCTATGTTGCTCATCCAACCCCACTTCCTGTTATCATCCTGTGATTTACAAGCGGATTCCTCTTTCCTATTAACCGAATTATTTCCTCGCCTCCATGCACCTCCTAGAAACATGTTGGGGAGAGTCTCTCGTGCCATTTGATAGTCATTTATTTTTTCTTAGAATGTTACTGCAATCACTCATCTCGTGCATTCGTGGGTGCCCATGAGGTGCCAGGCCACAGGGTGCCAGGTGTATTACACATATTTTCTCTGCTTTCTACAACCGTTTTGCAATCCATAGGCATCATGATCCCTGTGATACAAATGAATGAGAGAGACCCGGAGATATTGAAGAAATACATCTAACTAGGTAAAGTGGCAGTGCTCTACCCTCCCTGCCTCACCACTTTGTGACACGGTGTCTTCATCAGCCTGTGGTGAAGTGCAGCTGTTGCCTTACACAGAAAAGCCAAGTCCTCCTCCATGGCCATCAGTATCTCTAGGCCCAACCTGCCTCCAAATTCCGTTACTTCTTCCCTCAAAATGAGCCTCTTTTCTGATTTCATTCGTCCTACGATTTCCCAGAACAAGTTCCAATCATCTAAAACTTCGATTGAAGCGTTACATTTCTCTCTTCTCTCTTCTCCCATCTCTGGTCTCCTTCCACTGATCTATCTTGCACATATACACAGCCAAATTAATTTCTTTAATCAACTTTATTGAGGTGATAAACTATATATATTTGTAAGTATTAGTTTTGACAAATCTATAGACTCATGTAACTACAACCACAATCAAGATACAGAACGTTTCATCATCTCAAAAAGTTCCACTACATGCCTTTGCTGTAAATCCCTTACAATCCCCACTCCTAGCCCCAGGTGACACTGTTTATGTCACTCATTTTTTATAAAACACAATTCCTGTCATGTCATTTCTTCGTTCAAACCCTCCCAGGAGTTCTTGGCTTTGATTAAGACAGAGGTGTCCAGCTCATCTGTGTATATGGCAATTATGTGGCACGTTGGGATAAATGAAGCCAGAGGGGACTGGCCATCCTAGGTTTGCCCTAATAAGTGAGGGCTACAGGAAAGTGATAGCTCAGCACCCAGGTCTGGCTGCAGTCCAGTGCTTTAAACAAAATGGAAGTGATTTGATATTTCATAAAATGTACCTGTGTGAGTAGCCCAAGGTACAGCTGCCTGAAAGAGTCAGGGACTCAAGCCCTTTTCTCCTGCCGCTCTGCTGCGTTAAGGCATTTCCCACGCTCACATGGCCCCAAATAGCACACTCTACTCTCATATATATGGCAGCAGGCGGGAGAAAGTGGAAAGTGGATGGGAGGAGACGTGCTTCTTCCCTTTCAGGGCATACCCAGAAACACACATAGCTTCCATTCACGTCTCACAGCTATAAGGGGGCTGGGGGAACGGTCTTTATTCCAGGCACCCATGTATCCAGTTGAACCAGGAAGTTCTATGACCATAGAAGGAGGGGAAACTGGTATAGGTGTCACTTAGCAATCTCTGCCACATTCCTCAGTACTTGCAGAATAAGATCTTCCTCATGAATTTATTTTTCCAAACCCGTCCCCTTGCACTTTCCCACAGGTCAATACACGCCAGCCACACAGGCCAACCATGGTCTACTAGTTGCCGCTAACATTGTGGGATATATCTGAGGCCTCCTTGATTTTGCTCACATCAGGGTGTTCCTCTAACATACCTTCATGTCCACCAGCTCACCCTGCACTCGGCCTTTAAGTCCCAGCTCAGCAGCTACTTCCTATGTGCAGCTTCCCCTGACAACTCCAGCTCACAGAAAAGCTTCCCTCTGTGAGCTCAGCATTTGTTGCCATGATATCTAGTTTGATCCTTGTATTTTCTGTTTTATAACACTAGTTTTCTTTTTTTTTTAATTTTTTAACATTTATTTTTATTTTTGAGACAGAGAGAGACAGAGCATGAATGGGGGAGGGTCAGAGAGAGGGAGACACAGAATCTGAAGCAGGCTCCAGGCTCTGAGCTGTCAGCACAGAGCCCGACGCGGGGCTCGAACCCACGGACCGTGAGATCATGACCTGAGCCGAAGTCGGACGCTTAACCAACTGAGCCACCCAGGCGCCCCAACACTATTTTTCATTTATATTATTATTTTCTCTTTGTATGTCTGGTGTCTCTTGAGAACAAATATGCTCTTTTGTATCCCACTCAACACTGCCTAGGGCTGGGTAGTGTTTCTTAGGTATCAGTGCATATCTCTTCACTATGTGTATGAATTAATACATGCATGAATTATGAGTTAGTTTAATGAATCAAAAGCTATTATCCAAAATGATTTCAAGAAGGAGAAAGTACTCTAAAGGAGGCCATCTGTTCTTGACTGGGGTTGAGGACACGGGGTTCTCATGGGCTAAGTACTCATTTAGCTGTAAGTGGATGTAGATTAGATATGTAGAATGCGGTTAGAGCTCAGTCAAAGTCTTATGAATGTCTGAGTGAACTATCAAGTTGTACTTGTGGTCTAATACAATAATAGAGTCTCACATTTATAAAATGCTTTTATGCCTACCCCCAAACCCTTTAACTTTTGAATCTACACTTGTTAAACTAGAAGTGTACACAGTAAAATCTGAGTTCACATACATCACTGAGAAAAATCTCTGGAGAATTAAAGATTGTAGCAGATCACCACTAATTTTGCAATTTGCATGCAATTCTAGAAAACAACTTAAAAAAATGTGTGGTGGGGGCACCTGGGTAGCTCAATTGGTTAAGTGTCTGACTCTTGATTTTTGGCTCAGATCATGATCTCACAGTTCCTAAGATTGAGCCCAGAGTCGGGCTCTACACTAACAGTGCCTGCTTGGGATTCTTTCTCTTTCTCTTTCTTCTCTTTCTCTTTCTCTTTCTCTTTCTCTTTCTCTTTCTCTCTCTTTCTCTCTGCCCCTCCCTTGCTTGTGCATGAGTGCACCTTCTCTACCTCTCTCTCAAAATAAATAAACAAACATTTAAATAATATGTGGCATCCAAAAGTTCTGTGCTGAGTGCCTCAAATACAGTTTTCTATTTACTCTTCTCATAATACCAATGATGTAGGTTTTATAATAAAGAAAAAGGTACCTATGGATCAGAGATCTTAAGGAGCATACCCAAAATTACACAGTAAGTAAGTGTGATTTTAACCAGGTTTGTCTAAATTCAACTTAACTACTTTACAAGAGAGCTAGTATATTAACAGATTTCCTAGATTATTCTTAATTTCTTGGTCATGACATATTATTTTAATATATTGCTGAATTTTGCTAATTAATGTTTCTTTAGGAATTTTTTATATATTCACAAGTTATATTCATTTATTTTGTTGTTAACTCATTTATCTTTGATAGATATTATATCAAGGACAAGCTAGAGCCTTATAAATGTATTTATTTTAAATTTCATTTTAGTCTAAGAATTTGGAAGGTATAAATACTGTATTTAATTTATGAGATAAAATTTTGTTTAATATAGCTATTATCAACATTAAGAATGCAAAATGAGACTTCCACTTCCAGCCAAGATGGAATAATGGGGATCAAATGTATCCTTATGTCTGAAATATAACAATAAGAAAAAATGTTTGAAACAATGATTTTTGTTTAGGACACCGGATATTAGGCAGTAAAGACCATGATGTGTAAGAGGCTGGTAACAAATGAGGTGAGTCCAGTGGTTTCTCCAACTTCCTTAAGAGAGCTTCCAGTATGTGGTGAAGGAGGGAGAATCTAAATAGAGCCTGGATTTCATTTTTAGAGGAGATTAAGCTCAGAATACAGGGAGACCAAGGCAGTTGAGTTTGAGAGTGATGGAGAAAAGAAATGCATGGATCAAGAGCTCAACAGATATGTAGAATGGGTATTCAGAAGCGTATTGATCAACACATTCAAAAGGACTAGAGCAAATGGTACCTAGTGTCCCTAGAGGGCTGGCAATAGTGCTATTCTCTCCAGCCAGACCAGAAAATCCATAATTCATAGGGTGGTGAGTGGAGTACAGAAAGTCCCACCTCAGTAGTGAGAAATAATTAATCTTTGAATAAATAGGGCTCTACTGGCACCAAACAAATCATAAAAGTAAGACCATAGATTATTATACTTTTTCCATGTAATGTAACTGAATCCAGTACAAAACTGAAGAGTATTTAATGATATAAAGAAATAACCAACCCCCAACAAGAGAAAATTTACAATGTTTGACAACCAATCAAAGATTACCAGTTATGCTAAAAAGCAAGAAAACATGACCCATAATGAGGAAAACATCAGTTGAAATAGATCCAGAACTGGCACAGATACATTAGCAGACAAAGAATTAAAAGAGCAATTACCTTGGTATTCATGTGTTAGAAAAATTAAATGGAGATAGGGAAGAAATTTTGAAAACAATCAAATTAAAATATGAGAGATAAAAACTTCAAAGCATGACATGAAAAATATGCTGCTTATAACTAACAGCAAGTAAGCCATTGTGGAAGAAAAGATTAACAAGTTTCAAGACATAGCAATATCAATTATACAAAAGAAACCTGAAACAGAAAAATAAATTAGAACCAGTGAAAAATACATCACTGAACTGTGACAATGTCAAGTGGTCTAATACACATGTAATTAGAGTCCTCAAGCAAGAGCAGCAAAAGAAAGATTTGAATAAGTAATGTTAGAAAATTTTCCAAGCTTGATTTTCAAAAGTCCAGGAATATAAAAAGACCCCAACCACAAAAAACTTGAAGAAAATGACACCAAGTCACAGTATAATCACTTTAGTTAAAACCAGCAATATATAGGAAATCTTTAAGCAGCCAGAGGGGGTGGGGGGAAAGTCATGTTATACAGACAAGCATCAAGATAACCACTGGAAATGGTTACTGGAAAAAGTAATGCATACAAGATGACAGTGGGATAATATCTTGAACTGAAAGAAAAAAAATTGTCAAATTAGAATTTTCTACCCAGTGAAAATATCTTTTCAATGAAGGTAACATGAAGACTTTTCAAACATACAAAAGCTGAAAAGCACTCCTTGCCAGCAGACTACACTACAGGAAATGTTAAAGGAAAATGGAGGGTCTTCTAGGTGGTTAAATATATAAGGCTTTTTTTCCCCCTCATCATATAAGGCAGGGAAAAGAAATAAAAGGCATCCAGTCTGTCTGCCTGTCTTTTTTTGCAGAAAATCCAGTAGGATTTACAAAAGTACTACTGGAACTAGTAAGTGATTTTAGTAAAAATGAAAAATACAAAGTCAGTATGAAAAAACAAATTGTTTTCTAGCAAAGAACAATCAGAAATTGAAATTACACAGCACCATTTACAATTACATTAAAAATAC
The DNA here is from genome assembly GCF_027475565.1 of Acinonyx jubatus. Classification (NCBI taxonomy): domain Eukaryota; kingdom Metazoa; phylum Chordata; class Mammalia; order Carnivora; family Felidae; genus Acinonyx; species Acinonyx jubatus. Next base: position 30,387,426 of record NC_069383.1, read on the forward strand.
TAAATACTGAAGGATGTATCCAAGGGGAAAAAAGATGTGCAAGACCTATACATTGAAAATTATAAAATATGGCTGAGAGAGATTAAAGAATACCTAAGTAAATGAAGACTTACAGCATGTTCATGGATCAGAATACTTAATATTGTTAAGATGATAATTCGCCCCAAATTGATCTTCGGGTTCAAATTCCAATCAAAATCCCAGCAGAAGTTTTTGTTGAAATTGGCAAGCTAATTCTAAAATTCATATGAAAATGCAAAAAACCTCTGGAAGTTTTAAAAAGCTGAAAAATAAGAACAAAGTCAGAGGGCTAACAATACTACTGGGTTTTAAGACTGTGTGGTACTGATTCAATAGAACAGAGAGTCCAGAAATAAACCTACATATATGGACAACTGATTTCTGACAAAGATGCAAAGACAATGCAGTGATAAAAGTATAGTCGTTTCATCAAGTAGTACTGGAACAATAAGATATCTATATGCAAAACCAAAAAAACAAAACAAAATAAAACCCCAAAACTTGTTCTATATTTTGCACCATTAAATAAATGGTACAAGACAATTACATGAAGATAAAATGGTGTAATCCAAAGTGAATCACAGGCCTAAATGTGGAACTAAAATAAACTCCTAGAAAAAAAAAAAAAGAAAATCTTGGGTTGCGTGGGTGGCTCAGTTGGTTAAGCATCCGACTTCAGCTCAGGTCATGATCTCATGGTTGGTGAGTTTGAGCCTCATGTAGGGCTCTGTGCTGATGGCTCAGAGCCTGAAACCTGCTTCGGATTCTGTGTCTTCCTCACTCTATGTCCCTCCCCTGCTCGTGCTGTCTCTCTCTGTCTCTCAAAAATAAGTAAACGGTGAAAAAAAAAACAAACCAGAAAATCTTTACAACTTCAGATTAAACAAAGATTTCTTAGATTTGATAGCAAAACATAATCTTCAAAATAATAAATTAATAAATTGGATTTGATCAAAATTAAAAACACAGCTCATTGAAAGACACCATTAACAGAATAAAAAGACAAAGAACTGACTGGGAGAAAATATTTACAAAACATATATATGATAAAGATCTTGTATCCTGAATATATAAAAACTCTGAAAACTCAGTCATATGAAAACAAACTCCATTTAAAATGGGTAAAATATTAGAACATTCACTTCACAAAGAACATTTGCAGATGGAGAATAAGTATATGAAAAAAATACTAAATCACATTATTCATTAGGAAACTGTTAGTTAAAACCACAATGTATCACTTGTAAGAAAGGCTAAAATGAAAAGTTTGACAATACTAAGTGTTGTTGAAGATGTGGAGGAACTAGATCTCTCACACATTGAAGGTACAAATGTAAAATGGCAGAATCACAATAGAAAACAGTTTGACATGGGGCGCCTGAGTGGCTCAGTCAGTTGAGCTCCTGACTCTTGCTTTTGGCTCAGGTCATGATTCCAGGGTCATGGAATCAAGACTCCTGTTGGACTCTGCGTTGAGCATGGAGCCTACTTAATATTCTTTCTCTTTCCCTCTGCCTCTCTCCCCTGTTTACTTGCTCTCTCTGTGTCTCTCTTAAAAAACAAAAACAAAAACAAAAACAAAAAAACACACATTAGTAAACAGTTTGACAGTTTCTTAAATTGCTGAACATACACTTAGTATATGACTTAGCTGTTCCTCTCCTAGGTACTTATTTATTGAAGAGAGAACAAAGCATATTTCTATACAAAGACTCACACATGAGTGTTTATGGCAGCTTTATCAGCAATAGCCCCAAACTGGAAACAAGCCGAATGTCCATGAGCAGGTAAATGGACAAATTGCATTAAACCCATATAATGGAATATCACTCAATAATAATATAAAAAGAATGGTCTATTGATACCTGCAACAACATAGGTAAATCACAAAGTAATTATGCTTAGAGAAGGGAGCTTAGCAAAAAAAAAAAAAAAGGAATGACCTATTAATATATACAATAACAAGGGTAAAAATCAAAAGAAATGTGCTGAGTGAGAGAAGCCAAACAATAAATAATGCATATTACATGATTCCATTTATATAAAACTCTAGAAAATTCAAATTAATTGACAATGACAAAAGCAGATCGGTGGTTGCCTCAAGAAAAAAAGGGAGGGAGAAAAAATTAAAATAGCCATGGAGATGATAAGTAATTGAAGATGTGTCCCAACCTCTGAGCATGTAGAGGATTGGTTAGGTCCCTACTTGCCTATTGGGACTTTCGTCACCTCTGACTTTTCTCTTGCTTGAACTGGAGTTCTCAGGCCTGGCCTGAGCTTTGCTGATATCCATTCTTCACTAACCATTTGGGCAATTTACTAAATTTAGTGTTTAGTAGCTGATACTTTATGAGGATGTGGCTAAATTTCTCCTGTTTAGTGTAAGAAAATTTCACCCGGACAGAGATGGACACATTGAGTATTGAGCCCGCTCTTAAAAATGATCCTTTAGAGCCTTGTAACGATTCAGCAAGATAGGCAGTCAGATACAGCATCTCTTCCATTTCTCAGGGACTTCATTCTACTCCAATGCAGGGTATCGCTACTCTGCTTCCAGGACATATTTTTTTCCTATTCTTAAAAGAAGTTTTAACAAAATAGGCCTATAATAATGACCTTTGATTGATCTAGCAACAAAGATGGAAGGCATCTGTTACTGAGGCAGGAGAGACTTCCCTTTGTTTTATAATTTGTTGTTCAAATGCTTGTCAAAGGGCAGGTTCCTGAAGCTAGAACAGTTAGACAGGGAAAAAAGTTGCATTTTCCAGAATTAAAAACCACACCTCAGACTATTACCTCTTATGGAGAAAGTGTGTGAGAATTTAAGTGCCCTTGTGTTGTTAAGTCCTTCACACATGCAAAACTTAAAAATCTATTCCCCTCTGGAAAGCTGTGCTCTGGCAAAATTGGAGAAGAAAATTTCTGTGATGAAGGTATAATGTGCTATATGATTCTGCTTATGGTTCAATATGAACCAATCTGACAATTGGATTTCTAATGATGGCTCCTAATTCCCTTCTATTCTCTCTTAGTTTTCCTTGGAATTCATCTTATTTTCTCTTGCCAAGTTTGAGACCAATTCAATTCAACTTCGTAAGATTCATTGAACATCTGCTATGTAGAATAGGTTGGGCTGGACACTGTGAAGAGCAGCAAATAAATAAATAAGTAAATAAACTAAACTATAATCCCTGCCTCAAGAAACTCATAGTGTAATTGGAGAGATCAGGCAAGTGGACATGGAATAGTTAACCAGTGCCTGGTACAGTTTCTGGCAGCTGAAGGTACTCATTAATGTGTGAATTGAATCAACAACACTGAAAATTTGTACAAGGCTGAATGCAAAAGTATGTGGTACAGATATGGGATTTCAGAGAAAGCAAGACATCAAAGCGGGCTGAAGTTTTGGCACATCATGGGAAAATTATACTTGTGGTGGGGCAGATTTTAATGAGAAAAAAATGAGAAGCATATTTCAGGTTAGGGTCATTATAAATAAGCCAAAGAGACAGGCATTAGCCGGGTGTGTGTTCACAGCAGGAAGGAGCCCGTTATGGTTGGAGAAGGTAGGACAGGGTCAGATAGAGGAGGGCTTTCTATGAATTTTGGACTTTATTCTGAGGCTGTGGAGAGCCCCACGTGGGTTTTTATCAGCAGGGCCGTATTTTTGAAGTCTACATTTGCATAGCACGGAGAAGAGGCTGAACAATGAAAATACTTGAAGACAGAACTGAACATAGCAGTATAAAGAACTGGATCATGACAACTTGAAGTACTATGTTTGCAGCATTGTTGGGAAGAAAGAAACCAAGCATGGAAGTTAAAAAAACAATGAGGTTCACAGATTACAAAGAGGCAATAAAGTCTGACTTCCTGATTTATAAGTCAGAAAGACCATTAAGAATACAGTGCCAGACACAGAAGAGAAAACTAGAAAGGAGAAATGTAAAGATTTTGTTTTGGATTCAAGTTTGAGATTGTCATGGCAAATTCAGGATGCTGTAAGTTTTTAAAGGAAAAGCTCAGGTTCAAGATAGTTGTTTGAAAACAGTTGGATTGTTTTCAGTCAACTCAGCAGTATTTTGTATCCTCACTGTCCTATGTTACTTAGGAAAAGAGTCCCCAGAATTTCCTTCTTATATGGTTTCAGGGTAGGTCATTCCATTGAGAGCCACTTTCATAAGTTCAGAAGGCTCAGGCCTCACTTCTTCCTAGAGCAGCTGTCATCTGGCTTCTCATTGGTGGCCTCACAACTGGGAGAAATCACTTGTAGATTTCTGGCCATCTCCCAGACTTCCTTCTGATTCTTCCAGCTCTAAGGATGTGTATGCTTGTCATTCCCTATATCTCAAAATTTCTACACTGGAGACCTCTTTCCTCATGAATTGTAACACAAAAGCATATTCTGGGTACAGAGATTATGGGCAATGACTTGACTGAGCTTTATTTGTGTGTGTGTTGAAGAAATAGAGTCAGTGAAAGACACAGGGAAGGAATGGTCAGAAAATTAAGAAAAAAAAATGAGCACACCTTGTAAGAGAGGCTACATAAGGGAAAATTGAGACATGATTTTTTTTATCAGGTAAAGGGGCAAAGCAAAGACAGTGAGATTGCACAAAGAGAAAAAGGTGTAGCGTTTGCCAGGGTGAGGGGTGACGTGCAGAAATTCAGCTTCAGTGTAATAGTATTCCCACACATTTCATTCCAGGGTCAGCTGGGACTGTGCTACCAAAATAGTGGGCCAGCGTGATGTTTGGTGGGTTGGTAAGATGATGAAGATCCCTAGAACTTGGTTACCACAAGAGCCAGAGTCTTCAAAGCACAGGGTTAATACAGGGCATCTATAGTACTGCCCCTGCAACAGAAAAGCAAATTGTTTGCTAGTTGGTCTAGAGGAGAAAGTTTTGCCAGATTTAATGATGGCATACTATTAACCACAGCGTGAACAACCATGCAAGTGGCAATGCTACCTGATTACATTTATGATAATCCACATAAATCTACATACATTGGCATAGACTACATAGGTGAATTAATTGGGAGAGGTGACAGAAACACCCACCCCCCCATCTTTGAAATTTGAAAGCGGCACAAATTTCTGAAGTATTATTGGTGATTTTCGATTTTTGAAGGGAGGGAGTATTCCAGCCATTTTCATTTGATCCTTCCTGCCTTATTGTCCTTACTACATAGATAAAAGAGCTGAAGTAGGTAAACTTCCTGTTGTTAAATGTATGATTTGTATTCAGAAACTATGTGTTAAGCACAAGTGAGTTGATAGACGCACTCAGTCCACTGTGAGATGGACTCTGATTTTCATTCCTTCCTCTGCATTATAAGAAAGAATTTCTGGCTTCTCAACTCCATTTAATGTAGGTCATTGACTTCTTGTGTCTTTATTCTGACTACCGGGCCACTGACTTAGAGAATTTCCCTGAATTTGTGTTAGCTCCTAGTCAGTCCAATAGTCTGAAAAGTCTAAATATTTCACTTTCTCCATTACACAGCCACACTAGTAAATGATTGCTGGTGCCTTTGGGCAACTCAAGAAGATTTACACAACCTCTAATGGTACTGTGGCAGAAACATGCTAGCTAAACTGGAAGGAATCTGGTCCTTTCATTTAAGGAGCTCGTGTTTACAAACTGGCTCAAGAATGGGGGTTATGTGACACATTGTGGCTCCATTGAGTCAATTAAAGTCAAGACTGTTCATAAGAATTAAAGATTAATGTGTTTTCCTTAGAGTGTAGACCGTGCAAATATATTTCTTTGAGGAGCACCATAATCAATTAGCTACTACCGAAGATCTCCTTAGGTTAAACTCTTTTGATTATAGCTCTAATCCTGCCATCCATGTTGACAATCACCTCCAGCTGTGCCAAAGGACCCCCGCATCAGGGAGCTCATTTCAGAGGGAGCATCTCTCAACATCATTGAGGGCTTGAAGTACCTTGAGCTTTTTAGGATGTAGGTCCTAAATGTAGGTCCATTCTTTACCAGTGTATTTTTCAATGTAAAAGTGAAGGTAGTGCATTCTGGGTAATTCCTTAAGACAGAGTTCATGGGTGGGTGAGTGGGTCACACATGATAAAACCATTCCAAATTCCTGTCTCCCAGCCTTTGAATCCATTCTTCTACAATAAACCAAAGACATTCTGGTATCTCAACTTTATTTAATCTGCATACTCACATATATAGAACAATGATTAAAACACAAATGGACATTGTAAGGTTTAAATAAATCTCAGGGTAAGGTTTGTGTATGGAAAAGCAAGGGTGGAATTGGAATCTGGAAAGTTTTACCTGTTATTTTAATTCTTCATTTTCAAAAATAGTAGAAATATCTGAAACAAACAAGTCAAAATATGAACATTTGTTGGATCTTAGTGGTGAGAATGTAGTGTTTGTTTATTTTTCCTACTTTCCAGTATTTTCAAAATATTTCATATTAAAAATATGTTAACATCTGAAACACTTGAGATGAAGCCAAAAGTGGCAAGCAAACATGTTTGTAGTATAGATCGCATTGCAAAACATTTGCTAAAGTTCAGAAAAGTGATTCTTAAAGGCCCTTAAAAAGAATTGATCACAAAAAAATTAACTTCTAAGAAGACAAAGACAAAAATAGATGAAATTTACCTTCTAATTTGAAATTTTTTGATGAAGAGATGCTAATTCTGCATGTTTCTTTGAGTGGTTAGGTAGATCAAACTTGTCATTAGGATGATTTTCTTCATTCACTCCTAGAGACCAGAAGTTTTCCCTAGGAATGCTCTTCTCCTTTATATTAAAGGCTAGGAAAGGCTAAAGCTAAAATAATAGTAATAACAATAAGTCTGATGCCACAGTTCCCTGAAGAACCAACTAGGAGCACATATATTTTGTTTATACACATTTCATCTGTGATGATTTTTCAGAGTGTAGGTTTTACTTATAAATGAACTTTAATATGATTATCTGCTTACATTCAACTGCCATGATCAGTGTGATTCTTTTTAATGATTTCAACTCAGAGAAATAAGTGTAGAAAATTGATGCTAAAAATGCCAGCTAATCCACAGCTATGCCCTGAGATTTTCTGTCTTTAATCTAGATAAAATAGCTCATAAAGAATAATCAAAAAGGAGAAGGAATAAGCTCCTAATGACCAGTTACAGAGGTAAAACAGGAGAATAGCTGAATAGAGTGTATAGGGCTATCTAGGGATACTTAGGTAGAATTGTGTGCTTTGGAGTAAAATGTGCTGAGCTCATACAACATATGAACAATTTGAGAAGAACATTCAAGGTCGCCTGAATGTATTCTATCCTCAAACAAACCATTGTTCTCTATCCAGCTATTCCTATCCACATGCCAATAGCAGAGGGAGTAGACAGGGATGGCCTGTGTGATCAACCTAAAACCTTGTCATTTAAAAAGTCTTTTCATGCATATTATTTTATTTAACTCTTCATCCGTCTGTGAAGTGGGCACAACTTCGTTTTAGAGATGCAGACATGAGGCTCAAAAGGCTGGATACATTTCCAAAGCCCACAGCCAGGTGTGGGGAGAGCCTGGCCTTCTGTTCTTTCCTTTAGATCTCACTGACTCTTCATTCTCCTTACTCTCTGTATGTGGTCTTGACCTTTCAATTTCAGGGTGATTGGGGAGGGTTTAAAGTAATTCCTGTTGGGAATACTTTACAAAACCCATAGCATGTTGACACCAACCTCTAGAGATTGTGTTTCATTACCAGGAATACTATTGGAGGTAGACAATTCTTTGACCCAAATAGATGCATATGGAAGATGTTAACCAGATGGGAGTCCATGCCACATGTTCTCACTTCTTTGTGGAGAAAAGATGATATCGACTCTGGTCTCTCCAAACACATTTAACATGTTTGATTTCTTTTTTTCCCCACTTAGGAGTAAAGTAACAAAACTATTGTAGGGGAAGCTTATTATTCATAGTCATATAGCATTTGTTGTCTCCATTATGCTGATGAATTAATTATCTATTGCTTCTTAACATTTTACCCCAAAACTTGGTGGTTTAAAACCACAATTATTATCTCATAGTTTCTGAGAGCTGCTCTTCCGGGTGGTTCTGGCTCAGGGTCTCTCGTGAAGGCGTGAGATGAGGATGCGGTCATCTGGAGGTATGAGTGGCAACACAGGATCTGCTTCCCAGTTGGTTCTCTCACATGTCTGGCAAGTTGATACTAGCTTTTGACTGGAGTCTCAGTTCTTCTCTGGGCCACTTCGCAGTGTGGTAGCCAGCTTGCCTCAGCAGCCGGTGACCCAAGAGAAAGTGAGAAAAAGCAAGAGAGAGCACCCAAGATTAAAGCTGCAATCTTTTTGTAATCTCATCTTGAAGTGATAGCCCATCACCATCACAAATTCAATTAATTAGAAGTGAGTCATTAAATGCAGCCCACACACAAGGGGAGGGAAAGTCAGCCCCACTTTTTAGAGAGAGAAGTATCAAAGAACTCATGGACACATCTTCAAAAACCACTGCAATGCCTCACTCTAATTCTTAGCTTTGCAGAAGAAAGCACATAAAATAGATTTATTTTTTTCAGCTGGTTCACATGCTGGTAAAACTGATATAAAACTCTCTTGCTATTCCTGACCCTTCAATGATAGTCTCTTCTATTTTCTTTGCTGCCCCTCATCCTCTGCCTGAAAATGTTGGCGAGTCCCAGCTGTTCACGTCTTCTTCATGTATGCGCTTACCTGCTAAGTACCATGGTGTATGAAGCACATTTGTCTGCAACCTTGACCTCTCTCTGCAATTCCAGGGATGCTCCTCGACATCTCCACATGGCTCACAGGCATTCAATATGCCGTGGCTAAGAGAATTTTGATTCCCTGCTTTGCTCCTGGGCTTCTCTTTCTTAGTAAGTCCACCCAGTTGTCCAAGCTCTTCCTTGTCTTGTGTCTAGTCCACCAGCAGGTCCTGTTGCACTTTCTTCATGATCTTTCCTGCACCTACGGAATTTTCTTCATCCCCTTTGTTAACCATCTAGGTCAGGCTATGTGTCTTCCCATCTGGACTGCTCCAATAGCTACTAATGGGTTTTCTTACCTTTTCTCTGCCCTTGAGAGTATTCTCTGCAGTACAGAGAATATATGGTGGCACTGTGAAAATGAAATCAGTTCCTGTCACTCCTCTGTTTGAAACTCACTGTGGTTTTCTATTTCATTTAGAATAATAAACCCAAACTCTTTGCTCTTATAATTTTTTACAGATTTCTGCCCCTGCCCACTAGCCAGGCACACTGATTACACACACACACTCACACACACACACACACACACACACACTCAAACACACTCACTCACATGTAATATATGATTTGGTTAAAAAAGCATGTAACTGGAAATTCTACCTTATTTCAATTGTAACTAAAAAGAACACATGGTTTGAGTAGTAATTATGGGAAAGAATTGAACGAAATAACCCAAAGTCAGGAGTATCACTACAAAAGTGAAAGAGATTTTCTATTTGTGCATGTTATATCAAAAAACCCAAAACCAAACAAAAACAAAAGAACCCTCCCGTCCTCCCAAGAAAAAAACCATGAGGAGGAAGATTGGGATCAGTAAGCTGGGCATACCAGTAGGAAGCTCTAATTCAGTGAATGATAAGCTGATAAAGATGGTAATATAAGGGTTATTAATAAAGGTATATTCCATGTTAAAAATGCACAGTACTTAGGTATATTAACACACAATGTATGCACATGTGTAGATACATTTTGAACGTGTGTGTGTATGTGCATGCTGTGTGGGTGTGTATAATGTACATGTGTCTCAATGTGTTACTGTATTTGACTATATGCACATGTGTGTCTGTGTGTGCGGGCTTGTATGTGTATCTTGGTATGTCTCTGTGTAAGCAGGGACACCCCGATTGATAGGTAGATTGGGTAAAAGAGCGTTTTTGAGAATATTCAGGGGCCACAGATATTGTCTCTCTCAATATGGATGTTTCTCCAGAGATTCATTAAGTTGAAGTGAGCTCTTTGCAATTGCAAATATCCTGGGAGTTGCATCTGTCATCTGTATCTTCCTACGAGTTATTGCAATTAGACTGTGTTCCTCCTAGCATAGACTGACAATAATCAGAGGTAGGAAGGAGTGCAAGGGGCTCCAAAAAAGGAAACCCAGGGGGCACTGTGCTGTGTACACAGAGTTGTGTACAGCTGTATCTAACTGTATGCTTAAAGACCAAAGTGAGAGGTCCCTGAATGTTGAGATATCAGGCTTTGGAGTCAATACCTGGCGATCAATCCCAATTTTGCAACTTATTTGTTGAGTGACCCTATATACGTTATGTAACGTTTCTGTGCCTCTGCTTCTTTATAAACTGGAGAAGCTGAGTATATATTTTATAGGGTTTTCCTGATGATAAATGAAGTAATACATTTAGTGCACTTAAAAACTATGTCTGGCATATAGTCGGCATTTAATCAATATTTGCTAATTCTTCATATTGTTGTTATTTTCCCTCTCCTCTGGGACGATTCATGGACATGTTCAAGCAGAACATCTGATCTCCTTGGCAAATGGCACTTTCCTCCACTCACCTTGTATCAGAAATTGACAGCTTTCCTAGAATTTTCTCATGCTGCTGTCAATCATTACCGAGTCTCCTAGACTTTAACTCTATGTTCTTTAGGTCATCCAGTCCTTTCAGGTGCCTCTCTCAGCCATACCTTGTTGCTCACTTGAGTTACTGAAAAGGTTCCCTACTTGTTCTCCCAGCTTCCTTTTGTGCCTTTTTTCCAACTCATTCTTCAGCCTAAAGCAGCTAGAGTGATTTTTTTAAAAGTTTATTTACTTATTTTGAGAGAGAGAGAGAGAGAGAGAGAGAGAGAATCCCAAGCAAGCTCTGTGCTTTCCACACACAGCCCGACATGGGGCTCAATCACAAATTGTGAGATCATGACCTGAGCTGAACTCAAGAGTCAGGTGCTTAACTGACTGAGCCACACAGGCGTCCCTTAAGTAGGGTGATCTTTAAAAAAAATTTTTAACGTTTATTATTGAGAGACAGAGAGAGACAGACTGTGAGCAGGGGAGGGGCAGAGAGAGAGGGAGACACAGAATCTGAAGCAGGCTCCTGGCTCTGAGCTGTCAGCACAGAGCCCGAAGCAGGGCTCAAACCCACAAACTGAGAGATCATGACCTGAGCCAAAGTCGGACGCTTAACCGACTGAGCCACCCAGGTGCCCCGAGTAGGATGATCTTTAAAAAGTGTAAATTTCGGGGCACCTGGGTGGCTCAGTCGGTTGGGCGGCCGACTTCGGCTCAGGTCATAATCTCACAGTCCGTGAGTTCGAGCCCCGCGTCAGGCTCTGGGCTGACGGCTCAGAGCCTGAAGCCTGTTTCAGATTCTGTGTCTCCCTCTCTCTGACCCTCCCCTGTTCATGCCCTGTCTCTCCCTGTCTTCAAAATAAAATGTTAAAAAAAAAAAGTTAAAAAAAAATTGTAAATTTGATCATGTCCTCCTCTGCTCAAAATTCCTCATGGTTTCTTGTTGGACTGAGGACAAAATCCAAAGCCCTTAAGTGGAAGGGTCTCTGAATTCATCCATATCTGCCATAGCCATCTTCCCTCTGCAGTCACCCCACCACTCGCTCACCAGGGCTCAACCACTCAGGCCTTCTCACAGGTTTCCAAAAGCTGCAAGAGCTGTTTTATATTGTGGGATGCAATTTTGCTTCTAGGAATGTTTTTCTCCCCTTTGCAGATAATTCCCACTTCTCTGTTGGGCCCCCATAAATGTCACTTCCTCAAAGAGAATTTTGCTGAATTTTGAATCTTGACTGAGGACCTCTCTGCTAGCCTGTTTTAGTGCCCCATTATTTCCCGTTGCGGCACTAATTTCAATGATACCATATCCATGTGTTTCTTTGCTTAATGGTAGTCTTATCAACTAGATGCAAACACTGTAATGACAGGGATCATATTTGTCATCTCAGTGATGAAAACACAATAACACAAATGTTAGCAAGTCACAAGATGTTCCTAAACTTCTTACCTCGAAATCCAGAGTTGCATGCTATACTCAGATTTAGTACTATTCAATATTATTGTTGACAAATGGGAGATTCTGTTGGGCTAAATGCCCAGGCTTTGCAGTCAAACGTGGGTCTGAATTCCATCTTAATCGTTTACCAGTCCTGTGGCCTTGGGCAAGTTGCTTAACTTCCCTTGACCTACGATTCCTCACTTGGAAAGTGGTTATCTTAGTAACAACTCTAAAGTTGTTACAGAGAAATTGAAAGGAAGCGAATGGCTCGGCTTGTGTTGATTGCTTAATGAGTAAACGTTAGCGGTCATTTTCACAACAAGATGTTTATTCTGGCACTCAATTATGAAAGGGAAAGGAATAGGAATTAAGAGTGATAAACTGTTAATTTCTTTAAAATATCCAGAAAAATGTGGCCCCAAATCATATAGAGACCTGAGATAACAGACCCTAGAAGGGAAAAATTAAAACCCATGAAGTTTCCTGAAATCCAACTGATTGGCTCTTTACATTCCCAGGGCAAATGTACACGTGCTTCCCAGCCTGGAATGCTCTTCAAATTACTCTTCCTTCTACAGGGTCACACGTGTCTTTTCCTACAGACTCTTCCTTTACCATCATATTAAGCATTTCCCCTGCTCACCTCCTCTATCATCACCGTGTCTTTGCTGATCTGAACCCTGTATATTTTTTCCTAGAATACATGTCACTATGAACTTCGTATGCTTAATTATATTTCTACCTGTTTTGGAGTCCAAGTCAACAAGTAGACTATGAACACTGAAGGGTAGCAGAGCCCATCTCCCCAAAATACAGCTGTAGGAGTTCATGACCCCCCAAATATGCCACTTTGGTATTTTGATTACTTTGAGCTGTAGGTATGTGAACAACAGCAAATGCAGAGAGCCTTCCTCTGATTTCCCCTTATGTGTCTAGAACATGCAGGCAAACTTTGTCACAAATGATCATACTTTCTATCTATTCTTCTTTCCTCAATATCATTTACTGTCTGCTAAGAGACCTATATCACCTTTCTTCTTTTCCTATAAGGTGGTTGTTTAGTCCTGAATTCTAGGCCACCTCGGATGGTTATTCACTTTCCCTGGTATCTCTCGCCTGTATTTGAGGTATACATGTGAACGAACATGTTTGCTTTTCTCTTCGTAATCTGTTTTTGTTACAGGGGGTCTCAGACAAGAACTCAGAAGAATAGAAAATGTTTCTTTCCTCCCTTACGGGACCACCAAGGGCAGGACCTTGTTTTCAGTTTGTCCCCAGCACCCAGCATTATATGCCTAGAGCATATAATGTGCTCACAAAGAAAATGAATGAGAAGAACGGCCATCTCCACGGCCTGAGTTTCGTTATGCCCCTTTGCAGTCCTGTTTTCATCATAGGCGAGGTATAATGCAAAATCATTCCTTAAAAATGTCTCTTATTAGAAGCTCTCTTGAAATTTGTGTAATCTTAAACTCTGGGCAGGTTGCCTGGGTGGCTCAGTCGGTTGAGTGTCTGACTTTGGCTCAGGTCATGATCTCGCAGATTGTGAGTTCGAGCCCCACGTCGGGCTCTGTGCTGACAGCTCAGAGCCTGGAGCCTGCTTCGGATTCTGTGTCTCCCTCTCTCTGCCTCTCTCCTGCTTGTGTTCTCTCTCTCAAAAATATATAAACATTAAAACCAAACAAACTGTGGACATTATTATACAGTCCATTAAGGGAGCTTCAAACAACTTTCTGGAATTGCAACACACTGTTCAATATTCAGGATGCATTAACATCCCCCTTGAATGAGAGAACTTGCTTCCTTCCTCTTGGTGTCCCCAGTTCTCCACAGAGCGTCACATACAATGATTAACGTGACCCAGAGAACATAGGCATATGTATACTCTGTGATCCTTATGATTTACGGAATCCAGAGGAAGTGGTTTAGCCGCTTAAAATGTAGGAGGAGACAGGGTAGAAGTTCACAGATACACCTTGAAAGCAAGAATTTCAAACTCTTGGTGTCCTTTCTAATGTCATGGCAATAAAATACGGTAGTTTTCCACAATTCCACTATTGGGTATAATGACCTTCAAATTTAAAACAACTTTAGCCAAGAAATGGGTTAAATTTTAAGGAAACCTGTGTATTGTTTACTTACAAGTCACCTAAAAGGCACAGATCCTCCCTCCATACATTTGCATTTTCACGTGTGCTCTCCAGCTCACCCCTAACTTATTTCTTCCCTGTGCTAACGCAGGTTCAGGAAATCACATTAAACTTTAAACAAAAAATAATGCTGTTTGGTAATCCTAAGAATGCTGGTTTTTTTTTTTTTTAAGCTTATTTATTTACTTTGAGAGACAGAGAGTGTGTGAGCACATGTGAGGAAGGGGCAGAGAGAGAGAGAGAGAGAGAGAGAATCTCAAGCTGACTCTGTGCTCGGTGCAGAGCCTGATGAGGGCCCCGAGCAAACAAATTGTGAGATCAGTCCTGAGCCAAATCAAGAGTTGGAGGCTTAACCAACTGAGCCACCTGGACACCCCCTAAAAATGCTATTTTTGATCCCTCTTTTCAGAAAAATTTATTTAAAAGGCTAGATGGCTACATTATAATTTTGTACAGTGGAAGAAAAACAGACCCCAGAAGATACAATGTTACTGGCAAGAAAGTGTCCTTTCAAGAAGTTCCTCTGTTTCATTAGGTAGTGACGTAAATGGGACTCCACATTCTGCCTGTTTCCCTGGGTGTGTACCCCACCCTCCAACATTTTTCTTCTGAGTTTTATCTGAGACATAAAAGACATTTCATAATAGAACCACTACATAAGTTATAGAGTAATCTATGATAAAACACAGAAATGTACATACAAGACATTTCTTAAGAAATATTTCTATTTTATAGTGTATTTTATATTATTTTACATGTTTCTATTATGAAGAATGCATTGGACGCTTACACTCACTTATTTGTTTGGCTTTCTCTCTCTCTTTTAAATGTATTTATTTTTATTTTTGAGAGAGAGAGAGAGAGAGAGAGAGAGAGAGCACAAACAGGGGAGGAGAGTAAAGGGTGGGAGAGGGAGAGAATCTTAAGCAGGCTCCACATTTGGCACAGAGCCAAAACAGGCTCGCCCATGCCCCTGGGGTCATGACTTGAGCCCAAGTCAAGAGTTTGATGCTCAACGGGCAACTGAGTCACCCAGGAGCCCATTGTTTGACTCTCTCTGATATTGTAAAAGCCATTTGTTGAGGCTATGCTATAACACATTTTGGACATCAAGTATTTTTTTCTGCTATAAGAAGGGAAATGCAACTACTTAAAAACAAACAATAGTACTTTTAAAGACCATCTGTATTTAAATTTTGACTAGAGTAAGGAATTGTTATAGAAATATATCTAATTAGAATCAGAGATACTCGGACACATAAACTGAGACATTTATACCCTCACTTTTTGACTGATGGCCTTAACCTTATTCTCCTAAATTGAGTTTATTATAATCATTTTAGCATTCAGTCTAAAAGTATGTTGAGATACTTATAATTGGAGGCTCTAAGTGATGAGGGAAATGACTTGAATTAATTTCAGATAATCCTAGAAAATTCATAATCTATGTCTTATTAGACAGTAAATAACTGCGGTGTAATCGAACTAAATTCTCAGGATCTTTGCCAGGGAACTGAATAGTAGGTATGATAGCCAGAGAAACAGAGATTATGTTAAATTTGTCTGGTTTTTCAAACTCTGTATCTTCCAAACTCTGTATCAGGTTTCTCTGGTCACAAATGGATCCATTTCTTTTAGTCTCTCATTAATGGGCCCATATATCCTTGGATGAATAAAATATTTTGTTTTGGACACTAGTTGAGCCATCTGATATTATATATATATGTCTCTTTTTCAAAATATACTGTGATTTTTTTTATATTAGGGTTTACCTGCTGTATATTCCTACTTTGGAAAAAAAACAGACATGAGAATTTTTACCCTTCATTATCATCTTCAGTAGGATTTGACCATGATTAACCATATGTAATATCAAATTTTCATTACATTTCTTTTTAATCATAATTTTGACTTAAGTTTTCATGGAAAAGAATGGGCACAATGTTAATACTTATGATGACTAACACATTTACCTATGGCGAAGTAGGAAAGGAAAGAGTGAGATGGACAGTAAAGAGATATTATTAATAGCCCAATGTTATTTTGGAACATAAAACAAGCAAACGATGAAGCCCAAAGAAGAAGTTTTATGACAAGTAGTTATATCCCAAGTACCATTTTAAAAGGTACATTAAATTTTCTACAGTTCTATATAAATCAAATGTCTGTGTTTACACCTTTATTGAAGCTCTGTATTTTATTAGGAACAAATAAAAACTATCAACGACCTGCAGAAAAATTTTGGAATTCTTTGTGAAGATGTGAAACTCCAAGGATATTTTAAATTATATCATCTTAATTTGGGATACTGAATTATACAGTTATGTTGCCAATCCAAATCTCTCTGCACCTTATTTCACATGCCAATGGACACTTTATAGCCATCCTCTGGGATTTTTGCCTACAAGAATCTGAGGAAAATATAAAAGATAATGAAAGATGGGAACTGTGGTTATTGACCTGAATTCCAAAACATTTCTGTTCCATTATTATATGCCTCCGGGAGATGAGTTATGGGCCAATGAGATGCCACAGTCATCACCACAGCCCTGATCAACAGCCTTGAACATTTTGGCAGGCCTTGTTCAAAAAGGGAAGCAAGTGAGAGATAATGGATGTCCTAACACATCATTATTTTTGTTACTGGAAAATTATCTCAATGTGTATGCCATGCTATGGGGTTGTTGGAAAAATCTTTGTCAACTAGGACACTGATATATTTCCCAGCTAGGTTTCATTTTTATTGTAATTCACCAATAGTCAATCAGGATTAGCTATTAGTAGCATGCTTTTCAAGATAAGAGAAATTTAGAACAATGAAAATGGGAAGAAACAGTGATTGTCTTTGATAATGACATTGCAACCAACACAGCATGGTTATAACCAGGCTTCTTCCTGCCCCCATTTTATTTAAGTTCTGTTTTACACTAGAAAAACAAAAGTCATCTATATTTCTACAAAAGGGAACTTTATCCAGAAATACATGATTTAATTCAAAAATTTATACTACCTGAATAGGAATTTTCAGAGCCATCATTTTTCAGTGTTAAAGTTTTCTCAACAGAAATTCGGATAATATAATTACTTAATGGACTGATACATATAAAGTCATGAGCATAGTGCCTGGTATATATTTAGAACACAGTAGAAGTTCGCAGTCATTATTACTGTTGTTATCTTTTCATGGTGGCTATAATCATAATTGCTTACTGTTCATTGTGAACTTACAGAAGAAAGAAACTGTGTATTGGAAAGGACACCTTCGGGTTTAACTTCTGTGGCTTGTCCATTGGTTCCTTACCAGGTGGCTGGGAATAAAAATAATGCTCATGAAGTCCAGATAAGTCGTATGGAAACCTGTGATGAGCATGACATTTTTACTTTTTAAAATTTTATATCCAGTGCCTCTGGTTTGGAAATTCAACAGATTCATCTTGCCAAGGTCAAGGTTCATGCTTTGGCTCTTTCAAATCTCTTTCCCATTTCTCAGTACCAGAATATAGAACTGGTACTATAGAACTGGCTCTTTTAGAGTTTTGTTCTCTGTTGTACAGGGAGCCCAGGAGATCTCTGAGCAATTTGTCTAGGCCTGAATAGTAAAAACTGATCATAGATTAAGATAATACCTTTTGGTGTTATGATTTGTAGCTCTAACAAAGCTCTAACTTGATTAAAGTCAAAAAGGCTTTGAATTTAGAATCAAAGCCCAAAGATGCCTCTCTACCACCTTGTAGCCCGTGTCAACACCCACATCTTTGTTCTAGGGTTCCTCTAAATCTCTTTCCACATCTTTGATACTCTTGCTTCAATACCCTTCTTCAGCCCGGCTCATTCCTTGGAACTGACACAGACCACCTGGGCCCACCTTTTTGGTGAGTGCTGCTAATTACAGACTCACCTTCCTTTCTAGACCTGCTGTTCTTATTGTCAGAGTGTCTCTCAGATATTTCAAGGGGATTAAGCGGATGAATGAATTTGGGGAGGGGCAGTAGGATTCACAACAGTGTTATGTGAGACTCTTCCTGCAAAGCTATTTCAATAGTTTTCTTTATAATCTGGGGCGATGGTAGGAAGGGCAGAGTGCAAACTTGGGGAAGTCTAGTTTTTTACCATGCTCACATCATAAATGTGAAGTTCTGCCCCTTATCTTGTTTTGTTTTGCCTTGCCTTGTTTTCTACTCTCTCTCCAAGCAGGCAGGTAGGGATTCATGTGCCCTTCCCTGCATCCCCATAGAAAGAGGACCATGGCCCACACAAAGATTTTAATCATATGATGGGAGGGTTTTAGAAAGTACTTTGAAGAACACTATCTCAATGTAGCCTCCTTCGAAGACATGTTTTCAGCAGATTGAAGCAGAAAAATGACTGTTATTATGGCAGAAAGAAAAATACTTGCAGTATAAGACTATGCCTAGCAGCGTAAAGCAGAGAGCATGTTAAGCTGTTTTCCAGTATATATCTCCTTGAGGAGAGGATTTGGTTTGGATTTTTAATCTCTATTTCCCCAACACCTATCACAATGTCTGACCCATGTGATGCACTCAAGAATTTGAATTATATATAGAATGGGCAGTAGTTACCTAGTGGATTTCCATAGGAAAAAAACGGGAAAATGGGAAAACGATTAGGGGAGGGGAGAGAATAATCTAGTAAAAGAATGGCTTGAAGAGAAAGGAGGGAAAAGGTAAAGTGGACAGTAAAGAACAAAGAATTAGAAGATATTGATGTAATATTATTTCCACTAAAAACTTTTGCAATAAATACATTTTATAATTCTCTTAAGCAAATACGCTGTTGTTCAAAAGTAATAATTCCTCACATGTAAAATATCTTACTCTTTTGAGAATGTTTTGCTACCCTAAACACAACCAGCTGATGTATATCCAACTTAAGCTCTTATTTTTTTTTAAAGTACAGTGTGCCTATGCCAATTGTGCTGAAAATTCTGATGAAATTTACACAGTGCAGAGCAATCATTTTTGTACCTGTGAGTTAATAAAACAAACACCTAATAACACTCCAGGGAAGAGGAGATGCCTTTCTTATGAAACTCTGAGGAGTCATGTATTTGATATGAAGAACCCTTTTTATTCTTTTGAGTAATGGTGCCGGCAGCCACTGATATAACTCCCTGGAGGCTATTTCCAAGCCAACACTGTAACTCAGTTGAAGGAATAGGGAGGTGTGTTAAACCTTTTTAACGCAGGATTGGCATCTCAATAAATCAAAGACTATAAAAGAAAAGAATTAACAGGAACAAAAAGGGACTATCCACCAAGAGCATCACTAGTTATCACTATTCAGAATCACTGTCTGTGATTTACTCTGAATTTTCCCCTCTTCTGATAATCTCTTAAAATTTCCTTGTTTTTTGTTTCCTCCTGAAGAGAAACCGTCAGATGTGCATTAAAAAGAAAAGGAATAAAAATCTATGTGTAGGTATATGAATAAATACATATAAATATACATATACACACACATATAGCTAGACAAATATAACACTTTGTTTCCTAAATTGAAAAGAGTCTTTGGCTGGGAATCTGATTGAGTTCTCACCAATGTCATCAACTCAGAGCTTCACTTTGTTTAAGTAGTGGTAGTCAAGAAGTATGTAAGGTTCAGGCACCAGCCTTACTTCTCTGTGGACCACGCTGCCCAAGAGGCATGTGGGATGTAGGGTACTGGCTAATAAACTGGGTCATACATTGCAGAAAGCATTCTAAAAATATCACATATACAAAAATAACTGATTTTAAACATACTACCCTTTTTTGGTAATGACCAACAAAACCTTGTAATATACTTCAATTAGTAGCTATGGAGTTGTACTTGCCAACATATTTCCAAAAACCATCATCTAAAGCAGTGACACTCTTTAGGTGATACTAACTTTTTTGTTTCTTAAAGTCTCTTCCTCAGTTCCCATTGTTGGCAGAAATCTACTATCTCCACTGTTCAGATTTAAGTGTTCCTCACAATCGACGGGTTCTTTGAGTTTGTACATGTTACAAGGTTCCCCCAAATATGAGTATGATGTAGCCTAGATTTTGGAAAGGGAGGAAGTGTAAGAAAAAAGAGCAACAGTCAACCATGTTGTCCTGTTCAAGCATGCACATGTTTTATTTAAGTATTCTCCAAAGGTCTATTTTTTTCCAGCATAATGCAGGTATTATGCTATCCTTTGAAATAAGATATATGAATTTCAAACAAAATTGCCAAAAACAATGACCTTGGTTACTCCATATGGTACACAGAAATAATTACATTTCACTTACGATACAGATGCACTTAACACAGTCATCAATAGTCATTCACCACCAACACAGTAAATTTTTAAATCACCTAAAACACCAAAAAGTTTTTTTTTTCTTTTCCAAAAATCTAAAGAAATTAATAGTTTGGGATAAACGATAAGTTGAAAAGGAGGCAGAATTGTCAACTGAAATCATCTAACTTCGTTTTTTTAAATGTAGTATTAAGAACATGAAAATAGAACTTTTCATTGGGAATCAAAAGACCTAAGTATTCCTGATTGTGGTTTCCGTAGTCTACTTTTTAGGAAGTTTTTCAACCACTGCCATCAAAGAAGTTTCGCTATATATTTTCTCTAGAAGCATAAAGTGACATGAGGCAGGTGTTAATATAATTGTTAATATTCACGCTCCAGGAAGATTAGTAACTTTTTAAAAGACATACTAGGTATAAAGCCAGTTCTTCCCGAGAGATAGTAGAGTTTGCCTTACTTTTATGAAGCAAATGTTTATTAATATCTACTGTGTGCACAGCACTGTTCTAGAAGCTATTCTAGAAATGGGAAGCAAGAATTTCTGGCTTTACTCGAAAATGGTTGGATTAAGTCTTTTTTATGATAAATTATGATAAGCATTTTAAAATCTCTATAGTAGAGGGATAGTTATTAATTCTTTCATGTACAGAAGCTAAACTTTATTTCTTACAGTGGTGGTTTGGAATGAACGAAACTTTTCATTTGACATACAACTTTTTTACACTGTCACGTGCAGACATGTCTGCTGATATAGTTTAAAGGTGAAAAGGTATAAAGACTTTTCACTTCAATGTACATAGAGATCAACTTTGCATCATCAAACTCCTATCCTCCTGATTTAGTGGAGAAAATTGCTCCTTGCAGTCTACAGGAGCCTTTCTCAGATAAATTTGTGCTGCCTTCTCCAACGGCATAAAAAGCGTGCTTTCAACAAATATTGCTACATAAAGCACTCTAGTTTATCTCTGCATTTCAATTCACATTAGTTATTCTCAAAATGTATTTGAGATCTAAAGTAAAATAAATAATACATCAAGTGAGACTCTGGGATCACCGATTTTGTGATATTCATCCCAGCCTACTCTTTGCCTGAAACACAGAACGATATATCCAGTGTCTGGGCTTTTCCCTAACAGCAAAGAAGTTAGAGATCATTCATAGATGTCAACTCCTTTTTCCTAATTTTTGACAAGGGGATTGATGATGGTAATCTACTTACAAGCTAATATGTTGGGGAATACAAAAGTAGGAAAGTCATTTGAGCTACAAAACGTTAGTCCAGTTGATGACGATAAACCCACGAAAAGGTGCTATAGAAATACAAGAACAGATAATGCACTGTCACACGAATACAGAGGACCAAAGAATATTACTGAAAAACATTTATGGCACAATAGTTTTGGATTAAAAAGTTATCTAAAATCTGGCCACACCAGAAGTTTCTCTATGTATGCGGCTCTTACTGTATCTATGAGGATCTGGAAAGTACAACAACAACAAAAATCCCGATTCCTGATACAACAGGTGTACAATGAATTATTGCAGTTGTAACAGTATCTAGGTGCAAGGTAAAATGATAATTAATACTGAACTATCCGAACGCTTTAGATTTACTAATGAGCATCCCCATGAGAAATACCGCAGCTCTGAAAGGAGTTAATTTGCACAGCCCACCATGGAACATGAGCAATCAGCTTGTTGTAAGTGCACAGAAAGTCCCCCTTTCTACAATTATAATTTATCATGCCTATTCTGAAGACAACATAAGGACACTGAGATCACTGCTCCAAAGAATTCTAGCATGCATTATGATGGTTTCCTTCAGTCAATACAAATGTGTTGTATGAGTTTTTTTTTTAATATGTAATAATCTTCATCATAGCCAATGTTCATGGTTTTAACAGGAAAAATTTTTATCAAAATGTTTTCCATATTTTTTTGTTTTGCATTCAACTGGAACATTATGTTCAAAGATTTATTTTATTTATTTTATTAAAAAAGAGTTCAGATCATAAGAAGCATTGCTAGGCGGCATTTCATTGTGCTCAATCACAAAGTCAAAGGGTCACAGACTACTTCTCTGTAGAACAGGTCAGACTCTGTCTAGAAATGCCATTTGGTGGTTTTATTTCCATCCTCAAGTTTGGAAGCTTTGTTTTTATTTCACTGCCAACCTTCTTGCCTTGCTGTTTTCATCTGCAAAAGGTTTATTGTTTCTTCTTTCTTCCACATTGGAATTCTTTCCACAGCCAGAGCTCAAATTCTCTTAGACCTGGTTCCAATTGTCTTACAAAGCAGATACTCTGACAATATTTCCTCCTGAGTACTCAGGAGATTCTGGCCTGTCATCTCCTTCGGGGGTGGTTACTGGAGGTGTTGGGATGCTTATTATTGCTGTAGTCACATAAGGTTGTTCACAGTTTAGTTTAACACACTCTTCCATTTTGGCATTTAAACTGGATCGGCTGATGAGGAGAAAATAGATTTAAAAAAGTAAGTTGTTTACTTAAAAAAAATTTCCCTGCAACTGAGGAATGTATTTTGTCAGTAACATTTCAAATATCTAATTACAGTCACCATGATTTTTAAAACATGAAGCCCTAAACCTTAATATATGTTGAAGTGAACATTGGTCATGTCATTAATATTAAATGAGTGTCTAACAGCCAGCTCAATTTGGCTCAGGCAGTGTTTATCAAAGTGTTTTCTACGAAAATGCAAGAAAGAGACTCAGGCCAGTTTTGGAAAGCCAGGGTTAGGCAAAGTAAAATCGCTTTCTTTAAGACAGGACCTCTGAGAGCTTTGAGCTGCTCCTATGAAAGGGATGTACCTCAATTACCTGTGAATGTGTCTCAGTTCTTTTGACCACAGAATCATTTTACTATCTTGTCTCTTTGGGAAAGATGATGCCCTTTAAGCTCTCAAGTTACTGACAGCCAATGTTAAGAACCCTAAAATGTTAGCCATTACCAATAATTCAAGATTTTCCTAAGTAGTATTCTTGCACGACTTTTATACTCTATGTGGATAGAGGGAAAAGGAGAAAGGAACAAGAAGGGTATACATGATATACTTAAATCTAATTATTTTCATGGAAATCTTACTTAAAATGTTCATGTCCTAAAATTTTCTTTCTAAGTACTTCTCTGCTTTCTACTTAATTTTGCAACGCAGAGGTGGAACATTTAGAGACAGAAATCTTTCATTGTTCTAAAATTTAATATTCTGGTCCCAGAGACATCTGATTTATGTAAATCAACAGAGCCTGAATTCAGAATCTCATCCAGGTTTTTCACAAAGATTGTTGAATGAGAACAAAGAAGCAGCGCTGAATTAATGGATTGTTAATATAAAAACATAGCTATTTAATTTGAAGAACAAAGCAAAATTATTTTGGCAGGAATTGATCATTCTAATGAGTTGTATAGTTTATTTTTTTTAAATATTTTTTTAACGTTTATTTATTTTTGAGAGAGAGAGAGACAGAGCATGAACGGGGGATGGTCATAGAGAGGGAGACACAGAATCTGAAACAGGCTCCAGGCTCTGAGCCGTCAGCACAGAGCCCGACGCGGGGCTCGAACTCTCGGACCGCGAGATCATGACCTGAGCCGAAGTCGGACGCTTAACCGACCGAGCCACCCAGGCGCCCCATTGAGTTGTATAGTTTAAATGGATTACTTTGTGTTGCACGTACATGTTTGTGGGAAAAACAGAAAGCAAATAAAGACAAGCAAAGGAAAATACCACCAGAAAAATTTCACTTAAGTTGTCCATAAACTAACCACAGGTGAACAACTGTAGCATATCGCTTATCTTTTTTTGTGTGTTAGATTGATTTTTGTGCTTCTGGCAACTCAAAATATCTTTACGGTCAAAATTATATATTGGTTCAAGAGCCTTGTATAGGCATAGTTTTATTTTTCACTGTTACGTTGAAGGTGTCGATTTCTTTTAGGTGCTACTGAGTCCTTTCCAATGATACCAGTGTCAATCTAATTGGTCTCCTTTAGTAAGTGTTGAACATCTAACATCTTACTAACATTTAGTGAGTGTTGAACATCATTTAAGGCTATTTGCATTTACATAAGGGGCTCCTGAGTATAAAGGTGTCTGCCGAAATAAGAAAAAGTTGTGGAGGTAAGGATGGAGAAGTACACTTGTTTGTGCCTGACCGTTTTGTCTTCTTTCTACTTTTCACACTGTACAACTGCTACTTTTGACTCAAATGAATATTACAGCATACTTATTACGGTATTAGTTTGTCTCATACTAAACCCTAGGAACTAGGATTTAGATGCCACAGTACTTCTAAGGTGTATTTACTAAAAATAAGTAAATAAACATTATTTGTTCCCCCACCACGCCCGCCCCAATACCAAAAAATGCCAAATACACCAAGATAGCGACATGCCTGCAGGTGGAGATACGCTCTGGGAACAGGCACAGGTGTGTGCACCCACACAGATTAACCTCGGGTACCTGTTAGACAGCGGGGTTCTCTCCACACATCTGATCTGGATCGTACTGAGTTCCTGCACACTGCCTCGGTGGCTTCCTGATACATTCGCATTAGGGATGCGGAAGGTTTTTTTGTGTCGTCGTGAACAGCAAGTGCTGGTGACTCCTTGTTGTGACGAGAGAGAAGGGCTGTGACTTGAAGGACGGTTTCCAGTCGCAACTTCCATGCAGCTTTCTTCAAAGACTTGCTCATCCACAAACTCGTGATTCTGTTCCGTAGTCATGAGAACATGCAAAAAAGGCAACAAACACATTGTGATTTTAAGAAAGGAAATGAATGGCTTTATTTTTAAAACCCAAATAGGCCCATACACTTAGACTATCCAGTGGGCAACTAGCCGCTTTCATAAATACTGGAATATCAAAGCCAGCTCACGCTGGCATTTGTGTGAAAATAAAATCTCCCTGTTAGATTTTGAGATGGACAACTGCAGGCTGATTTAGTGTCTCTTTATGGACTAACCTTATCCTGAAATATCATTTATTAATTTAAACATCATTTCTGGAAGTCAAGAGGCAAAGAAAAAAATGGTTGAAAATGCATATAAAATAGTACCCACAGTGAATGTGTAAATTCACATTGACTTTTATTTTTTAAACAGTTTGGAATTATGTTAAAGAGGCTATTTTAATAGAATGTCCCAAATTAGATTGTCTGTTTTACAGTAGCAAATATTTTCACATGAGATTGAAAACATTTTTTAATTAGAAAATGAGATAGTTAAAACATTTTCTATTTCTCTTTTCTTTTCCTTTCTTTCTTTTTTCTTTCTCTTTCTTTCTTTTTCTTTCTTTCCTTCTTTCTTTGTCTTTCTTTCTTTCCTTCTTTTTCTTTCTCTCTCTCTTTTTCTTTCTTTCTCCTTCCTTCCTTCCTCTTTCTTTCTTTCTTTCTTTCTTTCTTTCTTTCCTTCCTTCCTTCTTTCTCTTTCTTTCTCTCTCTCTTTTTCTTTCTTTCTCCTTCCTTCCTTCCTTCCTTCCTTCCTTCCTTCCTTCCTCTTTCTTTCTTTCCTTCCTTCCTTCTCTTTCTTTCTCTCTCTCTTTTTCTTTCTTTCTCCTTCCTTCCTTCCTTCCTTCCTTCCTTCCTTCCTTCCTTCCTCCCTCTTTCTTTCTTTCTTTCTTTCTTTCTTTCTTTCTTTCTTTCTTTCTTTCTTTCTTTCTTTCTTTTTCTTTCTTTCAGAGAGTGCCAGCAGAGGAGAGGGGCAGAGGGAGAGGGAGGCAGAGAATCTTAAACAGGCTCCACATTCAGTGATTCAGTGCAGAGCCTGATGTGGCGCTCAACTCAGGGCTTCATCTCATGACCTTGAGATCATGATCTGAACCAAAATCAAGAGTTAGCCTCTTAACCGACTGAGCCACCCAGGTGCCTCTATACTTTCTGTTTCTTCAGATGTTCCTCTAAAATTTCCAAGTATAGAAAATGACCCATTAGTTAAATAAATAAAATACTGCAAAATGTGCCACTTTATGTTTGATTCAGAAGAGGTTAGCACTGAACTCTGAGGTCTCCTTTCTTACTTTTGTGATACATCACTGGCTGTACTCCTCTTAGCTCTGCTTGTATTCATAGTTCTTCTGGCCAAGAGGCAAACAGTGATGGGCATCATTTTGTATGCCGCATTTTAGACAAAACACAGTGCAAATTTTGTGTTTATAGTATTTAATAAAGAATCGCTTCCTAAAATGCCTATGTAAGATTTTACCTCATAAATGTAAGAGAAAAAATTTTGGTCCGAACTGCTGGAGAATGACTTCAATTACTATTTTCTTTCATTGTGTAGGTGGGAATAATCTTATAATGGAAGGCTTTGCACATGCCAAGTTCCACATAACCATCTCTCATCCTAGAATATTAGTGAAACAATTGAAGCAATTCACTGGCCAATAGCAAATAGATTGTTTTAGTTACTCATTTTGTTATTTCTTTGCTGAGACAAGCATTTTGAGGTAACTGAAATTTAAGAATCTACTGTTTAAAGTCCAGAGAATAATATGACCAGATAAGATGGAATTTCATTAAGAAGTGAATTTCGATGTCAAATTTTATAGAAAAAATATAGCTCACAAAGGATTCACAATCTGTTTTTTTTTCTTTTACCATGCACGATTCTCACACAAAATACAGGTATATAATGCATGAGATTCTAATTTTTCACATCAGTGATTGGAAGTGAAGAAGTCATTCTGTTGCTGGTTATTTTTGTAGGTAGCTCGATTTAAACTATGTTAATTGGTGCTAGACAATTTTTATTTGAAAGGTAAAATAGTAAAAATAAAAGGTAAGATAGTAAAAAATGAAAATAAAAGAGAAGAGCATGGGGATAAATAGATTTGATTATTAACGTTACCATTTACCTTTGAAAGAGTATCCTAACAGTTATAGACCTTATCGTTATGGATCTTCAGTTAAAAACGCAAATATAGGGGTGCCTAGGTGGCTCAGTAGGTTGAGCGGCTGACTTCAGCTCAGGTCATGATTTCATGCTTCTTTGGATTCTCTATCTTCCTCTGTCTCTGTCCCTTCCCCTCTCGCTTACTCTCTTGCATATATATATATGCAAATATAATCACGTAACTACCCTGTTTAAAGTCCTCAAGTAATTTTTCATTTATTATGAGATAAAGATCAAAATTACTCACATGCCTCCAAAGGCTCCATTATCTAGACTTTCTCTGTCTCTGCTTGAGTCTCTGTATGCTCTATCTTCTGATCACCCTCAAGTTCTTTCAGTTCCTCTTAGGCCAACTTCCAGCCACCACCCCCCACCCTGTCCCCGGGTGCTCACATCACCCCTTAGCTCCTTCATTTCTTTGCCTAACTAGCTCCTAGGCATCCTGTGGGTCTCAATGCAAGTTCTTCCAGGAAATTCCCTAGTGACTCTGCCCTCTGTGGCACTGCACTGTGGCCTCGTTTTTCCTCTGCAACTCATGACCCTTCTTCCGGTAACATCTGTGTTTTATCCCATATGTGGAAGCTTGACGGAGGCAGAAGCCACACCTGACTTCATGGTGTATCCAGGGTCTGGCTCACTGTCTGCCACATGATAGGCAAGTAATACAAATTTGTTGAATGATTGCATAAGGAAGTGAATAAATGAATGGGGAATATGTTGGAAATGAGAATACAAGTATGTACCTCTGGGGAGTGAGGGAGTAGACTTGATTCAAATATGGTGAGAGTTTTGTTTTGCCTTGTGGTCAAAGACTGTGACCCCTTTTGACAAGCCAGCTAGGGAAAGGGTACATTTGCTAAAGTGGAGATCTGAATGAAAGCTTCTAGGCGAAGAAGTGCTGGCTCAATCCTCAGTTCCAACCGGCTTCAGCGATTAAATGGGTCATTTTTCTTATGGGAACACATAGTTTTTATTACCCATCTTGTTTATTACAACTTGTTTATGGAAAGATGCTTATATTCAGTTACTCTCTTTTTTTGTTGTTGTTATTGCTATTGTTTTTCCCTTTACCTAGATGTCAGTAATACATGAACTACATTGTTTTTTGTTTCATTAACATTTTAATTATCCGAGGAAAAATAATATTTTACAGGACCTGCAGTCAGCTGTTGGAAAACGACTTTCCATTGGCATTAAACTGATATTTTAGACTAGAGTTAAGATAATCTCTGAAGATAAAAACATTTTAAATAATTCTCTAAAATACTTTTCAAGTTGAAATGTCACTAGAGTCTTTCAAAGCAATTTCAAATATTGTGGGTTTCTTTCTTTCTTTTTTCATTTTTAGTATATTTTCCAGCAATGTAGACAGTGAAATCATACTTGGAAACGCTCAGTATCCACAAAAGCAAATGGTATTACTGTCTCCGTACAGGGGCGGACAGTCATGCCTTTTCCTTACCGTGGTTTTTTCCAGGCAGTGAAGCAGGTGGTGGTGCTGGGTTTCAAAGCTGGAGCCGGATTTGCTCATGAAGGTCTGCTCATCCTCTGAAGACTGGTAACACACAGAAGACAGAAGTGCTTTCTATTTCATTTGCAAACAATGAGAACCTCAGCTACACATTTCCAGAGAGAGAGCTAGCCTATTTCCCGAGATTAAATGGCAGCATTTTAATTTTCTTTTAACCAAAAAGGGACAAGTGTGCAGTTGCTTTTAATTTTGGTAATCAGCATTTATATTTCTGTCAAATTAGCGGTCTGGGCTTTGAGACTTGCCTCCCTGAATTGAAAATTTAAATCGGTTTTACTCATTCAACTACCAGCTACCTTTGAAAGCCTGGGAGCTATTCTTTTTGGATAATAAATTTTAATCTAGTACTTAGATAATCCTGAAATCATGATCGTGCTCACCTACATAAAATCTATTTTGATTGCAAGATGATTGGAATCCTAAATATTAAAGGAAAGTTTTGAGGTAAAAGTGAAGTTTCTCTTGTATTTGCTACTAGTGAGCTTTAGAACACTGAATGGTGTTCCCCTCCATTAAGAAGTAAAACAAGACATCATAACCCCACACAAATGAATTTTAAGGAACATAAATAATTTTGAAATAAAAATAGGTACTTGAGTCGTTGAGAATTTTTTACCTTTCCCATGTTTCAATAAGGCAGTGAAGAAATATTGCCCAATCATGAATGGGAGTCATGATTCACTGGCAATATTTCATAGCCCAGGTTCTAATCTGCTACATACAGCCAATGAGACTGTACAGGGCAAGGTTATTTAAAAATGACACTTTTGTTGTTTCAGTAGCCATTTTCATAATTGCCCACAATAAAATTATATGGTTAAATGGAACTAAATCAATATTACACTAATAAATCGAACATTAAAAAAAGTGAAATGCTTGACTGTACCTGTAGTTGATTACTGAGTAAGCCATTCCGTTTGCTCTGCATGTAAGCATTAGCACTTCCGCTTTTGGCTGCCCGGATCCTGGCGAGTCTGGCTTTCTATAAGCCAGAAGAGAAATAAATGTTAATACTCATGAGTTGTTTTCTTAAAACAGCGAAGGCACTCTGGTGTAATGCTAATGTCAGCATATATATTTTTTTCGTGAACTTTTCCAGTAAGATCAATTAACTACTTTGGAGTCGGTGCATTTAAGATTTGTAATTAAGTCGTTTTAGTAAGATCAAGTTATTTCATTGTTGTTTCTGTCAATTGTGTTAAGAGAAAAATGACAGTATTCCTTTATTTATATTTTCACTTATCTCAATCTGAGTAACTTAATGAAATGAAGACTTAACATACGACCTTCCAAATCATTTTCATGTAAACTAATGTCTTTATAAATATTAGTAAATATATTCCAGGAACCAATGGCCTGCTTGCCTCTCTTCCTTTGTTTCTTCTCCTTCCCTCTTTCTTTCCTTCCTTACTTTTTAAAGTTTCTTTTTTAAAAGGTTTTTATAAAAATGTATTTTAAAAATACATTTATGCTTTGAATTAAACAATGGAGGGTAAATAATAATGCAGTGTATCTGCATTCTCAAATATCAAAAAGCATTTTTTGGAATTATTTTGTTAAATTGGGCAATGTAGACCCCATGCCGAATAACATGTAGTCTCAAAAAAAATCCCTAATTTATCCACTTTTTCTACTGACACTGGCCCATACTGCAGCATGCTTATCTGATTTCTATTTCTCTCTGGAATTTGTTGAGATGAGAACATAATGAGTCCCTCCAAGGAGCTTTATAAAATTATTTTTTAATTTTAAAACATTTATGTGTAGAGAATGTTCTCCAGTTTAGAGACTGAGGGTGGTTACTTCAATTGTTCACAGTTACAGTGAGATCACCAAAGTATATTACTAAGCAAACTAACTATTTAGCCAGATATCTGGTATTCCATTCTACTTTAGAACTGATGCTTGTGTATGGAATGAGTCATGGAATGAGTCTGGTTTTCACTTCCTGGAGGGCACTTGTTGATGAACATTCTGTTTGTAAGATGTGTATCTATCAAGTGTATATAAGAAAGCAACTGGGATGGCTTCCTCAAGTTCTTATAAAATTACCCCATAAAGACTCCTTCTTTTCCCTTTCTAAACAACCCAGAAAAATACTATCTGTAGTCTTTAACCCTGAGATTTTTTTAAAATAAAAATTTAAAAATTATCTAGCTTTTTAAAAATGAAAAATGAATACATACATATGACAAAGATTTTATTAATACAAAAGTACATCAAAAACAAGTAAGTCTCTCTGGACCCTGGAGCTACCCTACTGCTATGCTTCAGAGGCAATCACTGGTAATATTTCTAGTGAGTCTTGCCAGAAATTTTCTAGGGAGATAAAAGCGTGTGTGTGTGTGTGTGTGTGTGTGTGTGTACTCATACATTTATACACACATATTTTTACTCATTTGGGACAATATGCCTCACACTCCTTTGCACTCAGCTGTTCCCATTTATTACATACTGGAACTCCTTCCATATCTAAATATATAGATCCACCTCATTCATTATAAATATATAATATACCAATGAATAAAGCACCATTTATTTAACCAGCCAACTACTACTAATTTTTTAAAGCATCTTTTGCTACTACAAGCAATGGGTCCTGCCTTGAACATCATGATGTGCTTTTCGGCAAGACAGTTTCTAGAAGCAGAAGTATTCCTAGATCAAAGGATGTCTGTGTGTGTGTGTTTTACCAAACTTCCCTCCAAAGTTGTACCAAGATGCCCTTTCACTCACAGCATTTAAGAGTAGCACTGAGACATATGAAGCTCTCAAAATAGCATTAAGATATCATCTGGCTTCAACTCTACCCCTTCTCTCTTCCTCTCTGAATTTATTCTTCCTGTTTGTTGATTCCAACTTAAAATAATACTTTGTACAAAGATCATATTTATAAATGATGGGAAAAATAGACAAATTTCACTCTTTGTTGGCAGCATACTGTTTAGATCACTCAAAGCACTAGAGAATGAAGTGGGAAGGTAGGAAATTTTTAACTTCAAAAGCTGTGCTGCCCAGACAGGATTTCAGGCCAGAGTTGATAAAACAATGGGAAATGACAAGCATATTTGGAAATGACTTTGAATAGATGTAATAATTCAGAAACAACTAATTTAAATATACATTTGGTTTCCAGAAAGGGATTATTGTGGAAATTTAAGTCCTAAAGTCTCCTTGGTCTCCTGAAACAGTCAATGCCTTTTTTTTTTGGGGGGGGTCTCCCTCTCCCCCCACCTTTTCTCTCTCCCTCCTCCTTCCCTCCCTCCTCCTTCCCCCCTCCCTTCTTTCTTACACCTCTCCTTCCTTCCTTCCTTCTGCAATTAATGCATGCAATTACATTGCCTGTATCTTAGTTCCTAGTCTCACATATGTTATTCTCCAAGCATCCAGCAGCAGTATTAGAAAACATTTTATTTTCACAAATGAGACATTTATTTACATTAGCCAAAAATACTGTCCAGCAAAGGAAAATGACACATATTTCCACATTGGGAAAGCCTACATATGGTGGCATCCACTACTACAGAAGTAGTTCTAAGCTTAGGGGAAAAGAAGCAGTTGTTGCAGGGACAGAATGGCCATTTTGCTAGGCCGCGTACTATGTTGGAAAAAGCCTCCCGTCTCAAATTTCAATCACGACTTTTCTTTCATTTTACAACAATAGTATATGAGTTAATTGGTTTAATCGGTCTTGTGGAGCACCACACCAAATGCCTGTTGAATAATGCCAGCTTTTATGACCTGTGATTACATCTTTGCTTTCAGTAGGTAATTGAAGAAATTTCTTTTATGAAGATATTTTAGAAAATCACTTTACTTCTGACCCACTCAGTATGACGATCTTGGCAACTGTGGCTTTGTAGATGAGAGGTTAAAAGAAAATCACTGGCTAGTAAGAGGAAATGTATTCCTTGCAGCCCCCACCCCTATTTTGTAGGAAATACAACTTCTTGGCACAGTCAAGTACCAGCAAATATTATGGCGTGAAAGTAAAGTCTCACTAAATACTTTAGCCTATTTGGAAAATAGGAGGCTTTCAGATTTTTAATTAAACAAAAAGGCTTATATTGTCTATGTAAAAACAAACAAACATAGCTTTGAAGTTATTTTCAAATTCTTGAGAAACACCGATGGTGTTGGTAAAAATAAATTGTCTCATAGGCACATTTTCCCCCAAGCATCTCAATTCTTCATAAATTCAGTTTTCATCTAAATTCTCTAAATTCAGCAGGATTTCTCAAAGTTGGGGTCCAAGGAACTAGTAAGTGTTATGGGTAAAATCCAAACCAACCAAATGAACAAACAACAGGTTCTGTGGTCAAGAGAAGTTTGGAAATGCCCAGAAGTCAAATAGGTTTCTTTGCTGTTGGATTCCTTACAACATATTGTGGATGTTCACTGTGAAGTCAAAAGGGGGATATGGTATATAATTTTCCTCAAACTAATTTGACATGGAACCCTTTTATTGTAGAGTTTTCAGAGGCTAGAATGCAGTGGTTTTTAGCAAGTGGATTGATTTTTAATTGTACCAAATGACATTATATAAACTTTACAATGTATTCCCTGAAACAGCAGGGGACCCAATCAGAGATGGTATAAGCCAAAAAGCACTGAGATAGCAATTTTCTTATATGTGATCTATCTTCTAAATGAAGTGGGAGGTAGATTGTGAGGAGTTATTGGACCATGTTGTTGTCAAGTCACAAAATGTTTTCAATACCTTTGAAAAATAAAGGTATCCTAGGTAGCTGTACAAGTCAGGTAGAGAAGACCTTTCTCCTTTGTAATGTGAGGCAATTCCTTACTCTTCAAATACCAGCCCGCATGCTGCATGTACCTTTTATTCTGGAAATTTTACTTAGACTTGTTTCTTTCATTTAAGGTTTAGTAAAATGCCTCATGTGGAGGTAGCAGAGTAAGCGTTAACAGCTTTTACAGATTTAAGGATTTATTGGAACCTTTCCATTTGTTAAGGTAAATAGCTCCCCTAGAAATGAGACAAGTTAGTGCCAAATACTAATAAAAAGAGAGAGAGAAGAAATCAGTTGAAGATAGTGCAAAACTGTCAGCTCTAGAGCTTGGTTAATCCTGGTAATTGCAGGGCTGGGCAGAAACAATGCCAGCAATTGGGTCAGTGGAAGGGACCCTGAAAGAAAGGGTCAGTGAAAGAGAGGGCCACGAGAGTTCTCTAGGTGGGAAGAGGTAAGAACTGAAAGAAGATGTGGGAGGGTACCAAAGACAAAACTCATGCTTCCCAATATTGTTTTCAACTGGCCCTAGGACTGTCCACCCAACCTTAGGAATGGAGGACACTGTCAAGGTGAACAAGAGTTCACTGTTCATTCTTTCACTCATTTCACAAATTGTTAAGTGCTTATTTTAGGCTGGGCACCACACTCAGACAAATGGAGGAGAGGGAGAATATGTATACTACATGATAGTAGAGTCCGCGTAATGTTGTAGAAGGGAAGATGGAGCAATTAATGGTGTCCACATCATTTAGAGAAATCTTCATAAAATGGGTAATATTTGAGCTGAGTATTGCACCCTGAGTAGGGGTTTGCCAGGTGGTATGAAGATGGAATGGAGACTTAAGAGCAGAACTCAGTAATTCAATAAGACTGAAACATACAGTGTATATCAAGAAGTATATAACCTCCAGACTCTTACATGTGTTGATAATGGGGGTTCTTAAACTATAGATAAACACCTAGTTATCCACAGAGATGTGGGGTAGGGCCTGAGTGATACTTTTTAATATTGGATAATCTAAGAGAGATCATACTCAGGCTGTATTTATTATTATTTATTTTATTTATTCTAGAATTCTATAAAAATTATTTGATTTGGACATTAATTAATGTACTAGACAATGGTTCTCAAAGTATGGTTTCCAGACCAACAGTATCGCCATCACTTAGGACATTTTCAGACCGTAATCCCACACTATTGAATCAAATGCTACAGGGGTGGGTCTAACAATCTATATTTTA
This sequence comes from Acinonyx jubatus, assembly GCF_027475565.1. NCBI lineage: Eukaryota > Metazoa > Chordata > Mammalia > Carnivora > Felidae > Acinonyx > Acinonyx jubatus. Next base: position 30,422,344 of record NC_069383.1, read on the forward strand.
TATTCTATTTCAGATGATTGCAATGAATCTAAAGTTTGGCAACCACCAGAGCAAAGTATGATAAAAGACTGAGTATTGGTAACTTCTTTCTGTATCAGTGCCAACATTTTTATGTGACAAGTAAAAAATTGTACTTACATTGTCCATTGGCTGTACATGGGCTCATTGATTCAAAACTTCTCACTGTATTTAGAATTATCTATAGGAAAATCCCTAAAATACATAACTCTAATGATGCCAGAATTTCTTTGTCTTAGACTTTAATCAGTAGGTGTGCATGCATAAGACAGTCATCTGTAAAATGGAAATAATAACACTTCTGTGTGAGTTGATTGTGAAAATAAAAATAACAGTTATAAAGAACCTGGGATATACTAGAAACTCTGGAGAGGGTTGTTGTTTTTGCTATTAGTACTATTAAATTATAATTATAATTATGATTACTATTAGACATGAAAATTACTTACAATTAGCCTTGTAATCACACCTTGATTGACTGGTGTGATTTGTATCTTAAAGCAAGGTAGGCTCCCTACTTCAAAATATCAACCCTACCATCTGTCATTGTATCAATTTAGCTTTATTTTGGCAACTACTTTCTTTTTAAACAATTTTTATGTGTATTTATTTATTTTGAGGGGGAGAGAGAGAGAGAGAGAAAGAGCTCATGCAGGAGAACAGGGGAGGGGCAGACAGAGAGGGAGAGAGAGAGAATCTCAAGCAGGCTCCATGTTGTCAGTGCAGAGCCCAACAGAAGGCTCAAACTCAGTAACCTCACGAACCATGAGATCATGACCTGAGCGGCAATCAAGAGACTGATGCTAACCGACTGAGCCACCCAGATGCCCTGGCAAATATTTTCTAATCAATAAATACCACTGGATAACTGAAATACTATTGAATAAATACATCTATTAAAATACAATTACTAGTGGTGGGGGTGAAAGGAGACATGCTCCAGTTCAAGTTTATATTGACCCACAGGTCAGTGTTTAGTTAAGAAATGATCAAGGATGGAGTGCCTGGGTAGCTCAGTCGGTTAAGTGACCAACTCTTCATTGTGGCTTACGTCATGATCTCATTGTTCATGAGTTCAAGCCCTGAGTTGGGCTCCTCGCTGACAGTACAGAGCCTGCTTGGGATTCGTCTCTCCCCCTCTCTCTTTACTCCTCCTCCGTACTCTCTCTCTCTCAAAATAAATAAACTTAAAAACAAATGATCAAGGTGGCTAGAAATGTGCGTTTCTTTTAAGAGTGGAGATAGGTAGTGAAAGCAGGAAGAGTACTTGCCGGGGGGAAGAGCCTAGAAGAGGGAAAGTATCCCTGTGTGCCGAGGAGAGTGTTCTCAAATGTATATTTAAAATTTTTTTAATGTTTATTTTTTTTTTAAGAGAGAGAGAGAGAGAGACAGTGTGAGCAAGGGGGGGGGGGGCAGCAGAGAGAGAAGGAGAAAGAGAATCTGAAGCAGGCTCCAAGATCTGAGCTCTCAGCACAGAGCCTGACGTGGGGCCTGAACTCATGAATCGTGAGATCATGACCTGAGCTGAAGTCAGATGCTTAACTGATGGAGCCACCCAGGCACCCCTCAGATGCATATTGGATATATTTCACACTTTTGCTTGAGCTTAGAGTTGAAAAATGGACCAAACGCAGAAAAACATGGTCTAAAAAAGTGTTTTGTAATATTCCTTATTATTCAGCTTGACTGATGTTTTTACTAAATGGACTGTTTGCTTGACTGAATTAGTGGCTAATTTTTCATAACTTTGATACTTGTCAAATCACCTCATTCCAGATAAACCTAAACTGCTTTTAACTAAGGAATAAATTCTATATTTATTTATGCAAAAAGGCTTCTAAATTATTCTAAGATTTTCTTTACTGATCTGATTGTTGCAGATGACAAAGTTTGAAGAAAATACAGATATTTTGGTGTTCAATTTATCTGAAAATCAGATTTGTACTTCCTACGTTTTCCATATAGGTAGTCCCCCCCACCCAACCTCCTCCACTGAGAAAATGAATTATAGGTAGCTCTTATGCTCTTATATCAAGGAAGGGATTTCTAGAATGAAGATGGATGAGTCCTGGGCATCTAAGATTTTTGTAGGATTTTTGTCATTTTAAACAATGTACATGTGTGCCCAGTTAGAAGGATTGTCATGTGTGGGCAGAGCCACAGTTGTGAGCATGAAAGTCCTGGGGGAGGGGCCAACGGTGGTCACAATTTCTCCATCTCCAAAGATATATCTTACGTGAGACTACAAAACTGCTCAGAAGGTGCCTTTTGCTAGCCTCTGTTTATTGAATTATCAGTTCCAAAATTCATATTAATTGGACTACTCTATTCTTTACAATAATTAAAGGCTAGGTACCTGTCCAAACTTGGGGGAGTCTATAAAGCAAGAAAGGACAAGGCTGAAAAAGTGACTCTTTGCAAAAGGCAGAGGATCTGTGATGTTAGACTTGAACATGTTCTTTGGACAGTATGCTCTGTGACCACACTGATTACCCTGAACTTTCCTGAGAGTTACTTTTTGAGATTTTATACTCGACTAAAAGACCAACATTGTTCAAAAGCATACTTAAAATCCTGTTCTGGAATTAGCTACAAAGCCAGTAGCTTTGAACTGCACCCAAATGTCTCATGATAGTTTAGAGTTATACTACATTACCGGCATTGTGGATCCATTTTAGTCATACTTGTGGATATTAAAAACTATCTATCCATAAAGGACAACGATGGAGTATCCATGAAGAATACTGGAAATCTAGTGGCATGGTCTTAAAGAAACTACACAAGAGATTTCCAAAATTCTTTCTTTTTTTTTAATGTTTTTATTTATTTTTGAGACAGAGAGAGACAGAGCATGAGCAGGGGAGGGGCCAGAGAGAGAGGGAGACACAGAATCCGAAGCAGGCTCCAGGCTCTGAGCTGTCAGCACAGAGCCTGACGTGGGGCTCGAACCCATGGACTGTGAGATCATGACCTGAGCTGAAGTCGGGCGCTCAACTGACTGAGCCACCCAGGCGCCCCTCCAAAATTATTTCTAAGCAGCAAGGGCCCTGACTCTAAAGGTGACTATTTTGACAAAAATTGGAGAAGGGAAGTGTGTTAACATTTAGTCGGGTTTTCTGAGAGGCAGTCTACCATAATGTTTATGTGTATGAACCTGGGTGTCAGGTTGGCTTAGATTGAATTTCTCAATTTCTGCGTATTTTAGGATCCTTATCTAAAAAATAGGAATAATAATGTTGACTCACTCCTAGACTCATGAAAACAATATGAATTATTTAAAAAAAAACCACCAAACCAGTACCCGGCACATAGTAAAACCAGAAATAAATGTTAAATATTGTTACTATTATGATATACTCATATAGATTTGTATAAATTTTTGAGGTAGTTACACTTTCCCCATCTTACAGTTGTGTATACACCCTTACTCTTAGAGGGATTAATAACTGGCACGAAGTTCAGAGAAACAGTAAACTGGGCCAGGAATAAAACTCAGCTATTAATGATCAGATTTCTCCTACTTCCTGGGTCAACTATTTAAAATATCTGAGACATATCTTAGTTCCTTTTAATAGTCCTTGCTTACTGGAACCAGCTTGATCCCTGATGGGCAAAGACGAAATTAATTAGATCTAGAAATCTGATTCTGATAAAATTTGCCAAGAATCTATCTTTGATTTTACTACTATCATTAGTGCTGTTTACTAGATAATTCTTTCTCTCTGCCACTGATTGCACAGTAGGATTATATTCCCCTGCCCACTTTGAAGTTACACACGGCTATGTGACTTACTTTGGCTAGTGCAATAGAAATGGAAGTGACTTGGCCCACTTCCAGGAGAAGGTTTTAGGAGTCAGCGTGATTCATCATGTCCTGTTACCCCGGCTTGAATGATTGCAGAATACCTTGTCAAGATGGAGTTTCTATCACTGGACCAGCAATGGACCCGCAGCATGACTGAGAAATATTCCTTGTTGTTTTAAGCCACTGAGATATTAAGGTTCCTTTTTTACTGTAGTATAACCTAGCCTGTGCTGTCTTATGCAACTATCAACCAAAACTGGAACACTGAATAGCCAGTAAGGGATTTTTAAAGCTCACTATGAAAAGGGGGAGATGTTAAATCATGATTGCACGGAGCTGAATACACACCTTCTGTGCTCTCCGTTTGTCTGCTCGTTGATTTTGGTGGTAGATCCGACTGAAGTTAGATACGATCACTGGAACAGGTAGAGCAATGACCAAGACCCCACTCAGTGAACAGATGGAACCAAATATCTTCCCTGCTATGGTTTTTGGTACCATGTCACCATACCTGGGTTAGAGAAAAAAACATGGTTTTAAGTCACAGAAATTTATTTTCACCTGCTACAAATAGCTTTTTACCCGAAGTCAAATGATTTTTTAGGCCAATCTATCTCTACTTCATGACTACCATATACATGGGTTAAGACCTTAATAAACCAGAAATTATGAATATCTGAATATGAAAAAATTATCTTTCAATATTGCAGGAATTGATTCCAATATTTAGATATCTCTTTGATTGGAAAATGTTTTAAGCCAGATGATGTAATGATAGCTCTTCAGTTTGTCCTTTATATAATATGGCAAAATTCTTCACATTTACTTAAAAAATTTTTTTTTAACATTTATTTATTTTTGAAACAGAGAGAGACAGAGCATGAATGTGGGAGAGTCAGAGAGAGAGAGAGACACAGAATCCAAAGCAGGCTCCAGGCTCTGAGCTGTCAGCACAGAGCCCAAAGCGGGGCTCGAACTCAGGGACCGTGAGATCATGAACTGAACCGAAGTCAGACACTTAACGGACTGAGTCACCCAGGCGCCCCTCTTTACATTTATTCATAGTTAGTATTTCCATGCTGAATTTCATAGTCTAGATAACATCTCTTTCCACTTAATTTTTTCAGCATTAGATTGGTTATGAAATTTAAGTAGAAAAAGTGTTATATCACATTCTTTTTATCAGATATAATCACTTAAAAAAAGCTTTCCAAGGTCTCATTAACTTCCACTTGTTAAATACAATGGTTATTTCTTCATGATGATCTTATTCAATCTCTCATTTGTACTTGATCAGTTTTCTCTCTTCTTGGAACACTTTCCATTGGCTTCAGTATTGGAAAATTCCCTTCGCGGTCCTCCTAACTCAATGGCTGTTCCTCTGTCTTCTTTTCTGGCTCCCCTCTGCCCCTTATCTGATTTTTAAATCTTGGAGTAATTTAGCTCTCAGACTCTTACGGTCTCCATATAAACCCTTTCCTATGTGATATCATCCAATCTCATAGCTTGCAGTTGTTGCTGATACCCTAATTTATGTTGACAACCCTGATGTCTACCTAGAAGATCAGACTCATGTCTTCAGTGGTCTAGTCTGATTTTTCCTACCCCTGGATTTTTAAGAACCAATTAAGAGCCAATTAAAACAAATTAGCCAATAAGGAACTTTTATTTCCCTAGCTTCCTCTGCCACCCTCAAATCTGTTTCTCCCACAGTCTATCACCTCCAATTCCATGGAACTGCAAACCACTCAATTGCTCGCATCAAAATTGAAAGAGTTACCTCAATTCTCAGTCACGCATCTCATTTTTGAGCTAGTCTTGTTATCTCTGACCAAACTGAATGATGTCCTATTATGGTCTCTTTCCTCAACCTCCATTTTACCACAACAACCCAAGCAATCATCATTTCTTGCCAGAGTGATGGATAGATATAGCTTCTTACCCTAACTCTTTCCTTCATATTTACCACTTTACAATTCATGCCAACATAGCAGTCAGCAGTTAGAATGGAGAATGCACTGGTGCCACTTTGCTTAAGCCTTCTAATAGACTTGGAACTAAAATAGATCCAAACTCTTCAGTTTTATCTCCAAGGGCCTATATCATTTAATTACCACCTGTATCTCATACCACCTTGCACCAAGTCCACTGTCTTCTAGCTATGCGGGCCATCTGGCTTTTTGTCCACAATGTGCAGCCCCCAGACCATCATTATTCAGGTTGAGACTTAAATGTCTCCATTCCAGAAGTTATTTTCTGCCCACCTTATCCATAGTGGTCTTATTCTCTCCCCTAGTCATTCTCTTTAACATTTTCCCATTTAATGACCTTCACAGTACTATTAACACATGATATTTTATAACTTATTAACATATTTATTTTTTGACCACCCACCTGCCCTGCTGACATTAGAATATAACCTTGACAAAGCAAGATCTGCTCTATTTAGTCCAACTAGCACAAAGCTGCCTCAATAAATATTAGTCAAAGAATCCATTTTCTCTGCCTTATTGATACAGAGTTCTTCTAAGAATTCATTTCTGGAGAGGGGGCAAGAAGGATGTCTTTTGATCGTATTACTGCAGAGGCTGCCTGGCTGTGCCTGTAGAGCCCCAACCTCTCCATGTTCACTTGAGGGGTCTGGGGTGCTCAGCACTCTGAGAGGAGCTCAGGTTTTGGAATCCAGATTCAAGGAGGTTTAGGAGGACATGGGGATGCATTACATCTTGAAGGGTGGCCCAGGAAATAATCACTCTGATTTTGTTTTGTGGGAAAACATTTGTGTGTCAATGTGGGAGAGGGAAGTTGCAGGGTAATTGGCCCAGGAAAGGCTGATGGTGACAGCCTATTCGATAACCCATTCCAGGCTCTGGTCCCAGTTACTCATTCTTGTCAGTGTTTGTGGGTGATCAGCAGTTGAGCTAATTCACTGTAACTAAAATTCCCACAGGTTTTGGCATCAGAATGGCGGTATTAATTAATAGTGAGACAAACAGACAGACAAAAGAATAGAATAAATCCAGGAACTGGAATGCTGTGTCCATATGAAACAGGGTATTTTTCTGTAGTCCGTCAGGGAAGTTAAGTTATAATCTGAAGTTTATGTTAGTAAGGAAACAGTCACACATAGAAGAATTTATAAGGTGAACGATCAAGTCCTGAGGACCTTTGTCCTATAGGGATCTGTCAGTGGAATTGAAAGATCAATGTTTTATACAATGCTGTGTGCACATGAGCCAATTTCTATGTTTGCCACAGTTTACATTGAGTGCCCAGCCATATTTTAAAGCCATCTTTTTTCTCTTTGCACTGATTGTACAGTAGGTCCTGGATAAGTCTGAAACACACAAGCAGCTTTTCAAAAAAAAAAAAAAAGGTGAGGGGTTGATTTTAATGTCTACCAATCAGGATCTAGAAAGATTTTCTAAAAGGGGAAAATAAATAAAACTCAACTATGTTTGTTGTGGCCAGAATAGATAAGCATTGAGTCCATGCAAATAAAATAAACCTTGTAAGATATAAATACATAAAATAAAATAAATAAAATAGCTAAATGAACACAACATAAAGTTTTTCCTGTCTTTCTCTAAGAGATTTTTAAAAATTAGTATTTATCAGCTATTTTTGTATCCTAGGCTCACTATATAATAGAGTAGGCAAGGCTAGCACTCTTGTAATTATTAGAGGAAATTAAGGGCTAAACTGTGTGGTATGGACCCAAAGCTCAGTAAGACTTTAAGAAGACAGGTTTGTAAGTTCAAGTAGCAGGCTGTGGTGTGGCAGGGATGGAGGCTAATCATATGTTCAGAAAGACCTTACCTCAGAGAAGAGGAGAGAAAATAGACTCTGAGGGACTCAGTCAAAGGAATTCTGAGCCCATTGATAAAGCAGGTTTTCCTGGGAAAGCGATTTTTGACAAAGTGCCCAGGATTCAACTAGAGAAATAATCTCTGCAAATCCTTTTCGAATATAAACAGAGATTATAATATAAATAAATACATAAAGCAGAAAGTGAACTTGGTACTCAGAGGGAAAAAAATGGGCAAAGTGAAATTTCTTGTACAGTTTGTAACAAAAGGGTAGAAAGTAAAGATATGAGCCAGCTTGCTGAAAGGCAGAAAATTCATAGTCTAGAAGGATCCATAAGGAAAAAGAGATAACAGATAGAATAGGGGTACTTTAATGTCATGAAACTGTGCTAATCTGCATCAAATGCAATTACATTTATTATTTACCTCCACCGTATTTGTTTTACAATCCAAATTTTCTTCACAATCAAAAGCAAAGGTGACCCTTGAGGTGACTGGCCAGGACTGCAGTGATCACGATGGGAAGCAGAAGGGACCACAAAGTGCTCGTTGGAGGGGACATCTTGAGTCAAAGGACAGATCTTTCTCAAGATACAGAAAATGAGGATGGGCCCCAAGTCTCCGCTGTTGTGAAACTAGGGTAGAGGGAGATGGGAGGAGGGCACAGGGAGCAGAGAGGGCAGGGTGCTGCTGTTGGGGCCGGCGGGAGGTGCGGGCTGCCCCTGATTGCTTGCTAGGGCACCCTCAGGCTGATTTGCCAAGAAGCACCTGCCATCTCCTTCCACAATCCCCTTGGAACTGTATCTATTGCCCTTTCTGCTCTTCTTCCTGTTCCCCACTTCTTTTCAAGATTGGACTGCTGTTGATATTTGCAATATTTTAAGCATATTTCACTTGTTTGAATATGCTGGAGAATCACCACAAATACACAGTGTGATTTGTATCTATTCTTACATTGTCCGTTGTGTCTCTCTTCTCACTTAGGATAACCTTGAGAATGGAAGTTTTATCTGCAAACTTATAATTGGGCACAGAATCTACTGGGGATAGGAAATAGCTCTCTGGCAAAACCATCTGCTTTTCTTTGTTTAACAAAAGATCTTTTAACTAGCATTCATACTTGTAGTAAGAAGCAAAATAGCATTATACACCTCAGGAATCATACCTCAAACTCGGTGGAGGAAAGGCTTAGAATAGAAAGCTTCATAATGAGAGGTGACACTCTAGCTAACTGATCATGTAGTTTAAGTATTGCCTACAATACTGCCATCTTTTAATGATTATTTCTATCCAAGGCAAGTTGTTTACTGGTTGGTATTTTATTCTTTTTGTTCCATATAAAAGCACGCCTCATTTTTCCTGACTCCCTACTCTTAAATTTATGCTAAGCCCAGCAATATTATATATTCTAGTCTTTCTGTTTTTCTTCAAAATTTAATATTATTTCTCCAGTCTTCAAAAATCCATTTCCCAAGAAGATTTACACTAAAACTTTATGTAGATGTGGTTTTGTTTTCATAGAGACATTTTTTCCTACATTTAAATAAAATTTATTAAAAGATTATAAGGGGCTTCTAAGGTCTAAGATAAATATTGAATTCCTAAAAGATAGAAGAAAACAGGGGAGAAGATAGCATAATATAAAAGGAATCACTCTCCAAAAGTTTTGCATAATAAAAATAAGCAGACTTGAAGTCTGTTCATTGAAAGGAAGCTTTCCCCATCTTTCTACTTTCTTCCATTTCTCACTTCCTTCCACTTGTTCCTACATTTACCATGTAGAGCCAGTCCTGTTTCATTCTGCTTTTTTTTTTACCCTTGACATCTGCCAAACCTGATATTTACTGCTCCTTTCCCTCCTCATATCAGTTAAAAAGGTACAACATGGAATTGTTATTCACGTAAAAATATTAATTCTAAATTTTCACATACTGCCCCAAATACTTGTTTAAAATTATATCATTTGTCATGTGTTAAAGACCATATTGAATGGAAGACCAATTCCCCAGCAAAGATTCAGTTATTGGTTCTTGAACATTTTACTCTTAAATGTCATCGAAAAGTTTCTGCAAAGTACTTAAATTGTGCCTTGCACTCAATGATGAAGAAGGGGCTAAATCAGGTTAATTCAGACAAACAGGTAGAATGCATATACCTTCTATCCATGCATCCACCCATCCATCCATCCATCTATGTATATTTAAACATAATATATTGCAAAGCAAATTTTATTAATTTCCACACAATTTTTCCCTTTTTGGCATTTGTCCAGAAATCCTATGGCTAAAGTGTGCTTGTCTTTAGATCTCAAATGGAGAAGTAGTTCCTGGAATTTTCTTATGCAGTGTTCAAACACAATACTGTTAGCTTCCTAGTCCTATTCATATAGTTTCTATTTTTTCTTCTCTTTTTATTTGAAGAGTATAAATGTAGGCTCATTTTATAAAAGAGAAATGTTATATAAGCAAACCTCCCCAGCTAAGGAATGACTTTTCATCTGTTAAGCTATTTCCCATGGATACTAAGAAAGAAAACAAAAGCTGTGTGTTTTATAAACACTCACGAAGGTAGGAAAGATCTTCAAATAACAGGAAGGAAATACTTATTTAAATATAAACCTCAATGCTTACTGTAACTCAATCTCTCACTCTCCCTCTTTCTTTTTCACAATGAAAAGGTCTTAAATTGCTAGGTAGAAGGACTCGAGTGAATGGATCCTATGCAGCTGCACAGAACTCTGGGAGCACCCTGTACACTGTGTAGGGCAGGTGCTGGTTCAATAAAGCTGTGCTTCAACTACTACATTAGGGGGAAAAAAATCCCACAACTTCATAGGGGACATGAATCTGTATTTGGAAATGTAAGTATTCGAAAAATAGGTATCTGCTATTATATGTCTGAATGTGTCTCCCCCAGATTCATACCTTGACATCCTAATGCTTAATATGATGGTATTAGGAGGTGGGGTTTGGGGAGGTGATTAGATCATGAAAGCAGAGCCCAAACAAATGGCATTCTTATAAAAAAGAGGCCCTACAGAGCTATCTAGCCCCTTTTACTGTGAGTTCACAGCAAGAAGGGCAGTCTATGAACCAGGAAACAACACCTCACCACCACACTGAATCTGTTGGTGACATAATCTTGAACTTCTCAGCCTCCAGAGCTGTGAGAAATACATGTTTGCTCTTTATAAAGTACCAAGTGTGTGGTATTTTGTTACAGCAGCCTGAATGGACTAAGACAGTATCCTTAAGAAATTAGATGAAAGTGATATGTATAATAATAACCTGGTAAAAGCTATGAACTGTCCGTGTGTGTGTGTGTGTGTGTGTGTGCGCGTGTGTGTGAGTGAGTGTGTGTGTGTGTGTGTGTGTGTGTGTTTTACCTACTGATTTTGTGTTTGAATTTTCTCCTAGACATGACCACTGGTCAGAGAAGTCTGTGAACTCCTTTCTTCTGACCTGAAATCTGGATCACTTCTCGACTAATCATTCTATCCTTTAGGGTCTTAGTGGCTAGTTATTTATGGATCTTCTGATATCAGTTTGGCATCCTAGAAGGATCATAGTTTGATGGCTAATTTTTTTATAGTAGCTGCAATGTTTGCAAATAGCAAATGACTTTTCTTTAAGTGTTGCTATATAACACCTGCTTGTGGTATGCAAATTGTTTGCCAGAGAGGCCCTCATATTACTTTAACAATAGACAGATTTCTCTTTGACATTTTAAAAATCAATATTTGCCTAAAAAGCTGCTTTGATTTTGTTTCCACCTCCCTTGCCTGTAGGATTAATCCTACACTATCCTAGCTGCATTGAAAACTTGAGAAGCTTTTGGATTATCTCAGGTATCTAGTTATTTAAGATACTCTGTGTTCTCTCCTATTTCTTTAAGTCTAAGTGGAATTTTTAGCTACTGTTCTTTTAAAAATGTATGTTTCCTTTTCCTGTTGTTCAAAACGTTAATAATTTTAGCATCTACTAAAAAAAAGGGGGCAGCTAGAGGACACCTCAGCTTCATTAGCGGTTCTTAACCAGGAATCAATGGACTCTTAAGGAATTCATGGATAAAATTCAAGTGGTTAGAGAACTCCATGACAGTGTGTCTTCATAGGCATTTTCCTAAAAGTTTTCAGAGCTTTTATTAAATTATCAAAAGTTTATGGCTCAAATAATGTTAAACACTTTGGGTTGACTATTTAAGGGCTTATCAGTCAATGTCCTATATTGTTGAGATAAATGTTTGAACACATATGGCACAAAGGAAATGCTGCAAAAATATTATTTTACAACTGCATAAATCCCAAATACCCACTAGAGGGCATAAAAACCTAAATGAAAGTTGGGAAGCCAACCAGGATCTTTTTTGGTTTTCCTAAGCTGAGAGAAAAGTATTTCCAGTAAATTGCCTATACCAATTCCTTATCTTTGCCTACACACATCCAATATTTAGGATATATTTTGGGCATCTTATTCCTCTGGAAATAGTTTAACAGGACAAAACCTCACCAATTTCATAGATTATCTATTTTCATGGTGTTTCCAAAAAGATGCAAAATAATTCTGACAGCTTTTTCTACTTCTTTCAGAGAGACAGGGACATTTCTGTAATGTGAGATATCACTAAAGCGTAATTTTAAACACGGAGCCCTTTAACCAAGACCCTCAGTGTGAAAATTAGGGTAAATTAAAGGATTGAGTTTGCATGTAGAAAAGGGGAAAATTGAGGAAAGGGCCAAAATGCTTTTAGCACATCTATGCACATTTATACTCTGAGCTCTCTCAACGTTAGATTTCAGTCGGGCTTGCTAACTGTGTGCCTCTGGCTTGTGCCTTTTTCTAAAGCAAATTCTTTTCTGACTCCTGATTTTTTTCTTTGCTTTTAGCCTATTATATGATCACATGAGGCTTTAAAGGTTATAAATGAAACATATGATTATGACCGAATATCCTAATAAAGTGCTTTTTACCTAAATGAATTATCATCAGTAAAAGTCTTTATAGCCTCCTTTAAAGAGTGTTTTCTTATTTTCAAAGCATGCTAATCAGAGCCTAGATTTGTAACATTTACTTTATTCTTCATTTTTAACAAAGCTATAAAAATGCATGTACGACTGATTACTGTGAGGCACACATTATAGAAACACTGGGGGTTGGCTTCCCCAGCTGTAGGACCACCGGAAATGTATTCTCCCGCTTTGGGTTTTGAGTCTTTGTTGCCTGGAGCTATCCTGTCACCCTCACAGAGCTCAGAGTCTGATCCTGTCATTCTCTCTCATGAAAGCCTTCATTGTTGCTCTATCACCTGCAGGAAAAAGCTCCAGTTTTTTAGCATGACACACACAGCTCCTCATGACTTGCCCATCCCATCCTCCACTGCTCACCCACACACACTCTATGTTCCAGTTGGAACAAATCACTTCCAATTACTGGCATGACTTTCCATTCCTGTGTCTTTGTATATGGTGTTCTTTCTAGAATATTCTCCCCTCTCATAAATCCTTTGGGTAAACTCCTAACTTACAGTGATAAAGCTCAAGGATCAGTTCTTATTTGGAGAACTTCTTGACTACGTTACCTCTGTCCAACCAGAGTAATGTTTTCCCTCTCCAGTGCCTCCAATGCTGCCTGCAACTAATGGAGTACAATTAGTTTCGTACAAGTCTGTTTGCTCCTGCTAAACTAGGAGGCCCAGGAGGTCAAGGATCATGTCATCATTATAAACCCAAGTCTAGCACAGACCTTGTCCAGAGCTGAGCAAACAGTTGAAGCCCAATAAATGTTTATTGCTTAAATAAATCCTCCAGGGAGAGGTCTGATGGTAAACAATAAATATGGCAAGGAGTGAAGGGGAATACACATCCACTGCTCTTTTTCTTTTAACCAGAGTTCCTTTCTTTCTCCAAGCCTGGCACCATCTCATTTCCTCAATATGTCTAAATTCCTCTTTGGATACTTAGATGATATGCCCAGAATAACCTAGTTCTACACTGTCAATTAATCTCACTTTTTATACCCAGAGAAATCATTTTTAACCTACATGATTTTAAATGAACAGCAAAGCCTCGAGAACTGACAGTTTTCCAATGCCTACTTGTTTTTCATTGTCACATGCTTAGCCAACACGTACCCTGCTAGAATTTCAAACTACAAATTCTCCCAAATTTGACAGATTTTGCAATCCTCAGATGCCCAGCAACTTGAAGGAACAGGACTTGTGGTTCTCTGAATCTCACATATCATTCTGGGAAATGGCTGGGTCTTCCCATTTCTCTCTAATCTGCTCAAAGATGATGCTAATCTTAGATAGTGAACACTAGCAATTCTCTGAAAATTCCATTGTTTGGTATCCATTTTCTTAACAAGATCCTTTCTGGTTATGCCTTGGTAGTTTATTGGAGGAGGTATGCTTGTCTTCCCTCAAATGAAAGTTAATTCATCAAGCATATCAAGGTCCCAGCAAATGTCTGGCCATGTTGGCTTTGGGCTGATTGCACCAGCTTCCAGAGGATGCCTATCTTGGTTTCACATCCCAGGGGTTTCCTCTTCATCACTATCAGAGCTGCTCTCACACCGGGGGGCTTTCTTTAGTTAGCTGCTGCTGTTGCTTCCTCTCTTCCTGTCCTTTGAAAAGTAACTGTTGGAGGAAGCTCCCCACCGTGTGTGAGTCCGGGTCACTGCTTCTGCACTACAGGCGGTCACCCAAGGAGCCAAATCCCAGTGCCATTTAGACAGTTCTGTTTATAAGTTTGTTTTTTTTGTAACCAGCCACCCAGCTCACTTGCTGATACCACCAAAATTATTTATTGCCTACGACCCATTCAAAGACTCTTAAGTGCCTTTGCCATGGGAAGAAGGGGGATCTGGTCCCAAGGGTTACGCTTGCAGGGCCAGTCTTATGGGAGAATTCAGCTTGCAGCCGACAAGCATGAAGTGGGGATGTTTATCCTGAAAGTTTTCATTTCTTTCCACCTGAGTTTACACAGTCTCAAACCTATTAGCTATTATAGGCCTCATGACACCCTTAAGATGTCCTTAAGTATTTACCTATTTTCTTTTGGACTGCACTTTTAAAATTACTTATAGATTATCTAGTAATGACCTAACACACCTCTTCTTTCTAATTCTGTCCAGGAAGGCCTGATAATTTTGCCACCTCTTGTCTACTTGAGCTTTACTGAAAAGAATGCACAAAATTCTAACTGTACTGGAGGTTAACACTTGACTCTCTATCAGGGCAGGGAATATGGCTCTGTTTTGATAGCGGCAGTGTCTGACTGAGACTCAAAAGCAGGTTGTGTCCCTCCTGCAGATCTGGAGATTGGGAAGTCCAAGGTTAAGGCATTGATAGAGTTAGTGTCTGATGAGAATTTACTTCCTAGTTCATACAGGGTTGTCTTTTCACTGCATTCACACATGGTGGCAAGGGGAGGAAGCTCTCCAGACATTAATTCCACTCATGAGACCTCCACCTCATGACCTGATCACCCCCAAAGGCCCCATTTCCAAATATGATCACATTGAGTGTTAGGATTTAACGTAAGAATTTAGGGGAGATACAAACATTCAGTCTGTAGCATGATCTAATGGCATGAATGTCCCATGAATGTCCTAACACCCTTCACTCAACTGACCACCCTGGGCAGAACCTGGACTTTTCCTGTCTTGTGGTGGAGGTGAGGATCTGGTCTGTAACTCACCATCAAGGGCAGTTTCTCACAAGTCATACAGCCAGGTGGTAGACCAACCTTTTTCCTTCCTCATCTATGCATGGCTCTGCCCAGTCACTGACTAGGGACTTCTTTCCTGCTGAAAGTTCCAAAATTCTTTAGGCATAAATAATTTAATATGATTATCTTCATGTAAAGAATCACAGCTGTTTAAATACAAAAGGAAGGGAGAGCAGAGAAGCTGTGATTTAACTTCCCAAAGACAGCCAGGTATTTCTACTAAAATTCAAGTCTTCAATTTAACCTAGGAAGTTTCTATATCCTTAAACAAACTTTGTTTTTGATGAGAATTCAAGGGACTGTATTTACATTAGAGATGCTTTTGGAGAACAATTCTGTTCTGTTCAATGTGAGACAAAGTTATTTCCTAAAATTAAATGAAGGTATTATATGCATTTTATATTTAGATTCTTTTGCCTTTTCTTAGGCAATTAAAACATTGATTGAATGGTCATTCTTTCTATGAACTATGTAAATTAGGGTGTATCCCAAATAAGCATAAATGAAGAGGGTCTTAAATGAATTCATATCTACCTCTATAGCTCTAACTGGCCAGATTTCTATATGAAAATGCTCCTGTGGTTGCATTCTGATTGTATCTAATTAAAATACAGTAATAATAAAATAAAATAAAATAAATGAAATAAAAAAGTCCACCTGGTTAAATATAAATGAACTGGGGCACCTGGGTGACTCAGTCAGTTAAGCGTCCAACTTTGGCACAGGTCATGATCTCATGGTTCGTGAGTTCGAGCCCTGCATTAGGCTCTGTGCTAACAGCTCAGAGCCTGGGGCCTCCTTCAGATTCTGTCACCTCTCTGCCCATCTCCAGTTTGTGCTGTGTCTCTCTCTCTCAAATATAACTAAACATTAAAAAAAATAAACATAAATGAATTAAAAAGAACCTGCTATAAAAAATTATTTTGGGGGTGTCTGGCTGGCTCAGCCAGTAGACCATATGATTCTCGATCTCCAGGTTGTAAGTTTGAGCCTCACGTTGAGTGTAGAGATTACTTAAAAATTAAATTTTTAAAAAAACATTATTTTCCTGATGTATCATTTTAAGGAAAAAGAGGAAACATAGTACTTGAAAACAAGTTGAAAATTAGAAATTAAATTTAGAAAATTGCAGAATATATCCCACACTCCAAGCACATAAAATACATAATTTCTTACCTCTCTCTCTATGTACCTATCTACCTGTAATTTTTCTGGAAGTGAGATTAGATTATAGAAACAATACCTCACTTTTAAAATAGTATTGTCTGAATTCAGGGTCTAAGCAGGAAAACAGAAAGCATCCCAATTATTTACAGCAGCATGAATTTAATGAAAGGAATGAAGGGGGCTTGGTGTGGTAATTGAGTTGCTGAGAAACCATCACAAGGCTAGAGATGAAGCAGGAGACGGTAACCCCCACAACCACTGTGGGGCTGGAGAGGCAAAGGAGGAGACAGCTTTCTGAGCCCAAGGCAGAGTTCCAGGTAGAATCTGGATCTTTACCAGATAGATCTTTAGGGAAGGAACTAGAGCCATCGAAGAGGGTCAGCTGCTGCCTTAGAAGATGCAAAGGAGGACAGATACCCTGGCTACTCCTTCCCACCCCTATCCTCCAATCTCCTGCCAATGATTCCATTGTCCAAACTGGCAGAAAATCAGATGACAGGCCAGCCTGGGAAACGCAGCCCATAAGCAGACTGGGACCCAGGGTTTTCCCCCCAAAGCTGGGCTCTAACTACCTCATTGTAGTTCATTGCTAAGATCCGTTCTGGCCTAAGATGTTATGACCTAGATTCAGAGCTGTTATTTTGTTGACTGACTCCAGTCCTCCCCCTAAAAGCAGAAAATTACATTTGATCAGAATTAGAATCCCAGTAGTGAGACTGATGGGTCCTCTCTGGGTGGCTGCACCGTGTGTCACGTCACCCTGTATTTTGAAACATCACAAGCATATCAACCTTCCTACCTTAAGGATGGAAGGAAAGTTGGATCTTCTAGGGCAGGCTCAAGGCTTTTCAGTTTCTGTGCATTTCAATCCATTGTACATTGAAAATAAGTTAAAGAACCAAAATATCTGTTTTGTCAGAGTGAGGGAAAAATACTAAATATGAAGCTACATTATAAAGATGTCCAATTAGATTCGATGATTGTAAAATGTTCCACTTGTATGAAATGGGCACAGAGTGTAATAAAAGCTGGTCCCTGGGGCTTCTAAGCCTCGTGGTAACTAAGTGCTAGCGAGAGGCTCTTAATTAGAATAAATCATTTCGGAGTTGTATCCTTCAACAGATCATTGAGAATACCATTAGTAATAAATTAAAGCATATTTTAAGGGCAGGTGAGTATATGTAAAACCAAGTTGCCTTTAAAAATGAACATGGCTCCACAATTAGTGCAGTTGCTCATGACCCTCTAGTTGCAGGAGTTTTTCTTTGTTTCTGTTTTTTGTTGTTGTTTTGTTCTTTGTTTTTTTATTACAGTAATGAAAGTCTATAGCTAAACATGTCGGAGCCTGGCTGCTAGTTATAAATTTAAATAAAGAAAAAAAATTCTTATGTTTAAAGGGGAATATAAGATGGCAGATGAGGGTTTGGCAATAAAATGAAAATATACAATGTGTGCTTTGAATTAAACACAAGAAAGAACATAGTCGTACCATTATGGATGTCATTAACATGGATAGTTAGACTACTCTTTTAAAATTTGTTTGACAACTTCATGTCCCTAGCACTAATGAGAGCTTATGATAATGGTGTATTTACAGTTGTAGGGTAAAGCCTTCACAACACAGTGTCTTACCCTCTGAGAGCAGTCACTATGGGATCAATGGGGGTTGGTTTTCATTATGAGACAACAAGGCTTAGACGTGAAAGAGCCGAAGAAACATTCCTTGAAATATCCCTCAAAACATTTGCTGGTTTCATAAATACAAATAAAATTGTCTGCAGGAATAAAGGTAAAGTCAGTGACAAAAGCTGAAAGCAAAAATTAGTCTTAAATATATTTTCCTTTCTTCTCGTCTCCATTCCTTCTTTCTTTCCTCAAAATTTTATCTAGTTCTTCTATTGAGTGAGGTGGTTTCATACCGGGAATAGATTTAATACTTGGTTCTTTTTTCCTCCAAAAAGATCTCACAGTTAAGGAAGGAAGTTAGAGTAATAAAGAAATAACTGAACTCTCAGGATCTCAGGTTTCTATATATTTATGTATTTTTTCCCCCTATTTTCAAGATGCCTAAGGTTATCGCTTGTATTGTGCTTTATCTGATCTAACTGCTACTAGAAATAAGTGTTAATTCTCTTGGTCACACCTGTGCTATTCACACTAGGGAGCAACACACCAATGGCTTACTCTCTTCAACCATAAGTGAATCTCCTTTCCTCAGGCCTAATTCTTTCTGAACTATGTCCTAAATTATTTTAAATTTATATACTTTTGAGAGAGAAAGAGAGAGTGTGTGCGTGACAGAGAGCAAGCAGGGAAAGGGGCAGAGAGAGGGAGAGAGAGAATCCCAAGCAGGGTTTGTATTGTCAGCATGGAGCCAGAAGCAAGACTTAAACCCATGAACTGAGAGATCACAGCCTGAGATGAAACCAAGAATCTAATGCTCAACCGACTGAGCCACCCACACGCCCCTCTGAACTATTTTTTTAAGGAGATATAAACAATGTCATTGGGTTACCTTTGTTCCTAAAATGCTCATTTAAATGTTTAAATTTTTAAATGTTTATTTATTTTTGAGAGACTGAGAGAGACCGAGCATGGACAGGGAGGAGGCAGAGAGAGAGGGAGTCAGAATCCAAAGCAGACTCCAGGCTCTGAGCTGTCAGCACAGAGCACCTACACAAGGCTCCAACTCAAAAACCTCGAGATCATGACTCAAGCCCAAGTCGGATGCTTAACCAACTGAGCCACCCAGATGCCAACCCCCTTTTTAACATTTATTTATTTTGAGAGAGAGAGAGAACATGAGCAAGGGAGGGGCAGAGAGAGAGGGAGAGAGAGAATCCCAGGCACTGACAGCACAGAGCTGGATGCAGGGCTCAATCCCAGGAACTGTGAGATCATGACCTGAGCTGAAATCAAAAGTTGGATGATTAACTGAGTGAGCCACCCAGGCGCCCTTAGAGCATTCTTTTTATAAAAGGCAAGATGGTAATATTTTAGGCTTTGCAGGACATATGGCTTCTGGTACAACCACTCAACTTTGTTGTTGTAGTGCAAAAACAGCCCTAGATAATCCAAAATGAATAAAATGACTATAATCCCACAAAAATTCAGTGTTCATAAATAAATAAAAATTATTTATGGACACTGAAATTTGAATTTCATAGAATGTTATTTGTTGAGAAACATTCTTATTTTTTTTTCCTAACCATTTGAACATGTAAATATTCTTTTAAGATCTCAAACAATATACAAACAGGAGATGCTGTATTTGACCTGTGGGTAATAGTTTGCCAGAGACCATTCAGAGGGACCATTCTTTGTGTAATCAACTCACAGTGTTAACCATTGTTTCCCTGTGGAAGAGTTTGAAGCCATTACCAACACTTTAAAAACGAAACATTACCTCAATACCGTTAAACATATTCCATCACACATTTTGTAATTCTTGACTGTGGGAAATGTACATCCTGGGAAACAGAGAAGACGGGAACCTCTGTATCCCAGCTCATCTACCTCTATTAAACTACTGTCCTCTCCACCATTACCAGTTGCCTGGTGTCAGTGGGCATCTAATAGATGGAAGGGGGAGTGAGCTGATTGCCCTGGTTATTGTCTACTATTTACATAATTTTGGAACAGGGGGTGGGGGAAGGATGTATATAACATGCCAAACACTGTGCTAAATGTGGGAAGGCAGAGATTAAAGGCAGCGGTCCTTGCTCTTAGTGACTTCTAGGAGGGAGAGAGAAAACACAGGACATAACAATGAAGTGTTATAACTACCATGATAGATACGATTGTGGGATTCCTCGAGAGTTGAGTGTACTTGAGAAATAGTTCCAAAAGGAGGCAAGATTTGAACTGAATCTAGGAGATTAAAAAGGAGTTCGCCAAACAATAAAGAGAAAGAATGTGTTGTGAGGAAGCTTTCAGGCAACTCCCAGCACAGGAGTGTTCTTACGAGTAGGTGGGGCCAAGTCCCTGTCTATGATGATATTGGAATAACTTTCTGATAAATGTCTCTCATGCTCTTTGAATGACTTAAATCCCACAATTAGAGGCTAATTCTGCCTAAGAATTCTTGTCTTTGCTAAAATACAACTATTCTTGAGAGTGATAACACATTAAGCCTTTGAACTCATGAGTATCTCTTTGGGATTGAATTTATACATCAAATTATTTTCTTGAAGGCAGGTTTCAATGGGGAGAGGTTGGCAAAGTCACATTCAAAGCAGGGAAGAGGGCCCAGAAATGAAGCCTGCAGCACTGAAATGCAAACTTGGACCGTTTAAAAGTTTTACTCAGGGCTAGGTTGTGCCTAGAAAAAGCTTTCCTCGTGAACTGACTTTTAAAAGGGCATTTGTTTGTCTAGCAAGAGTGAATGGAGCCAGCCATTATGCCTTAGAGACCCTGTATTGATCTTCACAGACAAGCCACTAAATAGGACTTGACTGCTACACCATGGAGGATTAATTCTCTTTTCCACATAAGCCTACAGTGGGCATGTCAATGCGCATTTATGAAACCTTCCTCTGTGTGGAGAAGGGAGCACAGAATCTAATAAGCAAGTTAATGTAGGGAATTCAAAAGGGGAATGTGACCAACAGGTTTTGTTTTTCTTACATTAAACTCTATTAAATGAAGTCAGAAGAAAAACAAGTTTTTATACAACTTTCTAACTTTATTCATTTTTTTTATTTACTGTGTATGCATAGTATGTTGCTAATTATTTTATATTTTAGAAAGAATAAAATGTAAAAAAAACCACTTTTTTTTTTGCCTGCGTGAGGCTTTCTTGTTGAAACATCTCAAAAGATTCTAGATTTGAAATGAGTGAATCATTTCAAATATGAGCTCTCTATATCCTAGAAACATGTTAATTTTGAGTGGAAATTTGCTTAGTCTTACTAAAGTGAGAAAGTAAGAAATTTCTCTTAGCTAATTATTTTTCTGAATGAACACAAACAAATTTCACATTTAAAAAAAGTAGAGCTTTTTTTTTTTAAAAACTAGACTGAACTGATTAGGTATGAATACAAGTTTAGCTCCCTAATTATTAATTAATGACAAAAGTCAAATGAACCTACAAGTGGTTTTTAGGAAAGATAGCAAGTAGAGAACATAGATAGAAAGTTACATGTTGAGGGGTGCCTGGGTGGCTCAGTTGGTTAAGCGTCTAACTTCAGCTCAGGTCATGATCTCACGGTTCCTGAGTTTGAGCCTTGCGTGGGGTTCTGTGCTGACGGCTCAGAGCCTGGAGCCTGCTTTGGATTCTGTGTCTCCCTCTCTCTCTACCCCTCCCCAACTTGCACTCTCTCTCTCAAAAATAAAGGAACATTAAAAAAAGAAAGTTATATATGTTGAATTTAATATAAAGTCAGAATATTTTGGTTCCTATGAAGCACTGTCACTCTACACCTACTGAAATACGGTGCCATTAATGAAAGAGGATTTTAAGTCCTATCATCAGGGCACCTAGGTGGCTCAGTCAGTCGGTTAAGCGTCGACCTCGGCTCAGGTCATGATCTTGCGGTCCGTGAGTTTGAGCCCCGCGACGGGCTCTGTGCAGACAGCTCAGAGCCTGGAGCTTGTTTCAGATTCTGTGTCTCCCTCTCTCTCTGCCCCTCCCCTGCTCATGCTCTGTCTCTCTCTCTGTCTCAGAAATAAATAAACGCTAAAAAATTTAAAAAAAAAAGTCCTATGATCATTATCATGATGTGTGCTGTGCTGTTTTAATTTGTTTTCCTTCTCAAAAGCAAAAGTAATCTTGCACTATAATTATAAATCTAGGGTACTAACATTGTAAGTAAGTGACTTTGAGGATAATTTAAGAAAGTTTGTTTTTGCTGTTTTGCACCTTTGTATATAGAACATCCACCCTTCACCTGGCAATGTCTTCTACTGAGAGCAGGAACATCTCACTCTCACAGAATAAGGGACTCAGATAAGAAATGCAGCCAGCAGTTAAGGTTATTAACTGGAAGCAAAGACGAAGTATAGAAATATTTTCTATGCTTTCAAAACTTAGGTATGTAAAGTCTGAGTAGTTTTAAAGAAGCAAAATCACTCTTCAACAAGTTTGCCCGTTATACAATTATCATTTTTCTTATTTTTTTCAAAACTAATCTTAACATCTCTAAAACAAAATAAAACAAAACAAACCTTGGGGACATCAGAGATGATCTTATTTTAGGCACCCTGCCAAATCCCTGCCATGTGCAAGCCAAGAGATGTGTGTCACCCACAGCAACCCCTCTACCAACAAAGATCCTTTTTAATAAGTCAAGTTTGATCACCAATGATAGTGCCCTATCTCCAATGCCTCAGAGGATGAATGCCAAGGAAAGGCAGGGAAATGTATGGAGGTATATTGGGTATATTTGGTCTGCACTATCTTCAGGCTCTAAACTCTTGGTTCACAATGATCAATTGCTAGTATCTCAATAAGTCTCTAATTATCTCAAGGGCTATTTACTATTTCCAAAAAGCTTTTTCATGATCTAATTTATATTTAATTCACTTGAAAAGTATGTGTGTGTGTGTGTGTGTGTATGTGTGTATATATATATACACACATACACACACACACATATATATATATATGGAATTCTCCTCTCTAATTAAAAATGTGTGCATGTTATAAAATCAAAACATGAAGAGAAGGACGTCTCAATTCCCAAAGGCTAGGGATGGCTACTGTAATGAGATTTTCCATTCTTATGCTCTATTTCATTATGCCGTATTGCCCCCCATGGGAAGGTAAATGTCATAAATATTAAATGTGAGCAAACAGGATGATACAGAAAGAACAGACAAAATGTATCTGAACATTGCTAAATTCTTATGATACCAGATTAATATACAATTCTGGGAACAAGAGTTCGAAGATCAGAAATAACAACTGGTAAACGACACCCACGTGATCAGTTGTACCTACGGATAGTTATTTGCAAGCACAATGTTGGCTTATCCTGTGTTGTAGTACAAACAAATCTATGAATTCTAGGCGAACACTTTTTATATCTTAATTACACTGCGTTCTATAACCAACATGTTTTTACTTACATAATCAGATAAAAACAGTAATTTATTTTCTTTGTCAGAACTTCCTTATCATCTAAAGAAAGCTTTATCTTATCAACTTAAATGGTAAATTAAAATTCTCAATGATTGAACATGTTAGTACCATTCTCAATGGGAGCATGTATGGAAGGAAATGACTTTTTTTAAGGATGAGAACAAGTGAGCTTGTTTAGGGAAACTGAAGGATCATAGGGCTCAGAATTACATATTAAATGTTTCATTTTCTTGTGTTAATTACATATCTATTACCATTAGAGATTAAATAATAATTGATGTGCTCAAGAGAACAGTATAACAGATGTACCACCCCCCTAAATATGAGCAAAAACCTCTTTTTATTCTATAGCTTTCCTGGAATAAGCTACTACACAGACAAAAATGCTTGCCATCGAGCCACTATTATTACTGCTATGTCAGAATTTGCTTCTGATTTTCCCAAAACACTAAACCAAACCCAAACAAGAATAGTATGTAACACAATCCAGACCTTCCGAAGTCCTTATCCTCACATTTAAAACTGTGCAGTTCAGATAATTAATAGCATGACAGCAAAACCTCCCAATGACAATGAGGTCTGCAAATCCCCATGGCACATTAGTGGGTTTCAGGAAAAAAAATTGATGCAACTAAATTTCAGATTAGCAAGAGATGACAGGACCATTTGAATGAGGGCTTTATGTGGAGGCACTTGTCACTACTCATGTCCATCTTTGATGGCACATTTGCCCAGATTTGTGACCCGCTTAAATAAAAAAAGGCTACTGTTAGTGATTGTCAAATGCTAATGTATTATACCCCTTGTTCCTGTTTGCTGGTTGATGGCATAATATCTGCAGCAACATGATTGTGAGTTATTTCATTTTAATCTTGGCAAGACATGAAGTCAGAACACCTGCCGTCAAGTTCAGCTCTATGTCCTACCAGCCTTGTGATGTTGAGTAAAGAATCTAACCTGAGACTGTTTACTTATGTATCAAATATGGGATGAGCATAGCCATTTTTTCTACTTCCCAGTTTACCAGGGAGGTTTTTACTCCTAATTGTCTTATTCAGGTGGACTCCTTGCCGTTGAGATGAGTTGGTGCCTGGAGTCCCCATAGACTCCCAAGGAACCTCTCTTACAAGGGTCTGAGTGTCCATGAGCCTGGTCATTTCTAGTCTACCTTGGCTAAAATAGTACATTCATTTACTATACACTATTGTAAGAAACTTATACGGAAAAACACATTTATAGTGAGCTCATAACCCCACAGTGAGGTAGATACCGTGACTCCATCTATTTTACAAATAGGAGAAAGGAGTCTTCATGGGACTAAATGCCTGGAAGGACAATCACAGGAGAGGTGAGAAGGGCTAGGTGGGCCAAACCTCACATTCTTCAAAGGGTTCACACGTGGTCAAAAGATTTACAAATGATACTGTACAGACAGATGCTGTGCATGATTAACGTCAGAGCCAAAATCTGAGCCCAGGCATCCAGGGCCTTGCAGATGAAATACAAGTCTTCCAAAGAACAAACAGGGATCAATCCTCAATCTTTTCAGGAAATTTAGGTTCAGCCCTCACTTCAGGGACCTGTAGCTGGTTTTTGAACTTCAAATTTAAGATGACTATATCTTTTAGTTTCCTTCTGTTTTAAAATCAAATTACATTTATTTTCTAGGATGGAAATGCTTTCCTCTTTTCATTATGGACTTCTGTTAGCTATCCTTACCTAATACCTCTTTTATTCATTTATATTCTTCTTAGACTATAAAGCTAAGTTAAAAAATTCAGAAATCCAAAATTCAAAAGGAAGCCACAAAACTGAAGTGTTAAAAAAAATAAAAAGGCTCCATGGATACAAGTACAAATTAGCCCTACCAGACCAAAAAGATACAGTTTTCTTATCTCATTTGTTTTAAGGTCCATGTTGGCAAGGAGAGCCAAGAAGCATCAGCTGAGCCTGTTCACATCAACTTTTAATCTTTTAAATTGGGAGGAAGTATCTGAGACATCAACTATCACTCAGAGCATAGATACTCAGTCTTCTTAATTTTCCTTAACATTATTTAGAGTCTCTGTTACACAATAAGGTCTTTTACTGTCCACTTGTGTATTTTGATTTGTTCATTTATTGAGTTGCCTGATTATAACCTGGAACTTAAAGAGAATTATGATCCTAACCATAAATACAGACTTTGATGTACCCTCATATTAACATGAACCCAAATAAAAAATAATCTCACTCCTACAAATCTGTACCAAGCTGCTTTTGCTGAGAAACCAAAGCCTCAAGGAATAAAACTAGCATATTCTCTGCGCTAACTTTGAACAGAATTTGTACAAAACATAAATACCGTTTGAAATCTTTTACTTATTCCAGAAATACAAAGAATTCATGTCAAATCCTCAGTGACAAGAACGGCTATTTCCTTGGGGCACCTGGGTGGCTCGGTCAGTTAAGTGTCCGACTTTGGCTCAGGTTATGATTTCACAGGTCATGAGTTTGAGCCCTATATTGGACTCTGCTGTCAGCACAGAGCTCACTTCATTTTGGATCCTCTGTCCCCCTCTCTCTGCCCTCCCCTTTCTCTTTCAAAATAAATAAATAAACTTAAAAAAAAAAGAATGGCTATTTCCTTAGTGTGGTCTAACTTAGGGAACCCTACTGGGCTCCTTTTCACGGCATGACCCTCTCTCCACAGCCTATCTGGCTCTGGTTGTTTTCATAAGAGAACATGATTTCCTTCAGTGCAGGTGTTTGATGCCTTTCAAGTTAAGTTTGACAAAGAACATCTTCATAACCATCAGACATTGAACTGTTTTACGCATCCCAGTAAAGCGAATGCAAGTCCTTCAAATACAATGTTGAATTCACTGCTTTGCATATACTAACCTTTGATTATATCGAGTAAGTAGTAAATGTTATTCAGAATGTGGAACATAAACTTAGAGATCTAAATGTACCTTTGGCAATATAATGATGAGATCATTGTTTTTGAGTCTTTAATTAAATGCCAAAACCAGTATTTTCTTTTCTTTTTTTTGTTTTTTTAAAAAAAGTTTATTTATTTCGAGAGAGAGAGAGACAGCACACATGAGCTAGCAGGGGAGGGGCAGAGAGAGAAGGAGAAAATCCAAGCAGGTTGGGCACTGTTAGCATGCAGCCTGACGTGGGGCTCGATCTCACAAACCCTTGAGATCATGACCTGAGCTGAAATCAAGAGTCAGATGTTATAAGACTGAGCCACCCAGAAGTCCCTAAAATCAGTATTTTCGGTGAGAGGGTATGACATCTCTCACACAATTAAGGACTCTACTTTGTCATTTACATTGAATCATTTGTAAATCATATGTAATATGTATTAATGCATATAAATAAAATGTGATATATATTCTACATTTTAATATATTTTTGTATGACATATATGAATGACTAAGGAAAAAGTTTAGTACAAAATTTTCGAATTGTAGTGAGGTTTAAGGAGATATGCTGTGTATTTATATCTTCAGATAAATAGTGGCAGAAATGTTTAAAAAAATGTGCGAGAGTGTAGACAGACAAAAAATGTGTACCTCAGGGCATAAGAACGTAACAAAGCTAAGTGATGAATGTAAATGCAGTCAGACAGAGTGGGGGAAAAGGATACAATAGCTCTAGCTCAGGAGAAGCACACAGGTATTACCATCCGGGTATCTCTGATTTTAGTGAGCTTTCTGAGAATGAATGGGCTAAGAACGCATGCTCTGCTAGCCCTGGGTACAGATTCTAATGCTGCCATTTACTAGCTGTGTCAATTACTCGACTTTTCTGAGACTACATTTTCTCATCTGCTGAACAGATCAGATAACCTCAGTTTGTTAATTTTCTTGATACGGTCTGAGTAACGTCTCCTTAATCCAGGGCAGTCTCAAGTCATGATGGCAAATATGAAAAACTGTCTTTGGTAGGGTTGCTAGAGCACATGGGCTCAGAGCTAGGGTTCATGGCAGGGAAAACTGGGGAAAAATGCAAAATCAGCCCAGACCCAAAGAACTGTGAGGACGGTTGACCTTGTCTATAATTGGCTCTCTCTTCAACAAACGCTAAAGAGTACCAGGTCCTCCTGGCTCAAATACTTGCAATTGCATTATTGTATAATTTAACTTTTATTCAATTTTAATAATGAAGCAGAGGAGAAAATATTGCTGCACTAAATTACCTGCTCCCTGCTCAGATTTGAATATTTAATAGCTCAGTCAATGACAAAGCAATTATAAATGTCTGCAAATAAAAATAATTCCTTATTCCTGGTGTGCAAGCATATGTATCTGCCTCCTTTACTAGTTACAACAGAAGTCTGAAAAAGACTTGGGAGCTATTTGTCATCCTTCGTTGTCCTCACAGTGCACTGAAATCAGGTATCTTTACCTTATTATTATATGTTTCATTGCTGTGAATTTGGAGTTTGTACATGGCACCATCAGGTACAGAGCGGTGACACACAGTACATTAAGACAGTATACAGGGCGGCCTCATCGGAGTGTGATCTGTGCAGCAGCACAAGACCAAGTGCTCACCGGGGCCCCTCGCCTGTTTTAACGCTCTGCTACTTAAGTTCTCAATAATCCTGTCTTCGATTTTTGTTTTGCAAGTGGAATCCTGTGGGACAATGGTGCACATGTGTGAGCGGAGGAGATGCACACAACATTTGGGTCAGCTGCTCCTTGCTGCTGCATTTGCATATGGCGCTCCACATGTCATCCGCGCACAGAATTCTGGGGGCTTCTCCATACGCGAGAATTCTGTATACAAGGTGAATGTTCATACTTGAATATAAGACTGTTATTACACCATATAAAGATGACAGTAAAATTCGTGGTAATAATTTAAAGTTTTAAGTTTTCTTAGAATCACATTCGGTAGCAAATAAAAATTATGTCAAGTGAAAGGGAGCTGTGGAAGAAAGGCTAAAGCTTTACAGTTTAATACCATTAATGACACTTCCCTACTGCTTTTTAAATAAGGGATTGCATTAAAAAAATTGTTTGAGAAAGAGAGAGAGACCGAGTGAGAGGGGTAGAGGGAGAGGGAGGATCTCAAGCAGGCTCCCAGCTCAGCACTGAGCCCCATGTGGGGCTTGATCTCACTATGGTGAGATCAGTACCTGAGCCGAAATCAAGAGTCGGACGCTTAACTGACTGAGCCACCTACACCTAGGTGTCCCAGGGCTTGCATTTTAATTTTGCATTGAGCCCTGAAAATAATGCAGCCTGGCTGGCTGGATAGGGTAACGCATTGGTTCATTCCGAAGGCTTTGAAGGTCCTGAGAGCTTGATTGGAATCATATTCTGCTTCTTAGCCATGGCTCCACTTTTCTCATCATTTGGTTATGTAGTCAACTTACATTCACTGAGCCCACTGTGTATACTCTGAGGAACACAACAGACTCTCTGCACCATCATGGACCTTACATGGTAAAGTGGAAGATGGAAAGTAAACCAATAAACAAAAAATAATTGCATGATTCCACATTATGATAAGTGCTGTGAAGAAAGTCCAGTATATTTGGGGGGAAAAAAGTTGGGGAGGGTGTTGAGACAATGTATTTTGGGTGGTGAAATATTTAAGTTGAGACACAGAAGATGAGTAGGAGATAACTGGGAAGAGAATCGGGAACGGGAAGAAGTGAAAATACCTACCTCACAAGAAGTCTGTGAAGCCTACGTGATCCATATGGAAAACAGCACAGTCCTGGCTAATAATGAATGCGTGAGCAGCTTTTGTCATTACTAGAAGGCTGATATTAGTCAGTCGTAAAGTGAATTTTAGCCTTATCCTCACCATTGTTTCATATTAGGCAATGTGTGTGTAAATATTTTTCTAGAAGGTTCACTAGCAACATAATCACTCATTTAATGGTATTAGCAACAAAATCACTCATTTAATGATATTTAGCTGACCTTTAAGTACCTAATACAATTGCATTCTGTTAGTTCTCTTTCCTTGGAAGAGGTCCTTCGTGGACACATACATAAGTTTTTAATAAATTTACCTAGGAAGCCTGTAGTTCATGGTGTGAATGTATATGTTGTCAGACTCAGTCTTATTTCAGTGTATTGTGATCGTACACTTCCCTTGGGCATAATAGCATTTCACTTAAAAAAGCTAATGAAGGTCTTTGCTTCTCATCTTTAGTTTTTTCTTACTTGTCATTGATTTTTAACAACTGTTATGAAAATGAAAAAAAAAATGTCTTTCTTCTCTATGAGTTGTCACTTTCGTCTCTCCCTTTCTGCCAGTCATAGAATTGGTGTCTCCCATAGGCCTCTTTTCTCTGAAAACAGCCTCTTTTGTCATCTTAACTGATGGAATCCCAGGCCTGAGGTCAAGTTAACTAGTTTCTTGCTAGAGCAGAGGCATGTGGGAGATGCTAGCAAATGTAAATCAACGCCTGGGGAAAATACTGTAATCAGTGAAGTTGGTCTTTGCTGTAACTTCATCTACCTCGTCACGAGCTTTCTTACAGCCTTCTTTCCTTGAACACCCAGACCCCTTAAGGTGACTGAATAGTGTCCTTCTACATCAGCCTGGCTTGTTTTCTCCCAGTAGCATCCAAATGCTTGATAATCCCTTGTTTATCCTAACAAAGCATCAACTTCAGGCGCTGAGAGGATGTCTGCTAATGTGTTCACAGAGTCATGCGTATATATGTTTAATTCTCCAAAGTAAGGTATTGTAACCAGTCCAGATTAATGCTGCTGTCTCTTTCCATTTCAACTTTCTCTTTCATACACACACACACACACACACACACACACACACACACAATTCCATTCATCAGTGGACACTTGTGCTGCTTCTTTATCTTGGCTATTGTAAATATTGCTGCTATAAACATCAGGGTGCATGTATCTTTTTGAATTAGTGTTTTTGTATTTTTTAGTAAATACCCAGTAGTGTGATTACTGGATCATAGGGTATTCTGGATTTAGTTCTATTTTTAACTTAAAATTTTTTTTAATGTTTATTTATTTTTGAGACAGAGAGAGAGAGAGAGAGAGCACAAGTGAGGGAGGGGCAGAGTGATAGGGAGACAGAAGCCGAAACAGGCTCCAGGCTCTGAGCTGTCAGCACAGAGCCTGACATGGGGCTTGAACCCACGAGCTGTGAGATCATGACTTGAGCTGAAGTCAGATGCTTAACCGACTGAACCCCCCAGGCACCCCTATTTTTAACTTTTTGAGGAACTGCCATACTGTTTTTCACAGTGGCTGCACAAATTTGCATTCCCACCAACAGTGCAAGAAGGTTCCTTTTTCTCCACATCCTTGCCAACACTTGTTGTTTCTTGTAAATAATTATTATTGTTATAGCTTTCCTGGTGTAGGGACTATTTCCAAGAATACACCTACCAGCCTCTGTGCCTGTCTCCCTGTACCTGACACAAAGGCACAAGGTTAGAATCTGTATCGATATATAAATGTGTTGGAAATCACCTGGCACTGGAGGTAGGTAGGTTTCTCCCAGACTAGTCAGAAGCTCGTCTGAGGAAAATTCTTGCAATCCTTATCTGTGTAAACTAGTAAGCAAAAAACTTCAGTTCTAATTAATGCCAGGTCAAAAGACAAATTCTCTCCTGTCAGGGATAGAATTGATAATTCAGGGTTCACTGCATCATTCACTTTTAATAGAAAATTTAAAGTAGAATTAAACTTAAAAACATTCTAGAAAGACAGAATACTTTCTTTTAGGAAACAAACCTGTAATTGCACAACAAAAAAATAAGTATGTCTGTTATATGCATCTCAACTATCAATGAGATAAAACCAAATTTCGGTCAACCTTGCAATAGGAAAACTGTTTACATTGTCTCTGAAGAAATGTTCCAAATGTTATTACACAAAGAAGTGATATAAGTAAGTATGCAACCTAAATATGTAGGGAAAAAGTACTAGATATGTGTGATAAGCAATGAATTCATAGAAATATCTTCTGAACTTTGTGACATCTTTGTTACTGTTCAACTTCCTTAAAGTGTATAATTTGTTGTACTTTCTTTTCTAATTCTAAAAAAATTACTTTTTGATACAATTTTGCATTCATAACTTTGCTTTTTTGTCTTAAAGACAGGCCTCATAATGATATTGGCTTCAGGATCCATAAAAGCTATACTCATCCCCAGCTCTAGCTCCGTACATCTTATCAGCAGAAAACAAATGTTAGGGTGGCAATAAGCATTTATGTTGTCCTTTGTGCTAATGCTACGTTGGGGTACTAGCCTCTGCTATGTACCCATTCCAAAGGGTCTTCCTACAACCTAACTCTGTGAAGTGGACAGGGGACTACATGTCTCCACCCTCTGGTTGTAGCATCTCTCCCAGAGCTGAAAGCGAAGTAGAAGTTAGTAAATCAGGGACCCCGTGTGGGGATGAGAGGGATGGAGGGGGAAGTTCCAGGCAGCTGTGAGCATTAAAGCTGGAAAGAGAAAAATGATCTCCCAGAAGAATATACATCACATGAGCAGAGGGAACTTTATTTCTGTTTGATTCCCACTTCCACACCTTCTGTCTTGAGATCCATGGAACGATCTATAACCTTGTAACCCCATGATTCACATCTTTCATTTATTGGGATTTGAGTGACTCTCTATTCATGGCAATCAAAAATGTCCTGAAAAGTCAACATTCCCAATGATGTTGCATTTTACTGGAGGGTTCTGGAAAATAGCTATGATTAATTGAATGCTGGCCAAATTAACTGAATAGCTACACCATCTCTAATCTTTACAACATTGCCAGCAGGTAGCTAACATCAACATTTTGTAAGTGAGAAGACAGCCTCAGTGAGGGTGAGTGGCTTACTAAAGGTCATGTAACTGGAAAACCAACCTGGATTGGAATTCAGTTTTGTCTGATTCCAAAATGTGCATTGTTTCTATTATACCATACTGCCTGCCAATGTCTAAAACCAAAGGAATTAATTTCTGCTGATGGAACTTTATACATGATTTTGAACACATGGTTGTTGGATGTTAGAAGCCATACGGATAATCTAATCTAATCCCTCAGTTTTGCCTTAAGGTCACTAAGGTTTTATATGCGATGTCTTTCAAGGTTCCAGAGTTAAGTGTCCAAGCTGAACCAAGAACAGGAATCTTGTGGATTCCTTCCATTAAAATTGACCTATTCCAAAAATGAATGAGAATCCTATTCCAAAAATGAATGAGAATAGTCTGATACTATTTCTGCTTGAATAAAACTATTTGCCTTTGGTAGATTCACACCTAATAATTTACATTTTTTTTATTTCAAAAAAGAACCCTAATAGGCAATATTAAAGGAACTGAAATACTAATTCCTTTAAAAAGGGTTTAAGTTTTATTCCACATGTTTATTCATATTGAAGGCTTTACTCTATATGTCATCTAGTTTATT
Source organism: Acinonyx jubatus (assembly GCF_027475565.1). Lineage (NCBI taxonomy): Eukaryota > Metazoa > Chordata > Mammalia > Carnivora > Felidae > Acinonyx > Acinonyx jubatus. The sequence goes on from NC_069383.1 coordinate 30,455,357, forward strand.
TAAAAACTAGAACAATGACAATAATATTTGCTATCTATAGCACCTGCTGTATCAATACCTCATAGTGTAGTATTGTAATAAACTTAGATAAATTAGCTAATACAGGGCCACCCAAATGGTAAGAGACAAAAGAGGATTTAACCCAGGTCTTAGTTGACTACAAATAACAAATATTTTACCGATTTGTTAAAGTTTAACATATATAAAATTAAAAATATGGGCATTTGGACATGGCTTATAGTATGCCCTTATTATTTTGTGTTTCTTTTCTTGCTATCTGTGAAATGATTATGGCTTGGCATTGAAATCAACGATCTGGTCAATGGCTTTTAAATATTCCTACCACAGAAACCTTGGTGCATAAATATTCAGGGCTGTGAATTTTCTCATTGAGCAGGAATAGCCTTTGCAAAAAAAGATACTTTATAAGAAAAATAACTCACCTGACCAGGGTTTTAAGATTTAATAATCATTTCTATATTTTAAACTGAAGTTCAAGGATTTAGAAGATTTACTTAAGCCCCTTGAAAAAAATGTGTTGGGAGTTCTACTGTCCTGCATAATGCAGCCTCCCAAAATAAATCAGAATTTATTATGAAATTCTGATATTTTAGAAATGCCTCTTCTAAAATTTGCTTCTTGGGTATGTTATGGGTGATTACACTGATATTGATTTTTGTTTTTCTTGAATAAACAGATAGAGGTTATGAAAGGTAATATTCCTTATGTAGACATTTTCACTCAGGATTCTATTAGAAGGAAAGTAGATAGAACTGGATAGTATTCGGCCAATAGCCATTATAATGTGAGATGAAATGAAAATAAATTTAGCATAGTGCCTGGCATACAGTAAAAGCTCAATAAGTGCTAGCTATTACTATTTTTATTATCGGCTATAGAAAGATGCCAGGGAAACCATCAGAGATGTGGATGACTTCCTAAAACGAACATAGCATTCTGTCAAATGTTTCACGAGACATCTGAGTGTGCTAGGCTAGTGGTGAAATAAAGGGCTTTATGTAGCTACAAGATGGGATTTGGTTTGTACCTGGCTTTGTGCCAGCCACGTCAGAGCCCTTGTCGATTACTGTGGAAGTTTGACCTGACCTGCTGATGTGACATTGCTGACACCACAGTGCGGCCAGTGCCACCTGCAATGTATCAGCAATTTTCCTCCAGAAAGTGCCACAGACCTCTAATAAATATCCAATTTCCCAATTGGATACATTTCCCAAAAATTCCAATCTCCCTCTTCTTGAACTGAGGGCCCCCATTTCGGTTCTAGCATGACAACTGTTCTGAACGTTACAGCAGATGAGCAGGCTCATGTCATTTTCCACATGTAGTTATATCAAAGGAGAAATTGGCAGCCAAATACACTCTGTCAACATAGCTCCCAATTGCTCTCAACTGCTTTAACTATGAAGGGTGAAAAAATCAGTTCAACATCCAGGTAATTATTCACTACTAGGATTCACAACCTTTGACAAGCAGTTTGCCAAAGGTCTTGAATATCACCATCTGGAGGGTGATGGCTAAATGCTGACCACTGTCATGAGAAGTAAGAATGGATGAGCACTGACCTTGGATAATTCCTGAAGGAAGTTGCTAATGAAGGGGAGGGGAAGCTGTGATTTTGTTGTTAATTTAAAATAGGCAGTTAGTTGCAGCGATGTATCCAGTTGTAGTTGCATCCAGTTAACATGCCAGTGAAAATTTGCATGAGTGAAAATTTGACTCATGTTCAGATACCTTCTGTCTTTTGACAGCAGCCATTTAAGTGTTCCTTAATAATGCCAATTTAGCCGCCCCCCCCCCCCATATCACTAGACAGATTAGGACATCTAGATTATATATTCCACATTTGAGGTTAAGTTTTCTACTCTTTTCATGGACATATTGGAATTGTATAAATGGAGCGAAGACATTGAACAATCACGAAGTGAACTAATGCAACTTCCTAGGCAGCTGATTTAGGAAGCTGAACAGTCCTTTCAGTCCCTCAGGATGTGACCAATAAGTCATCCTAGTTTCCATCCTAAATTCATCTAGAACCTATCTCACTTCTTTTTCCATTCCCTACCAGGCAGAAAGGGAGCTTGGGAAACTTTAAATCTTCATGGTGAATGGAACCCTGTGGCGGAAATTGCTACCATATCTCATAAATTGCTATATACTTGATACAGCAAATATATGTTTTCCTTAGGATAGAACTAGAACCCTAATTTTTAGCTATACATTGCAGTCATCCATCTAGGTATTAATTCAGCTAGGTATTACCATGTGACTAAGATCTGGCCAGGGAAATATACACAGAAATGTTGGAAAGAACTTTGGGAACTTTCCTTAAAAAGGAAAGGTAACATCTTTATTTCCCCCCTTTCTACCATCCATTGCCTGGAACATAAATGTAGTAGGTGGAAGGAACTCTGTCAGCCTTCTTTGTCATGAGGAGAAGGGCCACATTCTAAGGATAGGAGAGCAATGATCTGGAAGGAGTCTAGGTCTCTCAACACTTTGTGAAATGTTCATATTTTAGAGAGAGAGCATGAGCAGGGGAGAAGGGCAGAGGGAGAGAGAGACAGAATCTTAAGCAAGGTCCACGCTCAGTGCAGAGCCTGACGCAGGGCTGGATCCCATGACTCTGGGATCATAACCTGATCTGAAATCAAGAGTTGGACACTCAACTGACTAAACCACCCAGGAACCCCTGTTGTCTTAACTTTTAAAACAAAAATTTTTCTATTTTAAGTGCTCAAAAGTTTGCATGTTGACAGGGATCATAATGTGTTAATTATGATTTATATCATGGTAGTAAGATCACATCTAAATGGAATAGTGACTTGATGTGAAGAAAAAAAAACAAGAAACAGCTTATTTATCATGTCATAGTTTCATCTGATGGCCACAAATAAAAATGTGGCTTTGAAAATTGAATAGGCTCACTCATTTTGAGATAATGTCTCATATAGCTTCAGTAAGGCACAGTGATACTAGGTGGAAACTTAATATGGATACAGGTAACATTGCAAGTGTTCTTTTCTAAAGTGTAATTTGCCTTATATGAATTAGCCATTTCTTTTTTTTTTTTAAGTTTACTTATTTAGGGGCACATGGATGGCTCCAATCGGTTAAGCGTCCAACTTTGGCTCAGGTCATGATCTCACGGTTGGTGGGGTTGGTGGGTTTGAGCCCTGCGTCAGCGCTGTCCAGACAGCTCAGAGCCTGGAGCCTGGTTGGGATTCTGAGTCTCCCTCTCTCTCTGCACCTCCTCCTCCCCCGCCGTGTCTCTCTGTCTCTCTCTTTCAAGAATAAATAACATTAAAAAATTAAAAAAGAAGTGTACTTATTTATTTTAAAAGAGAGAGGAAATGTGAGTGGGGGAGAGGAAAAGAGAGGGGAGAGAGAGGGAATCTCTGCACTGTCATTGCAGAGCCCAATGTGGCGCTCAAACTCACCAACCACAAGATCATGACCTGAACTGAAATTAAGAGTTGGATGCTTCTATCCGGGTGCCCCAAAGTTTCTCCCTATCTACTGGCTCATTATCTGCAGGGAATATACATGATTAAATTATTTTCATTAAAAAATGACCCTCTTGTTATTAGTCAATATCTATCTATTTTACTGTCCTATTTATCTCCTTTTCTTTAGAGATAAACTTCAGGAAAGATTAGTCTAAACTCACTCTATATTCTCACTTTCATGAAGCTTTTCTGATCAGTTTTTTCTTGACCAACCTTTGGCATTTGCCACTGTTTCACACATCATCACTGAAACTGTATTGATTCTCAGCTTCCATGGGATTTCTTGTCCTGGATCTCCTAGTTTAGTAGCCACCCCTCATTCTCATTCACTTGTGTCTTTTCTTCCACGATGCCTAAAATATTGGTTTTTTTGTTTTCTGGTTTTTTTTAGGATTCTATCTTGAGTTTCTTTCTTTCTCACTTCAAATACCACCTATTTTCTGATGACTCATGAGTGTATGTTTTATTTCCTGAAATTTAGAGTTGTATTTCTGTAATCGTTAAAAAGAAATCCACAAATCTAAGGCTGAATTCACCCACCTTAAATGTCAAGCTGTTGCCTCCACCTTCTCATCCAACAGTATTTTCTTTTGGGTGATGGCATCATCGTTTTCCTTGTCTATCTCTCTTTGCCTTGGAAAGCTCATTCATCTTTTAAGATTAATTTCAAGTCTCATCTCTGCTTGGAAATGTCCCTGACCTTAATGAGAGTTTTTCCTCTTCTGTGCTCCTGCTCTTTGTCCCTGTAACACCAAGGTCTTGCTTCTGTTTAATATTTTCACCCTGAGTTGCCTTTTTTTAAAAAAAAAAATTAATGTTTATTTATTTTTGAGAGAGAGACAGAGCGTGAGCAGGGGAGGGGTAGAGAGAGAAGAAGACACAGCATCCAAAGCAGGCTCCAGCCTCTGAGCTGTCCACATAGGGACCGATGTGGGGCTTGAACTCATGAGCCATGAGACCATAACGTGAGCAAAGTCGGATGCTTAACCGACTGAGCCACCCAGGTGCCCCTGAGTTGTCATTTTTAAATTATTTATAAATCAACCTCACTTCACTGTTAGTTCCTTTTGAGCTGAGCTTTGAGTTGTTTATCTCTGTGTCTTTAGGATCTACTATAGTGATTCACATAACGAGCTCAAAAATCCTTTTAAATAAATAAATGAATGTTTCCTCAACCTTTGCAAGTAGAGCCATAATTTGGATCCGTTATTCACTGATTTCATCCCATTTTTCATTTGTGAGACTTTAACCATCTCTCATCCCAACTAGTCTTTTTCTTTTTATAAATTAAGTCCTATTACTTTAGAGACATTTTTACATAAAAAAAATACCTATGTGTACAGGAAAGAACTGCAAAAGGATGATAGTTGATTTTTTTTTTGCTTCCTCATCTTTTGAACCCAGAGAACACGGCATTTTCTTGGTCGTAAGGGAGAAATACATGTCAGATTCTAATCCCAAATTCCTTCTACAGGGTAATAATTGTGATTAGAAACCTGGCCTACTGATGGGGTCTGACATTGGGATTTACTCCAAACTCTTGTAATCTATAGCCTGGTACTCACTAATATTTGTTGAATGATTTTATGCACAAATAACTTTATCCACTTTTCAAGTTGAGATATGATATGCACATGGGCTCATACCTCATGTTGATCACGAAAAGTTGACGTTTACTGAGAACACAATATGTGCCAGGCACTCTTTCTTACTGTTTTTTTAAATGTATTATCTCATTTAATCCTCATAACTGCCTTATTAGATAGATTTATTATTATTTTATCCTTTAATAAATTGGGAGAGTGAACTACGGAAAGGTTTAGTAAATTGTTTAGAATATTACTGATAACAAACGGTGGAACTGAAACTAAGCCCAGCAGTGTGGTTGGTTCCAGCCTGCATGCTCTTAAGTATTCCGTAATAGCTGTTCTGCAATAGACAAAGGGGCTCCAAATATATATTTAAAGTAAATTTATATAGCCAGATATGCTTCCCTAAAATATGAGGATTATGGGTAATCTGCATAATTATTCCTTGACATTTTTTCAGGGTATAAATATAACAATATTTAAAAATCCACAACCACAATTGGGTGAACAATAAATAAAGGGTCCTTATTATTTTCTAAAATGTCCAGTAATTTTATTTGAGAGCAGCTGATGTAGGATGTTAAAAATATTTCTTCCATCTGAGGCCCTGCTGAGTGTATTTCATTGTTTAGTGGCAGGCTACTTTCACTTTAACTGTATTTCACAGCTTTGTTGATTGTTGTTCTTGCCATTATCCTGTCATTAGCCTCTCAGCTTCTAGTTTTCACTCTCTTACAGTTGGTCCACTGGGGTAAATCTACTGCTTCCTCACTCTTTTGAATTTTACATGCTCTCACGTTTTTATGAAACCTCTCTGAAGGATAATCTGTATATCCCTGCATGCATGACTTATATATTAGAGTATACAGAAAAATTTATACTCTGCAAAAGCTCTTAAAACCTGTTTAGCATATCAGACTGGGGACTCTTTATTATGAGGTATCTTGGTGTTCTTTTTAAATATCCTCAAGCTCTTCTTTAGCTTCAAAAACAAATAATTATAATAAAAAATTCCTCTCACACCCAGATAAATCTAAAAGGGAATTATTTTACCCATCTAAGCAGAAAAAATATTAACTTTTTAGGGGTTGGCATTCTAAAAATCAACACTAGAAAGATGCTTGGTTAAGTAATGCGAAAATTATCAGCTGCAGTATAAAAAGTTATCCACTGATTACTTTACCTCTTACTAATCTCATTTGAAAGGAGAAAACACATAAACCATATCTATAATTAGAATGCTAACTCACTCATTTATCAGTGTTTAGGGAAGACTGATCCCCACAATACACTCTCTTCTTATGTGAAAATGGTAACACTTTCACTGACTTAGCAGTTCAAAGCTGTATAAAATAGAATGTATTCAAGATTTTAAAAAGGATAATGTTATTATTTTCAAATGTATGTAACTCTAAGTTTTTCAAACATTTAAGTAATTATATTTGCTTGATAATATGTAAGGATTTTACTTATTTGGTCAAACAAGGTAATTTAGGGTTTAGGTTCAATTCACACAGTGTTGTAATATGACCACTTAAATACGGAAAGATGACCCAAGAGGTCACAATATACTTCCATCAAAGTAATACATTTTGGGTGGGGTCCTAGCAGGCCACTCCTAATTAGTGATGGGAATGACTAAATTAAACTTGGCTCTGGCATTCTTACAAAATGCCAACATGGCCTTCAGTTCAGCAAAATGTTTTTCAGTTAAGAAAAAAATATATATAGTGAAATGATTTCCTTTTACCCATTCAATACCAACAAAGAATATCTGTAACCTATATGTAAAATAACTTCATACTGGATTGTCCAGGAAAATAAAACCAGATTTTTCTCAAAGTAAATTACAATTGGAGTTAGGTAGCTTTACGCAACAGAAATGTTGCTTGGGATAATGACATTTCTGGCTGGTTGCCTTGTGTGATGCCCCCAGAAGTGGTTTCCATTGAGACTATTAAATAAAAGGATTGATGTGATATGGAACTCCAGTCAGTGGTGCCCCTTGTATGAGGATTAGTTGACTCTTTGATTTATTTTGGCATTTCATTTTACACCTCTTTTTGAAATCAACTCATGGCAACGTGGCCAATCAATCAACTTCCATCTGCAAACTACTCAGTGTACTTCTACTTTGAGATACTTTATATGTATTCTGATTAGTCTTATATCATCTCAAACTTTACTAAAAATAAATGAATCAAGGGTTCTAAATGCAGAGGGGAAAAAGTGGAGGGCTGTGTGGGTAAGCAGAGGAAAATGAAATTTCTATTTCTACTGTTGTCATCATCATCATCATCAATAAATATATTTATTAAGTTCACACATGCACTTGCCATTTTCTGTTTTTTCTTCATTATAGTTTCACTTGAAGGCATACGCATTTGAGAATTATTAAAACATGTTAATTTAGAGAGTGTCATCAATAAATTGCACTGGGAAACTTGGATATTCACATGCAGAAGAAGAATGAAACAAGACCTCTATCTTTTACCACTCAACAAAAATTAACTCAAATGTAAGACCTGAAACCATAAAACCTCTAGAAAAAAACCTTAACAAGCATCTTGGCAGTGATCTTTTGGATACGACACCTAAAGCATAAGTCACAAAATTAAAAAAAAAAAAAAAACCAAAACAAGTGGGAGTACATAACATTGAAAGCTTCTGCACAGAAAAATAAATAATGGGCAAAATAAAGAGGCAACCTATGGAATGAGAGAAAATATTTGCAAACTACACATCTGATAAGGGATTAATATCCAGAATATATAAGGAACTCTTACAACTCAATAGCTCAAAAACAAATAATGCAATTAAAAATGGGCAAAGGACCCGAATAGACATTTTTTTCCAAAAATGACAGTCAAATGGCTACCAGGTATATAAAAAGATGCTCAACATCACTAATCACTAAGGACATATAAATCAAAGCCACAAGCTATCACTTCATAACTGTTAGAATGGTTATCATCAAAAAGACAAGATAACAAGTGTTGGTGAAGATGGAGAAGAGGAAACTCCTGTGCTGTGTTGGTTAGAAGGTAGATTGGTACAGCCACGATGGAAAATGGTATAGATGTTCCTCAAAAAACTCAAAATAGAACTATCATATGATCCATCAATTCCACTTCCGAGTGTATAGCCAAAGAAGAGTGAACTCACTATGTCCAAGAGATATCTGCACCCTCATGTTCACTATAGCATTATTTACAATAGCCAGGGTATGGAAATAACTTAAGTGTCCATTTATGGATAAATGGATAAAGAAAATGTTATATATATATATATATATATATATATATATATATATATATATAACACATATATGGACATATAACACATATATATACATATAACACATATATGTATATGTATATATACAACACATATATGTATATATATACATATATATATACACATATATATAACAAATATTATATTTATCATATATAATATTATAACATACAATGTTACTCATATCTATAGTTGAGTACTGTTCAGCCATAATAAAGAAGGAAATCCTGCCATTTGTGACAACATGGATGAAATGTGAGGGAATTATGCAAAATTAAACAAGTCAGAGAAAGACAAATATTGTATGATCTCATTACATGTGGAATCTAAAAAAACCTGAAACTCTTAGAAGCAGAGATCATATTGGTGGTTGCAAGAATCAGGGTATGTGTGTTGGGGATTTGGTTCCAGTTATAAGATAAATAATTTCAGGGATATATTGTACTGCATGATGGTTATAGTTAACAATACTGTATTATATCTTTGAAAGTTACTAAGAGTAGATCTTAAAAGCTCTTATCACAAGGAAAACTTTTGGTAACTATGTGAGATGATGGATGTTAACTAAACTTATCGTGGTAATCATTTCACAATATATACCTATTATCAAATCATTATATTGTACACCTTAAATGTACACAAGGTCATATGTCAATTATATATCAAGAACTCTAGAAAAAGAATTGTTCTTTTTATTACAAATAACTTTAAATGTAAGTATTCAAGAGTGTTGTATTTTACCCCTTCCCAGTTATTTCTACCTATAAATGAATATGTACTATCTTCACCACTTTTTATCACTCTGATATCACCAACTTTGAGAGATTTGGATTTCTAGGCAACATATTTTAATTAAACAATCTTCACTGGAAAAGAATGTGCTAATTTAAATCTAGCCTGATTTCTCTCCTAGTTAAGAAGTAGCAGATAGTGTGGTAGACGACACTGTCACTCTCTCATAAAAGATGTGACATAAAGTGGGAAATCTCATTGTCTCATCAACAAAGAAAATAAAAAAAAAACATTAAATTTAACATGTTTTCTATTGTCAAATGTTCTTGTCTTTATAATTAGAGTGGAACATACTTTTTCTGCATATGCTTGCTGTTTCTTGAAATCAAAGTAAACCAATAAGGCAGAAAACTTCTAGGATATGTATGGTTTGAACTGATCTTTTTTTCCCCTGTTTTTATTGCTATAAAACAAAATTATGCTTTATCATGTGTTCAGCATCATGGCACTCAATAATAGGTTAAAACTAAATCCCTGAGGAATTTGTAAACACTGTTGAGAAGCAAGAATCTGGTCATCAACCCAGTTTACAATAAATGCTAAAATGTGTTGGGGAGACCAAAAGTGTTATAGAAAATTAGTGGAAAGAAATCAGATTTAGACTAGGCCTTGAAGGTTAAGTAGGGTTTGAGAATGATGACAGAGATCCTAAATGGTATTCTATCCTGGAGGAAAATCTTGAACAAAGGTAGAGAAACACAGTGGAACACAGGCCAGTTGGTATAATTGCAGAAACAGGTGGTTTCGGAGCATTGGTAATCTAGGTCATATATTAAAGCTGTATTTTGTAGAGACTTTCTTACTTGGAATAGTAAGTTATGTGACTTCAGAGCATGCCCAATACTGAGGATTAACTATATGTCATCAATTAACCAGCACAGGGCAAGGGCAAACATCTCAGAGCATTGTAGCCATCACAGTGGATAGTAATACCAACATGAAATAGAATTGCAGTGGTACATTTAACTCAGTTTAGATTTAATATTTTTTATAATTGGAGGCTGCACAACATGGTTAAGGAGAAATTACCCATAGTTCCATGGGAGCAGAGGGCAGCTGAATTTGAACTTGTCCTTGTTTGAAAGAATTTGTCATTCTTGAGATAGTTGTCCTTGAGATAGTTGTCCTCCAACTTAAGTATGTATCTGGCCATTTCCAGTAGAAGAAAGGATTTCAAAGTCATACTTATTTACTTCTAGATTGTGCCTGACTTAACTAACCACAAACACCAGACTGTGTAGCCCATATGAACATGACAATGCTTTGTAAAGGTCACTTGTGAGTAATAGATGTCCAACGTGAAGGGCTGTTCCCGAAAATAACAAGCTGGGATGGGCCTGCCCCACAAATGTGTAGAGATGGGAAATGGAGACAACATTTTTAAAGTTTTGAGAAATGTAGACAATAACTGCATCAAGCTGGAGGCACTAGCACAAATGGGCTTGGGAAAGGAAGCGTCAACATGGGTGGCCAAGAGTTGGTTTTGAGTCTACATCCTAGAAAGAAAAATATTTTTCTTCTATTTTAAAATGTTTATATTTTTCATCTTCTTTCAGGCCTTTCTCCACCATAATTGCTACTGCTATTGTCCCAGCATAGTAGGAGGGAAAGGTACAGATACACTGGATATTCAGACTGGATGATGTTCTAGCTGCCATTTGCCAGTTGTATGACCTTAACCTCTCTGAGTGTCATTTTTTTCTTCTGTAAAATAGGAACGATAATAGTTAGTTTTTTGGTGAGGATTAATTGAAACAGCAAATATGAAATAGCTAACACAGAGATAGACAGGACATAATCACATACTGGAAGTTATTTTAGTTCCCTACTTCTCTCCTTCATTCCCTCTTCCATTATCTCTCCTTCTCCCCATCCCTCCTTTTTTGCCTCCTTCCTCTCATTCTTTATTGAATATTTATTGAAAATATTTTAACCACTTTCCATTTGCTAAATATTATGTATGGCACTGAGGATAAGTTGGAAAACAATCCCTGTTCTCATCAGCTTACAATCTAATAAGAGAGACAAACATTAATCAAAGTAGGACATAGTGAATATAAAAAAAATATAACTGTATAAAACAGAAGTATATGGCGCTAAGAGAGTGAATAATTGTAATGTTAATATCTTTTCCTTTCCCCCTTCTACTAGGGGAGATTGGAACACAGAAAATGAATAGCTAATATAAACGTCTAGATGTTGATGGATTGATCTTGAAGATGTATGACTGTTGGTACTTCTGTATTTTGATATTCTGGAATAAGGAAGGTAAATAAGAGAGAGCACAACCTAAAATATTTCTATTTCATGTTTGCATCTTATGCTTCTTTTGTTCTTTTTATTTTTGGATGAGTAGTTGTTTTAGTGGACTTCCATAGGTTTATTCTTCCTTTGATTAAATGAGTAGGAATTCCTTTGTTCTTAGGGAGAAAAATGAACTTTGGAATTCAAAACAGTGGGTTTCTCCAAAACTCTATGTTCAATCACATTACAACCACTCAATAGAAAAAAAGTTTCTTTCCTCATAGGAGTCTGATCATAATGAATAGAGCTGAGACAGCTTCACAGTATGGAATGCCCTGTAGGGCTAAAGCCTCTCCCAAGCCCTGTGGCTTGGACAGAATAGAGAACTCAAAGTCCCCATCTACATAAGAACTCTTGCCATGAAGAGACAAAAGTCAGCAGTCACAAACAGCAAGACACTCTCTTATTGGATAATAATTCTTTTTCTTGTTAATCCTAGAAGGGATGGGTTCTTTGCAGGGGGCCTTGGAGTCTGGGATAAAATTAACTTTTTATTAAAGGACTTTGCCTGGGAAATCTCCTTTCTTCTCTTGTCCTGCCTGCCAAGGCTGCAGAATTTGGGCCCTGTCAGTGTGTTTATGTCATATAAATATAATCTAGTGTAACATTTCCTGTCATTATAGTAAGTGGCTATTTTATGGACAAAACTAGAAGAGAAAAATAGAAGATAGTTACCAACAGTCTGTAATAGAGAATTTGGAGTTAAATGATCCATGAAGTACCATAGTCAAGGACTGTCATTTCAGAAGTGCCAATCAGCAATGGTGATTGTTGCACTTGGAGATGGCCTTCATGTAATATACTACACCACCTGCACGTGCATGCACATGCATGTGCACACACACACACATACACACACACACTCTTGTTATTTCTCCTCCCACTACGCATCACCAAATAAATAAAAACTTTTGATTCCACTTCCTTCTCCAGCTACCTCCTCATTTCTTTCCTCTCCACAGCAACATTCCTCAAAAGAATTGCCATCTTGATCACCTTTCATTGTGTCTCTATCATGTTCCAATTGGAAACTTCACCAAAACTGCTCCTTTGAAGGGCCTCTAAATTGCTATATCTGAAGGTAAATTCACGGTGTTTAGGTTACTTGAGACATACCTGACAACAAGCTCCTCTTTTACACATTTTCTTCACTTGGCTTTAGGATCCTACCTTCCTTGGTGTTCCTCCTACCTAATTGGCCTCTGCTTCTTACTCTCCAGGTTACATCATCCCCTTTGCACTGGAGCCACCCAGTTCTCACTCCCTTGGTGATCATATTCAGTGACTGGCTTTCTAACATTTATACTCAGGTCACACCCAGATGTGTCCCTCCAGGCTAGATCTTTGCCTTGGATTTCAAATTCACATATCCAACTTCCCATGGGTCATGTCCATTCAATGTCTAGTAAGCATCTCAGCATTAACATCACCCAAACTCCACTCGTAATCCTCCCCTCCAGCTCTGTTGCCCCCTATCTCCCTGCAGTTGGTGTGAATGATGCAAACAGGATTATGTCACTGTATGGGGTAGTAGATCTGGTGTCTCTGCATGTCTGTGCAAGCACATGGTTCTCTCTACTACCCTGAGGCCACCTTTTCAATGATACCTGGAAACAATAAATGTTATGTGTCACAAATTTGAAAAGATACATGCATCCTTAGATTATTGGATCATTATTTACAACAGCCAAGATATGAAAGCAATCTGTGTCCATCAATAGATGAATGATAAGGAAAGTGTGAGACACACACACACACACACACACACACACACACACACTAGAATATTATACAGCGTTAAAAAGATGAGATCATGTCATTTGAGACAACATGGACGGACCTAGAGGGTATTATGCTAAGTGAAATAAGTCAGATTGAGAAACACAAATACCATCTGATTTCATTGATATGTGGAGCTAAAAAAAAGAACATGAATAAACGAAGAAAAAGCAGAATCAGACCTATACAGACAGAGAACAAATTCCTGGTTGCCAGAGGGGAGGGAGTTGAGGAGATGGGAAAAATAGGTGAAGGGGAGAGAGAGATACAGACTTTTAGTTATGGAGTGAATAAATTAGGGCAGTAAAAGGCACAGCATAAGGAATACAGTCAATGATACCTTAATAGTGATGTAATGGGATAGATGGTAGCTGTATTGTGGTGAACATAACATAGTGTATAAACTTGTCAAATCGCTAAGCTGTACACCTGAAACTAATGTGACATTGTGTGTCAACTATACTCAAATATAAACAAAAAAATAAATAAATGCTGAGTGTCAAGATCTCTCAAAGTTATTTGTGGATTTTTTTCCATTACAATAAGTACTACATGCAAAGGTAATAGAAGTATCTTTGTGAGTATACATGATTTATTTTTATTTTTTTACGTATTATTCATTTTTTGAAAGAGAGAGAGAGAGAGATAGAGTGCTACTGGAGGAGGGGCAGAGAGAGAGGGAGACACAGAATCCAAAGCAGTCTCATCGGGCTTTCAGCACAGAGCCTGATGTGGGACTAAACCCACGAACCATGAGATCATGACCGGAATTGAAGTCAGATGCTTAACCGAATAAAAAAAGAATAAAAGGAATTTATTCTTTTTAAAAAAGAATAAATCATCTTTCAAAGTCATTTTATCTAAAAAAGAATAAAAAATCTTTCAAAGTCATTTTAAAGAAGGTCCATGCCTTATACCTGCATAATATATTAGCTCTTCATGGGCAAGTTCCAAGGCACATATTTGTTTACTGAATATCTATCACTGACATCATATTTCCATTTTTTACTGAAAAATTATCATTGGAAAAAGAAACCTTTTCTAATGCCAGAATCACATAGAAAGATTTGTGCTATAATTTATAAGGTGCCAAAGAGAAGATGAGGAAGTATCGAACAGTATTGTTAATTTTGATTAGAACTACACACCCCATGGCAGATGGTTAAAAGGGTTTAAGAGATGAGTACTCATAAATACCCTCTCAGCTCTCCCACTCTCCTCCACTGCTGCAGAGGCCCAATAACCCTGCTGGTAACCAGAGGATGCTCTGGGGTGTTATGTAATGGAGAATATTCCCAAGACACAAAGTTTTTTAGTCTCCTACCCTCATTTTATTTATTTGTCTCTGAGGAGAAAAAAATAGAATTGCAAAATGAAGTCGACCTACACAAACTCCATGCTACAAAGAAGCACATTATTGCAATTTTCAAGTATATTATCCAAGTAGTTTTTGAAAGAAGCCTAGGGATGATTTATGACCAAGTTTTTATATAAATCATAATTACTAAAACAGAATATTGATCCAAAAATAAAATGAGGGACAATGTGCATCATAAATTTTATGATTTTGGATTTATTATATATATTTCAAGTAAATATTAGGTCCAAATGATACAGATGGTGACTTTAACTCACTTTTTTTTAAACTTACTCTTTATAAACAAAAATCTAGCAAACTACGAAATTGGATTACTGAGCTGGAAACATTTCAGTTCAAAGAAAAAATTAAACCCCGATTTCAATGTATGTATCTGAAGCATAAACATTTAAAAAATTATTTGCAGTATTATTCACTGTGATTCAAAATTGGTGACAAGAAAAAAGCAAAGAATGCCAATGTTTCCTGGTATTCTGAATGGTGCTTGTTCAGTATTTTACTTTTGTGTCCTGTGTTGCATTTTTCTCTCCCAGAAAGTGAAAATTCAGTGTGATATTGCAAGTTAGGCCATGAGTTAGGCCCACTACTGTGCATTTTTCAACCCATAGTATTATTTTTCATAAGACTGCAACATAGTGACACTATGTGTGTATTGTAAGTATGATAAGGTTCTCTAAAACACCTCGAGGGATGGTGAAACAGAGGGGGGCACCAGTTGGAAGAGAGGATTGATTACGTGGAGTCTGCTTTTGGATACATTACTGAGTTTCCCATCTGCAAAAAAAACAAAAACAAAAACAAAAACAAAAACAAAACTTCTTTTCCCCTTCATATTCAGAAGCTAGCTATTGGCATACAGGAGGTACGACTTCCCTTCCTTGTGTTCAGTCATATATAAAAGATCTTTTTTGAGAGCAGTAACACTGGGAAATAGGGACAAAAGTATTTTCAGAGCAGTGCAGGTAGCTTTATTTTTAAAACCATAACAGGCCTGAGTCTTAGTCTTAAATTTTTTTTTCTTCAAGGATTATGTTCCAGAATCAAGATGGAGTCTTGAAACAAAGAATGAGGAAGAAAAACATGGTTTTCAGAAGCTCAAAGATGAGGACAATGAATTATTCATTGCTGTGTGTAGCATCTTCAGGATCTAGGAAGACCTCCATCTATACAGCAAGGTTGGGCAAATTGCAGCCCATGGGCAAATTTGGTCTGCCTCATGTTCTTGCCTAGCTTGGAAGCTAAGAATAACTCTTAAAGGTTTAAATGGCTGAAAAAATCAAAAGGATATTTTATGACACATAAAAATGGTATGAAATTCAAATTTCAGTACCTATAAAGAAAGTTTTATTGGAACTCACACATGTCGTTTGTTTGTATATTTTCTGTGATTGCTTTCACATTACAACAGCAGAGCTGAATAGACAGCCCATGGACTGCAAAGCTGGAAATATTTACTCTCTGGTGCTTTACAGAAAAAGGCTTGTGGACTCCTGGTACAAGTTATACAACTCTTCCCTAAACTGACATGTAGATCATTTGCAATTTTTTACATTAGATATAAACTCAGGGATAAACATATCTGTTACATAGTATATAGCTTTAGTTTTTGCAGTCCTAACTGTTAAGAAAGCCACATTCATCCACATACTTGATTGAATCTGAGATCCAGGAACGTGTTCTCCAGATTACAGTAGGGCTTCAGACGCATTGTCAGACTAGATGCCGAATGTGTTCCATACTTGCAATATTGCCTTGTGTACCCTTATCTTCCTATTAAAAGTACAATGAAATAGCTGAACCTCAATAACAAAAGAGATACTTTCGACAGAAATGAACTTTTTAAAAGGTAGAATGTTTTAAAAGGCAAATTTCAATCCCTATTTCACTAACTGTAAGCATTATGTATTTACGCACCCTTAATCTCATAGGAAACCTTGATTAGAATATGGCTAATTGTGATTCACCATTTAATCTTAATTTAGAATCAAGATATTCCTAAGTGGGGCTCCAGAAATACAAGCATGTTTGATGTAAAGATCCTCCATATATCCCTCAGGGACCAATGTCCTGACATCTTCTAGAGTTTTCTAATTGCTTTCTGCTTAGTGTACAGAAGAGCATGTGGAGAGAAGGGGAATGATTAATCTTTTCAGTCTCTTGAATATGCTCCCTGAGACCTAGGAATTCTTGCTTCTTTTCCCTATAAAAGATTCAGTGGAGAAGCAGAAACAGATTCTAGTAAAACAACTCCTGATCACCAGGGGAGTGGGGGGAAGCACGAGGTTTTCGTCTCATCGGAATGCTATCAGTTTCTACTTTTTCTTAGTGAGAGAGACTTCTTTAAAAACTGCCTTGACCAGAATGTTCCTTTGAAACTGCTTTTTCAAAGAGCTTTCTCTCTTATGCAGAACAAAACCTACTTTATCAGGATTCAAATAAAGCTGTAGCGTAGAAATTTAACTGCTTTTGTGACAGCAGATATGGAGTTGACACTGAAATGCTGAATGGAAACTAGATTCTGCAATGACAAACGGCTCATAGAACAGGTGTTGGCTATGCTTGAATTCGGATATTTCTGTCTTCAGCTGTGTGATCCTGCATTTGTCTCAGAATTCTAAATTCTGCCAACCGACACCGTGGCGTCTGATATCATCCTATCAACTTGCTAGTAGCACCGTGTTCCTCACACATTGTCAGATGGTTGTCCCTATACAGGTATTCTGATGGGAAAGAAGTATTTGTGAGAACCTGGGCGGATTCCTGGGTCATGACAGGTCTAACAACTCTGTAGAATCCTTGGAGTTTATATGACCTTGGTGCTTAGATAACTACCAAGTCTGTAGGGGGAATCCTCTTTCTCCTAGTCTTGGTGGAGACATACACAGAGACACTACCTTTATGCACTCATCGACGTCGCTACCTCTGGGCCTTGCTGTAAACTTCTTCTGACTCTGAAGGTCTGCCATATTGTCTATAGGAGTCTACCCAGAGTAACTGCCCTGGGGCACTTGGTCTAACCAGGGTGTGTAACTTCCTTTGTATCTGAAAATAGTCTTGGAGTGCAGACTGACTTAAAATACAAGCTGGTGAGAATAAGATGAACAATATTAACCAATCTGCCATAGTCTTATTATCTAAGAAGAAATTCACATACCTTATTATCATATTCCAGGAGTACTTCTTGTAATTTTTTTTATTATTAATCTTTGCCTCCTTGAAAATAACTTCTACTTACATGGAGTTGCTTAAGCCATGAGGCCTGAGGCATTGAAATGCAGTGTGCTAACTTGAACTTCATGAAATGTATTTTAGCAAAGATGAACTTGCTATTTTTGAAGGCCCCAGGTGTAAGGCTACTCCACGCTAGCATGCACACAGAGTTCAATCCTTTGTACAAAATTAGGCCTTGTCTTGGGAGAGGCTTTCTAGTTGATCAGCAGCATCCCTTTTGCTTTTAGGTGATGATGAAGTACTCCATTTTCTTATTACAACTATTTTACTACATAAAGGCTCTATTTGGAGATGGCCCCTATTATCCCAATGGCTCATGTAGGAAGCCAGAAAAACATTAAAAAGAGAGAGAGAGAGAGCAAGAGAGAGCGAGAGAGAACAAGATGATTTTATACAAGCTTCAGTGGAATCATCTGTGTTTACTCCACCATACCTACCATTACTCTATCTGTATTTAAGCCCTCAGACCTCAAGTCTTCTGAGTCTCTGAAGCACTATTTCCACTTCTGATTTATTTTTCTTCTTAAGGAAAAATGAAAGGGATTTAACTTTTTGATTACTTAGAATTCTCTTCCTCTATTTTACTTAAGTTTCTGAACTAGAACTTGCTTTTGTCATAACTATGCCAATCTGATCTGGTCATTGATTCTAGTGCTGTTTTCATTCTCCCTAATTTTCTTTTCTTCCTGAGCATGAAATGTCCTAATTGTGTTACAATATTCAAGTTGTACATATATTAAATGCTAGTGTAATACTATTTTAATAATTATTCCTTTTGCTAAATATCTTAGAAAATAGAACTTTCACATTTGTTTTGGGTGTTTGCTTCTTGCACCGACTATAAAGATGTGACCAATATCTTTCCAATTAGTTCTTTTGATGTTATCCTTTTTCACAGAGGATAAAGCATTTCTGAGTTTCACTGACAACTTCCAACACTGTACCCTACAGAGTCTCTAGGAAACTCATTATTAGTGTGTCCTCTTTCTGACTTGTTTAAGAAATGTCAACCAGTACGTCACTATGGACTAAAGTTCCTCCTCCATCTCTCCTCACAGTGTCACCATCAGAGAAAGCAAATCAATAATTGTAGGACTTCTTCATTTATTCATCAAACATGCACTGAATGACAGGCACCATGCTTGGTGCTTGGTATAGAGGTTGGCTCCGATGGCTAGGAGGAGGAAGTAATTAACTCTGGATGGCTTCTCTACTATCAGGATTGGTAAAAAGTCAGGATTTAACCAGATTGTTTTGGTGAAAAATTGCACTCCTATTAAATTTTGGGCGTAGTTATTGGTGTTTTCTTTTCCCACAGTCATACTCCTTTCTTCTTTCCTAAAAGAAGTCCAATTTTGCTCAGGTGTGGGCTAGTGTTTTCCTCTGAAAAAAATAAGATCCACCCAGTGTTTTGTGAGATAAACCATATGTTGTCCAAGTCCATCATGGCAATCCCATTTGTCTTTGCCAAGGATTGGTTTGACAACGACTGGACATAATGAAGCAGTTTTTGCCAACAGGCCAGTTGGGTAGTCTGCAGGAAGTCCCTGACACAAGGGAAAGCTGACACTCCTTTATTCATTTGGAAGTCGTTCTATGACGATATGATACAGCTGCTGTAGTCATCCTAAAGCCCAAAGTGGGGATATTACCAACACACCAAATGAAGACAGAGCAGAAAAAATGGAACAAACATTATTAAGCTACTGAATCAACCATGAAACTGCCTAACTCCAGATTTCTTGTTAAGAGAGATAATAAATGACTATTTCTCAAAGTACTTTTAGCTGAGCATTGTGTTATATATAGCTAAAGAATCTTAACTGATGTATGTTACCACCATGTTTAGCATTCAAATAATCCGGAGTCATTGCTTCCTTTCTGAAGCCTTCCCTCAGCTTTAGCTGTGTAATGCTGTTATAATAGAGTGCTATGTCTTTCAATAATAATTAGAATGGCTGATCAGTAGGATGGGTTTTTAATACTATTAGTGAAGCCCTGGGGTAATTTTTGGCCGGTTCCATGGAGTCTTTGTGCTTTTTGGATATATTGGTGTCTTATGGAAAGAATAGCGCACCATATGAATCTTAACTCATTTTACATTCTATTTTAATTCACAGTCCTAGATTTTAATTTACTCTGTATTCTATCAATTAGGAAAAGTGACCATTACTGAAAATGTATTGAAAAGATTGTTGATTTTAATATTTAAATATTCCAATAATATAATTTATTGTGTGCATCAACAGATGTATTATTGCTCTAATATTTGTTAATATTATCTTTCATACCTCCACATATCTCTGAGGGAAATAACTGATATAATGAAAACAACCTTCACTTAGAGAAAACATACAGAAATTTTGTGAAATTGTGTTTATGTCCTTAATTTGGAAAAAGGAAAACCAGGAAAGGTTACTATTGCATTGATGAAATGAATTGCTTGAAATTATGATAACTTATGTTCTAGCAGAGTTTGAGATTGTGTTTTTGAAAATGAGACGATAAACTACAATTAAAGTTAATTTATATTCATTACATTATGTTGGATTTTATCATTTGCTTTTAAGCAGAGTCTTTTCTATTGCACTATTATCTACTTAAAGTTTAACTGTGCCTTTTTGGGAGTTTCATTTAATTATCTCTAAGTCAGTATTAGCTGCTTAGTTATTCTAATTATGTTATTATGTGATAAATAAAATGCTCGTATATGGACATTCAGCATAGGATATTTCTATGTATGCTATTAAAAATAACTCTCAATCTTTGATATGAAACCAGCATTCACATACTCTGTTTTTTCTTAGAAATATTGCTGACAAGTAGGCTTCTTGATATTCAACAATGAAAATATGAATAATTATGACCAAAAGATAGAGGGAAATTATGAAGCCCCAAACTCATTTACGTAGCCACTCTAGTTTGAATGCAAGTAAATGGAAAGAAGGTTTGTACCTTTCTACCAAAATCATAATGCTTACTCCTTCATTTTATAGAGATAGATATAGAAATTATTTGTTACTGATGCATTTTCAATATTTCTAACAGAAATGTCACCAGATGTCAGCGCAGGTGAAGAATGATGCTTGCAGAATGAATGTGTTTAGTTAGAACATGTTGGTCTTGTTTTTTCCTTCATCTTCCCCATTCCTCTCACTACCAAAACCTTCCCCACTGATGATCATAGAATCTGGAAGCATTACAGCTGGAAGGGATTTTATAATCCATGTACACCACCTCTATACCCCCCATACCTCTATCCAGGGAGGAAGAAACTGAGACACATAAATCCAAGGCTCCTAAATTAGTTGGTAGCAGCAGAGGTCCTGAACTCCTAATTTCAATCCAGTTCTCTGAAATAAATATTCTTGGGCAGTCTCAACTCCTTAGGGGCCACGTATCCCATCCAAATGCCGGTGTGAAATGTCTCCTTTGGATAATTGCTTGTTTATACAGCTTGAGACGCACTACGTATGAATAAGTTGTTCAAAACAACTCAGTGCTTGGATATGAACTATGGGATATCTCCTGAAAACACTAATTAGCATGGTATTACTGATAGTCCAATAGCTACACCAACATGTAGTACCACATTAGCCTGTCAGTCAGGGCCCTCAGGACCATTGGAGACTTGCGCCTTTTGATCTGGTGTTGGGTGTTTATTAACTCTACCTGGATGACTTGTCAGTGCCTAAATCCTTTTTATCTAAAATTAAAGTCATTACCATTTCCTACAACTGTGTTTCTTCATTTCTTTATTCAACAAGTATTTATTGAGTACTTCTTTGTGTTAGGTAGTGCTCTAAAATGAAGGATTTTCACAGCACTGAATAAAATAAACAAATTCCCTTTTCCTTCTTCCAGGGAGCTTACCTAATATTGGATTAGACTAAAAATAAATCAATATTTAATATAATAAAAGGTAGCAATAAAAACTTTGCCCATGAAGAAGTGTGAGTGGTCAGACAGGTGGTGGGCTAGGGAAAAATATGCACTGGGTGGCCAGAGAAGGCCTCTCTAGTATGACAGTTAATTGAAGATCCTATGTATGTGGCACTTGGCATGTGTTGTTTTGCCTTGTAATTTGTTTTATCCCTTCATTATTAGGTACCTTTTTGTTGTGAGGCGAGCTGCCTGGTATTACACTGGATGAAACAGTCACAGGTTGTTGAACTCACAGGGATCACACTCTAGAATCAGAGATATCACATGTGTACACAGGAATAGCTAAAACAAGGAAGATAATGGTAAATGAAGGAGATAAATATTGGTAAAGTGCCAGGGGGTTCAGAAGATGGAAAGAAAATGGAGAGAGTGCTTATTTGTATTAATCTTGTCTTGTCCTCCCAAACACATATTAAGGAGGTGGGCATGATACATTTTTCTTCTTTTTACTTCACCTTCCTAGCACAGTACCTTCCCCGTTTGTGCTTTGTTTGGACTATAGAAGTTTGTTGTAGGTGATGAGTATTGTTTTAGTGGCTGCTCTCATTTAAATTGTCCTATAGGAGGCAAGTATTCACATGTAAATGAATCATGTCTAAAACGAAAGGCAGCTTTTTCTTTTAATTCTCTTATCTGAGTCTACCCAAATTTAAACCATCTCCTGACTTCTTCCTCTGTCTTAACCTATCAGTAGGTGCAGTGTGAAGAGACTTCTCTGTGTCCTGTCAATCTACGCAGGTATTAGGGGCACATGCGCAACACATGTATAAGTGAATAAATGAAAGGACTTCTTTTTGGGAATTGAGTTCGGCATTATTCAAATAACTTATAAAATGGACTTTTTATGACTGAAGGGAACAGAGAAATGGAGAAAATTTTAAGTCTAAAAAGAAGCTCTTAAAGGCGATATACAACTGGACTCCATGGTTATTTTTATTGGAGCAATAGACATCCGCTTCTAGTGTTTGATTAGGTCACCATTTTTTAAGCAGGTAAAATCATAATAATAATTAAAAGAACATAAGTAAGTATGTGCATAAAATATGCTGCCTATGCATTTAAAGACAGCAGGACTGTCTCTTTTGTGATCTCTTTTGAATCCCAAGTGTCTCATTTTAAGAAGGATCATTTTAGTTCCTTTTTCAGTCAAAAAATTAAACCGTTTTAATTTTCTGAGGGAAGAAGCCCCCAAAGCCACATAGAAGTTTTTAATCCTGCCCTAATATAAGCTGAATTCTCCAAAATGCCTGCCTCTGAGGTAAACAGAATCCATTAAAAAGTAGTTATTAAGCCCTGTGAACAGAAAACAATATTAGAAGCCTAAAAATGATAGCTTTGGGGCAATGAAACTCATTGGAAGTAGAGTACAAAGGCAGGAACAGGAAAGGGAGAGGGATCCTTCAGTATAAAAAAAGATTATGATGAAAAATATAACTAATTTGCATTTTCATTGTTTCTTTCAATAAAAATCTCAAGAAACTTTACAGGACAAGTAGGGTGATAAAATGAAGCCTCAGGGTAGGCTAGCAGATGGAATAATATAGACAGGAGGGAAATGTATACAAATCTGGAAACTTCACTGCTTATGTAAGCTATGTAACTGATTAAGCATGTTTTCTGTCTATATTCCCTAGCACATTTAGCGCTTTTCAAGGGCTACTGTTTAACAACAATATACATATTTTAGAAAGAACTGTTACCTTAGAAGTGTAACTCAAAAGTCAAGTACAATTGGGTCAAGTTTCTATGTTGTGAACTAAAACTTACACACATACCAAAAGCTGGACTTTTGTTTCAGAGTATGTCCTTGTTGAGAGAAAATATAAATATATATAAAATATATAAAATAAGTATGAGAAAATGAAATATATGTATTATACAAACACATACACATATGTGTGTATGTCTTAAGAGCTCTAGGAAATAATATATATATATATGTACACACATATATATACACACACACACACATATATACACACACACATATATATACACACACATATATATACACACACATATATACACATATATACACACATATATATACACACATATAGATACACACACACATATAGATACACACACACACACATATATATATATATATATATATATATATACACACACACACACATATATACACGTGTTTTTTTTTGGTACTAAGTCCTATGCAATTGAATACAATACAGAATCAGAAATTCACAATTCTTATTTAGCTTCTGGTATAAATGTAGGTGATGTTCTTGCTAAGGTTAGATTCCCCTAACTGTCTTACGGTTAATATTCAGAAATCATAATGAAGTTAAATGTAACCCATGCTAACACAGTGCATGTGTTCTGTTCAGATAAGGCTTATTTTCAATAAATGGCATAAAGGATCAGCCTCAGTCTCAATTCATTAAAGCCCTCTATTGCACTGACAATTCAACAAAAATGGCACATAAATTAATGATTATATTTCCAATAAAATATATAGATGGAACACAGATTAAGCTATATGGACTACTGATTAGTTTCATGAACCCTAAAATAACACTTGCTATACATATTCTTACTGACCTAGAAAATAAGCTTTAATCTCCTTTTAAAACATAAGCCAAACTTAGTCAACTTAGAAATTAAAGAACTCATTCATATTGCAATCTTTTTCTACTGAAACTAGTCTTTGGAGTATCTTAGCATTTAGAAAGCAAAAATGAAAGTACTAACATCACATCTAACAATTGGAGATGATGTTCCAAGGACTAAAGAACCTCATCTAATTTATGCTCTTAATGTCTCTGAAAGTAAGTGTTCCAACATCCTATCTTCTAGATATTAAAATTTTTGTTACATTTAGATCAGCATTGGATCTTTTATATATACTTGGCCTTCTCACCACCAATTATAGATGGTCATGGAAGTTCAACTCAATAGCAGACCCACCTCTGTCCTTAACTATTTCACAAAAATTAGCTGAATAGGGAGTTTGGGGGACTGGCAAATGGTCTCTCTCATCTTATTTTCATCAGTCTTTCCTAGATCTTATGAGTTTCTCGGCTTATTGGCTTACTCTTCCCTGGAACTGATTCATTCCAAGGTGACTGACTACCACAGGCACTCTGATGTCACTCATGTAAATGTTGTATATTCCCATTTACGCATAGTATCTTTATGGTAGCTCTGTCTCTATTGCCATCAATTCTTAAAAAAAGAATAGGCCCATTGCCTATAATTTCTGCCTTTAGTCAGTTTCAAGGGCTTTGTTATAGTCATCCTCTGATCCTGACAGTCTGATCGCTGCCAGGGTCTCCAAGATATGAATAACAGTTTTCACCTTACTGTGATCATGTACTTGTTTGATTTTTCCATAGTGATTGGCCACTGAATCAACAGAATGCTTATTTAATCAGGACCAAACTGCACTATTTATGATTTTATGATCTCAGGTTTCTGTCTTTCAACAACAGAGCAAATTTGATTGCTTCACGTAAGTCTTTTTAAAAAGATACTATTCTTAGTTCTTATGTAGACTGTAGTCGCCCAGATTTCTTTTCTCCTTTCTATCCTGAATCATCAAACAATTGGATTTGTAAGCATTTTAGTCATTGTATTTTGAAACAGCCAGAGACACAGGGGAAGAAATATTGTAAGAAAACTGGAAAATAAGTCTGGTACCATGGTAAATATATGTACAGTATTTCTCAAGAGAGATGTAAATCATTGATCAGGATTTTTGCTCACTTCTTAACTCATCTTTGTTATTTTGAAATATATCTATCTTCAAATGAATCAGATTATAGTATTCAATGCATTATTAAAGAAATATGAGTTTGTGACCAATATAGAATTCCTGTATTCTAAAATGCATGAATGTAGTTGTAAACCAGAGACAGAAAATATTCCAGGTAATGCTACAACCCAGACAATTTAAAGTCATCCAGAAACTAAAGTTAGTGCAGTTAAATTCAATGATGCAGAGCTGATCACAGTAGGACTACATGATGCCTAAAGTGCAATTCAACAAAGTGAAATTCATTAAAAATGCATTTTCAGTTAATGATAAAATTCTCTTTAACTGCAAAAAAGAAAGGGAAGCATTTTTAAAAAGACCACAACACACACACACACACACACACACACACACACACACACACACACAGTCGTAGAAAATCCTTTCAATATTGGCAATTGAAATCTATCTAGCCAAAACAATTCAATACAACAACCATTTATTGAGCATCTCTAAGAGCTAGTGCTTTGGTGCTGGGAATAAAAAAAAAATGAATCAGTGGATACAAACTAGCCAAGGGGTCAACAGCCATATAGCTCATTATTATACTATGGTAAGTGAGATCACTGAGGAATAAGCAAAGTGTCATGAGAGCATACTAACATTTGGGGTCATTCTCATTCCTGACATCCACGTTCTGGCTGAATGTATATAGGCCTGAGATGGAAATAGGTATGTGGCAGATGGGTAGTCTCTCTACGATTCATTCTTATACATATTCCAGAAACTCAGACATATGCTGCACATAAGCATGCATTCACCATATAAAAACAGGGGAAACTCAATAAAGAATCATAAAGTTAAAAATCCAGAGTTACTAAACTTCAGTAGTGTGAAAAAGTTCAACAATTTGTATTGATTCTAAATAACTAGATAGATGAATAAGTTGTCATTTGATGAAAGGCTTATAGGAAGAACAGGTAAATAAAGCCGTATTTCCAAAAAAAAAAAAAAAAGCTTCAGATAAGAAAAGTTTGTTTTGTTGTTTTTTTAAACTTTTTTAAAACAAAATTTTTTTTAAGTATTTTTAAAATATTTATTTATTTTTTAGAGAGACACAGAGTGCGAGCAGGGGAGAGGCAGAGAGAGAGGGAGACACAGAATCTGAAGCAGGCTCCAGGCTCTGAGCTGTCAGCACAGAACCCAACATGGGGCTTGAACCCACAAACAGTGAGATCGTGACCTGAGCCAAAGTCGGACGCTTAACCGACTGAGCCACCCAGGCACCCTGTTTTTTTAAACTTTTAATCAAGGCTGGGATAAGATGAAGTTTTAGTAAACGGTCATCATAAAAATTCTGTAAAAATCAAGGAATTACTTTATAAAGCAATGGACACTGAAGGTATATTTATTTTGAAATCAGTTTTGTTTTAAAGGCATACTTTACTATTTAACTTTTTTTGAGAAAAGAACACTCCCCCACATATATACTCTGGGTGAAATACAAGTAGAACGCAGCAATATTAATTTGAGGGCCTTGGGCCTTATGGGCATATGTGGTTGACCATGAAGCCAGAAGGTTTACGAAACTGTAGAACTGGGAAGACATACCAATAAATTACTTTTAGAATGTGGCTCTAATTTTTTAATTGGAGAAGGGAAAATTTAATAACTGGAAGGATTAGGGTATTTATCTGAAAATATTTATCTACAAAAATTCTCAGACACATAGAATATAACCGGGTCTACTAATGGCTTTCCCTCAGGAAATTCTAGATACAATTTAACATGTCTAAACCTACACTCATTCCTCAATTTATTCTTCCATCAATTTACATTTATTGAATTCATATGAGACCCTTAGGATGCAAAGACAAGGCTTTTCAAAGACGTTAAATCTAGTGCCTTAGATCCATAGGTAAAGCATCTATTATTGGACTAATGTATATAAAATGCTGTTGGAACTCATTAGAGGTGCACGTAGATTAGGCTGGCCTGCAGTAGGCCATTTAAGTAAGGCTTTTTACAAGGGTCATCTGTGTTGACTTTTGAAAAAAAAATAGAGTTAGGTAGGTGAAGAAGGGACAAAGGCATGGAAGGAGGAACAGTTAACATGCAAACACTCCATGTTGTTTAGGAAGTCTGGAGTGCAGACTAGGGAGGCCAGTGACACTGATGTGTCCCTTGGTCATGGAGGGCATTTTACGCCATAATGAGAACTTGGATTTTATTTTGTAGGCTATGAGGAAGCATCAGAAGATTTATAGCAAGGTCACGATGTAATAAGATTTGCATATTGGTAAGCTCATTCTGGCTGCAGTGCAAAGGATTGATTAGAGCAGGGCAAGACCAGACAGGAGACCAGTTAAGAGTCTGCTGAAGCATTTAAGTGAAAAATAACGGCATGGATAAGGAGGATGGGCTTGACATCTGTAGGATTAACATGATCTGGTAACTGAATAGGAATGGTGGTGAAGAAACTGAATGTACCAAAGAAGACTCCCAGATTTCTGGTGCAGCAACTGGTTAGATGTAGATGCCTACCATCAGTGTGGGACTAAAAGAAGAGAAGCAGATTTTGAGAGAGATAAAGTGAATTTAATTTTAAACATGTTAGGTTTTGGGAAGTTATGAAGCATACAGTTTGAGATAACTAGAATGCTGTTATATTTATGGATCTGGAGCTGAAGAGAAGAATCTTGTACTAGTTTGCTAGGGTTACCATAACAAAATGCCACAGAGTGGATAATTTAAAGAACACAAATTTGTTTCTCGTAGTTCTGGAGGCTAGAAGTCCAAGATCAAGGGGTTGACAGATTTGGTTTCTTCTGAGGCCAATTCAGCCCATAACAGATCTGATCTACAGATAGATTTGAGACTCACTGACAATTGCTGCTAATTTAAGAACCATAACAATAGATGGATCACCCAGGGAGAATGTAAAAATTATATTTGGCTCTCAGGATTGACCTGGAAGATGAAGTCCAGGGAACTCTATATATAGATCATGAAAAATGATACAATAGTCCGGATGGAAGAGAAAATTGGAAATTTTTATGTCAAAATGCAATTTTATCTATGACTTTCAAAGCTCCAGAGGCCTATGGCTCTACAGAAATCCTTATATACTATTAACCTATCTTCATTTTTATAGACAGTAGAGTCATCTTTTGAAACAAATTTCATTGAGGGTGTATGTGAACTTTTTCCTTCATATTTCATTATCGTTGCCGTTATTACATGTGTTAGTGTATATGAGACTGGTTACTATGGAAAAACAGATGATTAAAAGGAGATTTAGCATGGGATAAGTATGGGATAAGATCTGAAAGGTTTCTCTTAGCCTCTTATTAGTGCTGTAGACTTCTTAACTCATGCAAGCCACTGGTGAAAAGACTTTGCTTCTGGCAGTTGCCATTTCTATATTCTAGTTAGAGAGGCTCAGGGTTTGGGAAATCGTGGAATTTTTTTTGTCCTTTTCAAGTTGGAGACAGCAGTCCTAGACAGCGTTCCAGTGGGGTGTCTCATGGTATCTCTACCTATGCAGAAGCCTAGTAACCAAATGGAGTCAAATTGCTTGTTTTCCTTTAGCTGGAGTTCTAAGTTAGCAAACTGTAGAAACAGTGTTTCATCATATCCATTATTTTCTCTTCTAGTTCTCTGAATTTATCTAAAGTCCATTGGCAATGACATTCTAGGAGGTTAGGAAAAAAATCACAGAGTTACTTCAGAAGCCAAATAAATGTAAGCTCTATACTCCTGTTTGTATGATACTTTGGGTGACCTTGGAAAAGGACATGGTTGAAACTCAAGAGATTTGTTTGTACCCTATATAGAATACTACTCTTGGATAATTCATTGCTATTTGGACCTCAGTTTTACACATGGGAGATAATGAGGCTAGACCATCATTATTTTTTTCCTCATGGAAATAAAACTCTGTTTATTAAATCCTGTTCACTTGGTTCTGCTAAGATCCATTTTCAACGTCTTAATATTTTACAATTATTATGGCTTCCCTAAAAGGAAAGAGATTTACGAATCCATTTATGCACTGAATTAGGAAGAATGGACTGTTAAAGTTCCCTGAGAACAGCTGTTTAGAAACAAGATCATCATAAAATACTTTTAGAAGAAACCAATCAAATTTGCAACTGGTCCTGGATAACAAAGAAAAACGTCAATGTAGTGAAAGATAAAAATGAAATGATTTGGTACCTCTATCATCATAAATATCAATGAGCACTGTAATTTTATGTTGCTGAAATTGGCACTAGGGCATTATTGATTTTCTGTATCATCTAATGGTTTCCTGCAAATATCTTTTATAAAAGTGCATTATATGTCTTCTTAATAATCTTTTCTTGAGTCATATACTATCAAATCTTGCAGAATACTATTCATTCAGCAGTAAGTTAAAGCCATCAAACACATTTCTATTAAAATTTTATTAGACTTGAACTAATACCCTGAAACTGATACAATGTAATTTTACTATTCATCCAGCCATCTTGATTATTTTATGTAAGAAACATTTTAAAAATCAGAAACACGTTTTAAAAGGACTATTCAAATTTATTATAATTTTACTTTTTGGCATTTTTAGTGCAGGGATAATTATCTTAAAGGCCTATTATGACACCTTTCCTTTCTCAGGAAAGCCCCCTTCTCTTCCCCCACCGCCCCCAGGGCTTTCACTTGGGCAAAAAAGATATTCTCAGATCATGACCAAAGTGAAATGTGTGTGTTAATTTTGTTCAATCCCCTGCTTTATATCTTGACATAGAAGAATCACTGCATCACACAATGTTAGAAATATAGAAGATAGAAGATAATTACTGAACTTTATGTTACCATTGATGTGTGAAATTTTTCAAGGAAGAAAATCCATTCATTTGGATAACAGGCACACTGGTTAAATGCACAACTTTCTCCCATGAAAAATTTATTCTTAACACTTTTTTTTTTCTCTAGTAAGCCATTGTTTGAGAGTGCTTCAGTGAATTTTGATTTCATTTGGAGGATATGAGACACTCATATTTTAATATGTATATTTTTTTGGTCTCTCAGAAATGGTAATAAACTTTTTAGTTGCCGAAGTATTTAAAGGTGCCTTGTGCTTCTATTTGGGGCAGTCAGTGTGCAATCAGTTTACTCTGGTCTTACATGTCGTCTTTACCTTCTTACTCTTGGGAAGAGGATTTGTGTTACTTGTGAGGGAAAGAAGCTGAGGTCAAGTGGAGGGATGTGTCTGGCCCAGTTGTCTCTTTCTTCACTTTTTCTTTCTTTCTCCTTTTTCTGAAGTTCAAGAAAGAGACAAGTTTAGGTATATTCACGTCTGCTGAGTGGACACAGAAATTGGATTACTAAGAGGAGGTTAGATATATTTAGTTGAAGAACTCTAATATTTTTAGATAAAATGAGAATCATGAGGTATTTCTCATGCTCTCCAGTTTTTCTTAAGACCACTCAGAAACTGAATATGGGGCTGCAGGTCCATTAATCTCATCCATTGTGTAGTTTCTTCCATTCTTATTACATACATGAGTTACTCTGGCCCAGAATATGTTGCTTCTTAGTTTTTGATCTACATACAGCATAAAGTTCACATTTTTCTTCGTCATTACTATAATTAACTAGCAATGCAACTAAGAAAATGTGTTAACCCAAACTTGGATTTATGGATGGCTGCATGGATTCTGGGACCACCTTGAAGTTGCATGCAAACGACTTTGTATACATGCACAGAGCCTTTACTAGAATTTTAAATGTCTCCCAAAATTAAGAATCTTTGTAAATGGATCACACTGCTCTAACTAAAAGCCATGCCAGGTTTTCCTTATCAAATTTAAAATGAGAAATCATAGCCTATTCTCTTTGCTATAGTAAGTCTTGCTCTACTAGGGAGAAAGGAGTCTAAGTTTATAGTCTGCTGCTTTCTGCCTAAACCATAGATTGTAGATTGATGTCCAGTTTGCGACATATTTTCTTTTATACAGTCTTTTGTAGGACTTACATAGTCTTCTCTCTTTTTCTCTATTTCTTTTTTTTCCTCCCTCTCCTCCCACTCTTCTCTCACTTGTCCTTTGTCTCTTCTTCTGTGTAGCAGAAAAGGACAAATTAGAGAACTGAGACCTAGTGTGTAAAAATTTGGCCCTAAAATTTCTTTACTGCTAATGTCTTAAGTGTTGAGGGATTCCCCTCACCCCCTTGAATTGCCTAGAGAACTACCTGTCAGTGGTAGGTAAAAAGGGGCAGGTTGAAGCATTATCCTTTGCTGCAGTTTGGTTTTGGGTGTAGTGGAGGAACCTAGTGGTTAAGGCTAGGCTATCTGTGGTGACTTAGCTTAGCAAACTCTGGGGTGGGTCCAGATGGTATGCATTGGAGATGCTTCTACAAGAACTTACACATATCTCACAATTGGACAAAAAACAAGAAAATGGGGACGTTCTCACTTGCACATATGTTAATTTATCCTTGAATAAATACGGATGCAAAACTCCAATCTGAATCTCCTAAGAGTAACCTACGATAACACATACATTTCATGGCCTGGTTTTATCAGAATTGCACTATTCTAGTGTGTACTAGATTGTACATTCTTTAAGTCAAATAACTGCATCTTTTACAGTAGTATTTTTAGAAACTAGTTGGCGTGGGCACCTGGGTGGCTCAGTTGGTTAAGCATCCAACTCCTGATTTGTGCTCAGGTCATGATCTCGTGGTTCCTGAGTTTGAACCCCGCTGATCTCCCAGTTCATGATTTCGAGCCCCACATTGGGTTCTGCACTGACAGTGCAGAGCCTGCTTGGGATTCTCTTTCTTCTTTTCTCTCTGCCCCTCCCCCGCTTGCATGCATGTGTTCCCCCTCTCTCTCTATCTCTCTCTTTCTCAAAAATAAATAAATAAACTTAAAAAAGAAAAAACAAAAAGAAACTATTTGCATACCTGGCACATATTAGGTATTAAAAACTGACTACTTTCTTTTTTGTTTTAATTTTTTTATTAACACTTATTTTTTTGAGAGTCAGAGAGAGACAGAGCACAAGCAGGGGAGGTGCAGAGAGAGGGAGACAGAATCGGAAGCAGGCTCCAGGCTCTGAGCTGTCAGCACAGAGCCAGATGCGGGGCTCAAACCCACAAGCGGTGAGATCATGACCCAAGCCGAAGTCAGTCGCCCAAAGGACTGAGCCACCCAGGTGCCCCTACATTTCTTAATCCTATGTGGTAGGAATTCACTTTTTCTCCTTGCTGATTATGGTTTTTCTGTTCATTCCTGATTTTCAAGGTCATGAATCACAATGTTCTTTAAATCTCATTTGTCCCTCCCCTTTCCCCAAAACTGTTATACTTAGAAAAATGGCTGACAATTTATCAGATTGTTCCAATTAGAAATATTTTACAATATCATATGGGATGGCATGATGAACTCACGTGTGAATACTTATCAAACCTGCTTGAGTTTTTATTTTTATTTTTTTAATGTTTATCTTTGAGAGAGAGAGGGAGAGAGAGAGAGAGAGCGAGCGAGCACGAATAGGGGAGGGGCAGAGAGAGAGGGAGACACGGAATCTGAAGCAGGCTCCAGGCTCTGAACTGTCAGCACAGAGCCCCTACACGAGGCTTCAACTCATAAACTGAGATCATGACTTAAGCTGAAGTTGGATGCTTAACTGACTGAGCCACCTAGGCGCCCCAAACCTGCTTGAATTTTTAAA
The DNA here is from genome assembly GCF_027475565.1 of Acinonyx jubatus. Taxonomy (NCBI): domain Eukaryota; kingdom Metazoa; phylum Chordata; class Mammalia; order Carnivora; family Felidae; genus Acinonyx; species Acinonyx jubatus. Next base: position 30,488,632 of record NC_069383.1, read on the forward strand.
ATAAAATCCTTTCAAATTTCTGGAAGACTTGTACTCAATCATAGTTTTCTTAATAATTCTGTTCTCTCCTCCAATATTATCTTCTGATTGATTTGAAATTCTGTCCAGTCAAGAACTTAACATTTAGTATATTCAGGTATTCACAAAAATATGGACCATAATTGAAATACTACCTGTAATTACTAATGGAGCAATTGTAGATTTATCCTTGATTGGGTGTGCATATGCTTATGGATAACTTTCCCATTTGTTATCTGAATAACTGTACTTGTAAAATAAAAGATACAACCACAGAAAGATCCAATCTAGTTTGATCATTGCAAAACTATTTGAAGAAAAAGAGATGGGTTGTGTGAGTCAATTATCGTAAAGAGAATGGAAAGTAAATGACTCCAGCGATTTCTTTTAGATTAGTAAAAGCAGTACAGAAAGCCTCCCAATTCCCCGTCTTCCTCCTTAACTAATTTTATGTTGGCTTTATTGCTAGCAAGTCCACAGGCATACACAAGACCTCTCCTCCATACCCTGAAGGAATTAAAGCTGTTGACAATATTTGGAAGAAAACAGAGAACTTGAATCTCTTTTGGTGCTATACAGGCATGTGACTCAGTAAAATAAAACTAGCTAATGAGGAATTAACTCAATTTAAGATAATGAAAAGTGCACTGATATATCAAGGAAAGGTGTGCATGTAAAACACACTGAGCTTGGGATTGCCTTAGAGAGAAGTAGATGTGTCTTATTCAACTTAAATATCTGGTGTGTTTTTTAAATGCAGAGCTACAAAAAGACATAAATGATTATCAACTCGTCAACCAACTAACTCATAAAATCAGATTATTTCAGCAATTTCTCAATAGTTTCTTTTATAATGATGTTACACAAAGATTATTTCCCTCCACCTATCATCCCCTTAAATATCTACTTGTTTGCATTATAACCAAGTGGCAATAAGTAATTAAGTTTATAAACTGGAGTGCCACCGCCATCCACACAAAACTCAACTTTTCTGGAAATATTATCAGTATTTGAGTCCCTGGGTTTTAAAATATGGATAATTAAAACAAACATGGCTTCATGGATCTTGTAAAATAAAAAGTAATAATCCAGAACAAATTACATGAAATATTATATTCACTTTCTCTGTAGACAGATACCCTTTTATTTTTCTGGGTATGAGGCCTGGGACTGTAAGATGAAAATTTGGTAAATATTCTGATACTATTTGGTTTGAAAGTTATGGCAGAGTTTACCTATTTCCAAATACCCTTTATGGGTATCAGATTCTAGTGTTGCTGCTTATCTTTGAGGTTTTGTTTTCTATGTGTAAATCAACTTGATTCTGAATTCTACTTTCCTTGGGTACAACTCTCCAAACTTCGAATTTTTTATGACTTTTGACTCAGAATAACTAAGAAAAAAAATTGTCCTTTTCCTGAAGTCCTGCAAACTTACTGTGAATGACTTGATATAAACATCAGAGAAATTGCCACAATAACTCATGTTTAGACAATCTTCATGCCTGTTGCTATGTGGGCTACTCAGAGAATTTGCCTGAATCTTGATGATATTATCAGAGACATTCAAACCACAAAAGATGCTTCAGCCCTGATATATAGAAATCTTCACTGGCTGCTCCCTGGGCTCAAAAACTAATTTATGATTTGTTCCAATAATTAACCATCCTTTCCTTCTGTTTTTGTAGAAATGCTTTATTAAATACTTGACTTCTTGTGCAATAGAAGCCTAACTTGAAAGGCCAGGTTCATCACCACCTCCTAAAATAAGACACAACTTTTAACTGAACTGACCTATTTTCAAGACTAGCAGACTAATCAGTGAAATAATGGAGCAATCTACCAGCTCAGGTTTTACTATATGAAACTTCCAGGGGAGTTTCAAAGAAGGGTACTGATGGGGTTCAGAGCAGGCTGCCCCATTGCCTGACACTTTGGCATGTGGATTATTTTGAGCTGAAGATAATCAAGGCCAGAAAGACCCAGGAAGAGCTTTTCAGCTCCCCTTTAAGTGCCTAAAAGAATTTAGGTAAAGGGCCTGATCTTGGAAGAGAGCTATCACCAGAGACAGCTACAAACAGTAGGGGCTAGGTGTGGTAAGCTGGGGAAGTTCAGCCTATTTATTCAAATTCCTCTCTGTGTCCAGTTGTCTCTGCATGGCATGCCAAACATTTGCTTACCAAACATTTGGTCTTCCCATTTTCCTGTGATTTATCCTCCTTCCTTTTGATGTCCCAGATTCCTACCTTCTTCTTAGCTCAAGATGGCATACACACTTCAATTGCCTGACTCAAATTTGCTTTTCTTTGGTTAATCTGTCCTATGTCAGTTTAATTAATAGACTAGTCAAAAGAACCTAAAAAAGTAGAGAAAATTTTTTTTCTCCCCTAATATGTAAAAAATTTTTTGTGAGCATAGAAAAAAGTGAGGAAATATAAATAATACATAGATTAGTATCAGTTACATCAGGGAAATGAAACTGGAGAATGTTAGGGGTAAATGATTACATTGTTTTCTTTATTCTTTATTGTAATTTTATTGTTATAGCTAGCTGTTTTGCTCTTAGAATAAAAAAACTGAATAAGAAAGTAAAAGTTTATAAAAATTTGCAGTCATTCTTAAAGTTTCATTCATCATAAATTAGCAAAATCATTATGAAATTGGAAGACTATCATGGAGTTGTCATCTTTTAAACTGTCCCGTTATTTCATAAAGTAAAAACATTTAAATATCAAGCATGTAGGGAAGGCATAAAATCACTTAATCAAAAATCACATTTTTATTTTGCACTTCTTATTGCTGATTGATGAAATCTGATCAAAAACTGACCTCGTTTGTATCCTCTCCTTTTTGTTAAAATGGTCAATGTGGACTGAAAGTGGATTCCAATATTAAGAAAAGTGATGTTATTATTTCCCTAAGACAAGTAGTTAGAAAGTTCTCTAAGAAATTAGAAGAGGAAATTAAATTACTTTCAACATACCGTGTACCATCATATGCACAAATTTATCTTCCCCAGTCATTTTACATATTAGGTATCCTGTAGAGGAACCTGCTCTTTTACATACTGAGGCTCGGCCCAGATTGTTTGGAGCACTCCAAAGGATTTCTGATTACACTAAACCAGTTCTAGTTATATACCTGGGTAGTCATCCTTATAAACAAACAAAGCTGGGCCACATGTTAAAAGTTCTTCCTAGACTAAAAGCATTCGGATAAATCAGTCAATGTGTTGGCAGTCGCTGCAAGCTAAAAGTCTTTGGAATCCATTGATGAAAATGAATAGGTGTCAGAAATCAGGATCAGGTTCAGATCTTTATTGTACCCTTATCTGCTGGTCTCATATCTTTTCTTGTGGGTCTTTTGTTTTAGTGGATCATCTGGCGCATAGGTGCATTTTATTTAGATGGTTGAGTTATTTGGAGCAGGAAGGTTAAGAGAATTTGAAGGATAATTTCATCTTCATTTAAGAACAAAATAAAAGAACACAGGGTGTCTGGGTGGCTCAGTTGGTTAAGCGTCCAACTCTTCATTTCAGTTCAGGTCATGATCTCACAGTTCATAAGATCGAGCTCTGTGCTAACACCATCTCTGAATTTTAGATTTTCCTAGAGCTCTCTCTCTGCCCTTCCCCTGCTTGTGCTCTCTCTCTCTCTCTCTCTTTGTCTCTCTATCTCAAATTTCTCAAAATAAGAAATAAACATTTTTAAAAAAAGAGAACAAAAGAACAAATATTTCTATTTTATATGTCAGCTCAGTTTGCCTCCACTGACATGTTATAAATAGCATCCTTTTTTTTTGTAAAGCAATAGAAAAAGCCAACAACAGTAAGAGAGAGAGAGAGAGAGAGAGAGAGAGAGAGAGAGAGAGAGAAGAAGTCATTACAAATTGTATTGTAAGGAAAGCAATATAATCAGGTCACTGAATCATTCTTTATTTGGGAGGTATGCTGGGATATAGATATAGCTTAGTTATACAGAATTTTCTGATACCCCGAATAATAATTGTTATAACAAGACTTTTACATGACTAAAAGCAACACTCTTTAAAATGCTTAGAGATATTTAGAAGATTATGCTTATTCGATTAAATTTAATGAAAACAATGTATGAAGTACCCACCAATTCTGTCTAGAGCAAACACTGTAGTAACACAGAATGAACACTCTATAGAAAGTGTCCAAACAACAGGCAAAAGCTTAAAGCCCAGTCATGGGATAGGTTGGCATTAAGAAGCCTTTCATCATATTATTTTACTTTCTCAGGTATCATTCATTATAATAATTGGAAGCGCCATCCACCAACAGCTTGTGTAGATCCATAGACCCTGCTTCCCTCTTTTCTTTTACTTTTCCTGCTCTGTGTTCTTCACTCCAAGCCTCAGCCCCCTGTGGCCATGAGTATCACTACTAATGGCACCTTAGAATATTGTGTGTTTAAAAGAATAACAAACTGCTTCTTGACAGCAAATGTTTAGACACAAGAGAGGTTTATGCCTCGGCTTCTAGAAGCAGCACAGATGACTCATTTTGGGGTTTAGGAGAGTCAATCCCTCCCCAGTCTTACCATTCAGGTTCAGGTATTTTGAGCCCACTTGCGTTTATAAACTATATTAAGGTTAAAAAGCCTTATCTAAATATCATTTGAGAAAGTTTCCATATAAAATAGGATTTACAGAAAATGATACTCAACGCTCTCAGTTTCTAGGAAAAAGGCTTGTGGGATGGTTCCTTTTTAAATGCTGGGTGGAAAAAAGCTATATGATATGAATACATTTTTTTATAAATACATCATTAAATCAAACTCAAGAGCACTCTAAGTTCTTCATTGGAACTACAAGCCTGTTACAACATACTCTTCCTAAAAATCTTTAATGACTATACTAATACCATTGACACTTTGGTATGCAAGCAAGCCTTAGTTCATATTATAACGATCTGTGTTTGCACATTTGCATATAATGGTTTTCCAAGGCCATGCTGGCAGTCTTATTCTAATCAATAATAATGGCACAGTTTGTGTTTTCATAGCAAATTAAGGTTAAACAAACTTAACATAACAGTTATTTCCATTGAAATCCAACCAACTGGAAAGAAATAGGAGGTCATGATGCATAGGGAAAATAAATGATCCGTTCCTAATTGAAGATTCCTTTTTACATTTACTTTTGTTTTATTTCAGGAAAAGACATTTTTCTTGATTAGGAGCTTTCTTCACATGACCAGTCATTGTTTCCCTTTTGAAAATTAAAAAAAGAAAGGATGTATACATTTTACTCAGAAGACTGAATGTACAATGGTCAGTGCTTTTAATTGGAAGAAAGACTTCTGAACTGATATCAAAACTTGCTTTCCTCTTGCATACCAGTTACCAAGTTTTTAAAAAGTTAATTGAATCTGAATAATATAAGTAAAGTTATGACATACTCATATGTTGCAGTAGGGGTAAGTATCTATAACAACAGGTTATATTCCTTATAACAGACCAACCATGACCACCCATAATATCTCACTCACATGTAAACCTACAGAATTCTGAAGGGTGGTAATTTTTCCTTGTGATCTCTGAAGGAACTAGAAAATCTCAAAGTAATCTTTCTTGCTATATTTGCCTTGTGGAAATTAGTTTTCTGTTTAAATATAAATGACTCATTGGATTGACGTGTAAGGACAGTTGCAAATTTACTTACTATTTTCTCCTCATGGTATGCAATCAAAACTACAACATCTTAATCAAAGAAAAGTTTCACAATTGCAATTTAAATATATGAGGCAACCATGCATTTGCCAGTCATTTTCCACCATTGTATATATAGAATTTAAATATGTCACATAATCCCACACACAAATACTTCTTTGCAGGTGGTGTCTTTGATATTATTGCCATGTGCGTTGGACTAAGGTCTCTGATCAAGGAAACCACGTGGTTATGTCATCTATATCAGTAGTTGTGACTCAGATTCAAGGTAGTATAGAGTTTTTAAGAGGGAGTTGGCTCGTATCAGCTCTAGTGTAGGATATATGGTAGTTCAGATCCACTTGCTAGAGCTATAGTCCAAAGATATACCATCTACATACCTTTGCACAGATGAAGACATGACAAATTCAGAGTGAAACTGTGCAATCTCTAAAATTTGAATGATCATTTTTCTTTGCTCCCCTTTCCTCCAGGTGGCATATTTTTTTCTCCCTTTCCACCATCTAAATTCACCATCTCTGAATTTTAGGTCTTCCTAGGGTTTTCCTGTTTTATAAAAATCCAATCCTGGTAAGAACTATTGCAAGAGAATGAATGTTTATGTCCGCCCAAAATTCATATGTGGAAACCTAATACCCCATGTGATGGATGGTATTTGGAAGTGGGGCCTGGATGGGGTGATTAGGTTATAAGGGTAAAATCCTCATGAATGGGATTAGTGTTATGACAGAAGACACCCCAGAGAGCTCCCCAGTCTCTTCTGCCATATATGGCAACAGGAAAAGATGGCCATCTATGAAAGAGGAAGGAGCTCTCAGCAGACACCAAATCTGCTGGTGCCTTGATCTTGGACTTCTCAGCCTCCAGAACTGCAAGAAATAAATTTCTATTGTTTAGAAGCCATCCAATTTACTGTATTTTTATTATAGCAGCCTAAATGGACTAAGACACTACTCATTCTGTTAGTCACACATGTAGGATTTTCTCATACAAAGTCAGGAAGGTTTCAATCCATGCATATATTTTAACTCTCTTATTGGTATTTAGTTTGAAGGAAGGGTTCAGTTGTATTCATCTTTGTATTTTTCTAATACTCAACACATTCTTGCTGGGTCTTATAGACCCATCCCACAATGCCTATCAAGTGCTCTACAACTGTGGAAGGAATGTGTGTAAGAAGCATACCCTAAGTTAAAGCATTTTAGTGAGTAGTTGGACAGTATTTTGATGTGAAGCAGTAAAAAGATTATAATAATGATGAAAAAGAGTGAATACCAGAGCAAAGTCCCTGGGGCTAGGACTCTGTCAAGTAACCACTCTCTGTTTGGAGGTAAGAAATCAGTACTTTTTCTTTTAAAATTTGAATATTGGGATGCATGATGGTGCTACTGATATGGATAAGGGCATCTTTTTTATACCATATTAGGAAATAAAGCCAAAGTTGAAAAACTCCCCAAAACAGGTCAAAATGAGGGAAAGAATAACACCAAGAAAACCTGAGATGCTTGTTGAAAATAATGCTAATTTCAATCACATATGTGATGAACTGTTTATTACTTATGCCTATCAGCCTGCAGACATTATGCATATGGTAAGTACTGGACAGATTAAATTTGTTTGAATAAAATAATAACATCACTTTTACGATGAGCACTAGGTGTTATATGTAAGTGATGAATCATTAAATTCTACTCCTGAAACCAATATTATACTACATGTTAACTAACTAGAATCTAAATAATAATTTGAAACAAACAAACAAACGCACAAAATAATGAAGTCACTCATACGGCTTCATGTTTTGGGGACCATTCTGCATAGTGGTTGCATCTAAACCATGAAAGAGGACAAATACAGGAAATATTCTAGATGTTGGGAATACAGCAGAAACAGAACAGACTCAATTTCTGGCCTGTTTGGAGCTTACACATATCACTACTGATAACTCTTCCTCTTGAAAAAAATTTGTCCCTGTCTAAAATATCAAGAACACATGTGCAATTTCTTTGAGGTTGATTAGGGAGATTGATCCCATTCTGATGGAAATATGGATTAGGTATGAGGTTAACCAGTGTCCAGGCCAGTTATCTTTCTTAGTTCTATAACAAGCTTAAGCATGAATATTAGTAAAATCCTTCAGAATGTGTTTTACTGCCTAGGAGTAAACCCAAGTAACATAAGCCTACATAAATCTGTCCACTACTGAAAATCAGCCACAAGGCAAACACATGCCTGAAGAACATAAATTAAGAATAAAATCTTCCTACCTACCAAGTCAGCTATAGACTCAAATAAGGGACAATATTATAATAGCAGAGAAAATTTGATATATGTGTTTATCAACACCTGTTTGGTATCTGTTATGGGTAGAAACAATCTAATAACATAAGCTCAAATTATTTACTGTTTTTGATGGCAGCTTACTCAATTTTTTCAATGGCCTTTGTATATCAGAATTGGACAATCTGCCCAGAATTAGCACTAAGAATACATGGAATTGAACTCCATCCCTAAGCATATTTGGTCCAGAAAAAATAACTCTCTTGTCACATGGCTGTAGCTGCTTATTTCTCTGACATGACAAACTCCCGGAAAACACAATGTTATTTCCCTCTGTGCAAGCTCTGTTAAAGAGCTATTTCCCTCTGCCTTTTTGGCAGAAAGTTTTCTTGGGATGTGAGTTTGCTGCATTTGCATGTGTGGCCCAGAGGTCCCATACAGTCTCAGCTGGATAGGTCCCTTGGAAAGGGAAATAGCTAACATATCACATTTTATGATGAGGCTGCCAGATTGTTGTTCCTCTGTATACACCTCCTAGTTGTTCTGCACGAGAGACTCCCTAGGGTGGATGGGAGAGATAAATGAGGTGTTGAGGGGAATAATAATTTTGCACAAGGTGAAAGGATAAAGGAAGTGAAAAACATTCCTGCTTAGCCACAGGATAAGTCATATTAATTAGTCTGCATAGGACACAACTCTACAAGTGGAAATGAAATTTATGAAAAGAGAACTATTAAATGGATACACCTCATAGATAAATATCACTTGAATGCTACACTTCACAGCTTTTCCACATTGTGTAAAATTACTTCATTATTCATGACCTTATTAAAACACATTATAGATACACTTGGATATGAATTCTAAATACTTAATCTCAGTATGCTCTGTGTATTTAAAAATATAATAAACGATCCATTTCTACCATTTCAGATTTAGACATTCACTTTACAGTGACAAATTATGAAAGGAAATAGTTTTCTATGGTTCATTTGGTTAAATACCTATGAGTCAAGTCTAGTCCACAGTAATGTAAAGAGGCAGTGATGTGCATAATCTAAAAAGCACGAACACACATTTGCCTCTAGAATATACCCTTAAGTACTTTCTGCATGTTCACCTTCTGAATTTTGTTTGGCTTAGGATATTACTAAAATCTGTATTTATAAATGTACCTCAACTGATGACCAGGAAAGACAGACCATGAAAAGAGATACAGGTTAGTATGGAATGCCATTTAGTATTAAATACATGATACAGATAATCCATAAGAATATTAAAAGTTCTCTTTCTTTATTAGCAAAAGCATGAACTAAATATAATTTTAAACAGAAAACCAAGAAAGTTTATGGTTTTAAAAATTTTTTTAATGTTTTTATTTATTTTTGTTGGGGGGGAGAGTGAACATGAGGGGGGGAAGGGCAGAGAGAGACGGAAACACAGAATCTGAAGCAGGCTCCAGCCTCTGAGCTTCAGCACAGAGCCTGACTCGGGGTTTGATCCCAAGGACCTGTAAGATCATGGAGCTGAAGTCCAACACTTAACCGAAGGAGTCACCCAGGCAACCAGGAAAGTTTCAGATTTTAAGTATATGCAATCAAGACATAGCCTTGCTTCATTAATCTTGCTTTGTATAATTATATTGATTAGATTAGATTGACATACCTTTATAGATAACCCCAATTGTAATTGTAGGCAAATAATAATGCTTATGTTTTCAACTTTTTGTAAGTAGAATGTAGATAATTATTCACATTAAAGAGGCAGATTTTTCCTTGCCTTTTTCTTTCTCCTAACCCTGCATTAGTTATTTTTTTAATATTGTGGTTAAAAAACTAACATAAAATTTCCTATCTTAATCAACTGTGTAGTTCAGTAGTGTCTTCTCCACTAGTTTGTAAGGAATGTTTGTAAGAAAGCTGATAGGTCATTAACAACCTAGAATTTATTATTAAATTGACTTTATTCATCCACATTTTTCTAGAAATACTTGAGTACAAGTTTACTGGAGATCTGAATGCTCCTTTAAGATATGTGTTTGGCTATTAATATATTCCCCTTAAAATATTGTATATAAATAAATTTTTCAACAGACTAAAGTTATATTTCTTTAAGATGTGCCTATATCAGCATTGTTTCTCTTGTATGATGAAAGGAGTAATCACTATAGTATAATAATTATCTTTTTTTTTCCAAGCAGTAATTAGGAATGCAACCCTGAATAAGTAATGGTGTGTAAATTACGGCTGGTGTCCCAAGGATCCAGTAGCTCACACATTCTTCTTTTCAGAAGTTTTTTCTTTGATTATTATGCCTCATTTATGCTATTAAATATAGGATTCATCCCTTTTTTATAGCTGACGCTGCTTGTTTTGGAGTAAAGTAATTGAAGTTTATTGACTTCCTGGGGGGAAAAGTAATTTAAAGATTTTAAAAAATATTCTCCCTCCAGAAAAAATTCAAACTTTCCTCTACATAAATATAAAAGTGGATTAACAAGTATAACTCTTGTGAATTTACAGAAAAAATTTCCAACATGACAGTTATTACAAACATGGTTTGAAGACCTTCTGTGATTTAGGCATTTTTGTTAACTCATTTAATGCATTTTTAAAAGTTGAGGGACAGCTGATGTACAATGTTCTCTTAATTTTCAGGTGTACAACATAGTGATTCAACAATTCTATACACTACATTATGCTCACCACAATTAAGTGTAGCTACCATCTGTCACCACATAACATCATCACAATACAATTAACTATGTTCCCTATGTTGTACTTCTCATCCCTGCGATCTATTTATTTTACAAATGGAAGTTTGTACTTCTTAATCCCCTTCACTTATTTTGCCCAGCCCTGCAACCCCCTCCCCTCTAGCAAGAACCGGTTTATTTTCTGTATTTATGAATGTTTCTGTTCGTTTGTTCATTGGCTTGTTTTATTTTTTAGATTTCACATATAAGGGAAATCAAAGGATATTTGTCTTTCTCTAACTTGTTTTACTTAGCATAATACTGTTGGGTACTTTGGTTGCTTCCATATCTTAGATATTGTAAATAATGCTGCAATAACATAGGGTTGCATGTATCTTTCCAAATTAGAGTTTTTATTTTCTTTGAGTAAATACTCAAAAATGGAATTATTGGGTTGTATGGGACTTATATTTTTAATGTTTTGAGGAACCTCTATACTGTTTTCCACAGTGGTTGCACCAATCTACGTTCTCACCAACAGTGCATGAGGGTTCGCTTTTCTCTACATCCTCACCAACACTTGTTATTTCTTGCCTTTTTGATACTAGCCATTCTGACAAGTGTAAGGTGATATCTCATTGTGGTTTTGATTTACTTTTCCCTGATGGTTAGTGATGTTGAGCATCTTTTCATGTGTCTTTGGCCTGTTTAGTATATTTTTAATAGGAATCCCACATAATATCATGTTCAAAAAGGACAAAGGTGTATGTAATAATAAGTGGATATTTCTATTTCACTCTTTCCCCTGTAACCATTGTGACTATTTCTTGTATATCCTCTTAGGGATATTCATACACAAGATTATATAAATGTATGTGTGTGTATCCATATCCACATCCGAAGCTACATTTATATTTACAACCATATACCTACCTCTTTTTGCACTAATGACTTTATACTACACTTACAATAGGGAACGTGGCAGTTTTGCTTATTATATTAGTATATATTGTGCTGTCTCTTTCTTTTTAACCATTGCATAGTATTCCATAGTATAAAACTGTTTGAATATATATTACATACAATACCTGAAACTATCTAATAATTCATTAACCCAGTCCCTACTTTGTTGAACATTTGTGTGGTTTCTGATCTTTTGCTACTATAGCCACTACAGTAAATATCCCTTTACATATGTCACTTCATAAATGGTCGATATGTCTGCAGAAAACATTCCTAGAATTCGTGTTGTTGAAATATAAATCATGATTGCTATTTTCAAATCACTCTCCATATTAATTGTACCATTTAACATACCAACCAGCAAAGAATAGGAGTGTCTAATACTCCTCACATTCACTAACAGAGTGTTCTATGTTGGAAGCACAACAAATACCTTCTTAATTCAACATGAATATGATGTTTTGCATTCTGTAAAAAAACTTCTTTCTTATTAAAAATATCAAATATCTTTAATTCTTGGGGTGATCCTAGGATATGGAAGAAACAATCAAGCACAACTTACTATTGAACTCAACTAAAGAGTTATGTGACAGATTTCAACCACCCCTGCCTTCTCTGTAATACAACAATATAATTCAATGTAATGGAAAAGGAAATTAAAACAATTTTTAATAATAAACATCTGTTGAGCACTAACCATACAAGAAGTACTGTAAACAGAACCCAGACTTGGACATGATCTACATACATTTAAGCCACAATTTAAAGGTGGGTAGAGAGAATGTATACAAAAACACGTCTTTCGTGTGTTTGCTTGCTTCAAGCTTTTATTTAAATTCCAGTTAGTTAACATGCAGTGTAAGATTAGTTTCAGGTGTGAATTTAGTTTTGAACACTTACATGTGATACTCGGTGCTCATCACAACAAGTGCTCCCCTTAATCTTCCTCATCTATTTCCCCCGTGTCCTACCCACCTCTCCCCTCTGGGAATCATCAATTTGTTCTCTATAGCTAAGAGTCTGTTTCTTGGTTCTCCTCTCTCTTTTTTTTTTTACCCCCTACAAAAACATGTCTTTTTAAAGTCTATTGCTGGGGCGCCTGGGTGGCTCAGTCAGTTAAGCGACCGACTTCAGGTCAGGTCACGATCTCACGGTCCGTGAGTTTGAGCCCAGCGTCGGGCTCTGGGCTGATGGCTCAGAGCCTGGAGCCTGCTTCCGATTCTGTGTCTCCCTCTCTCTCTGCCTCTCTCCCATTCATGCTCTGTCTCTCTCTGTCTCAAAAATAAATAAAAACGTTAAAAAAAAATTTAAAGTCTATTGCTTGTTAACTTTCCCCCAGCAAAGTTAGTGGCTTCTTCATCTATATTCTCACTGTGTTGTATTTATATGGCTCCTCTTCTCACTGTGTATTGATTGTATTTGTCCATTGACTTCTCAGCACCCTTTCTGGACTCTGAGACATTGAGGTCAGGAATGTGAGTTTTTGTGTATCCTCAATATTTTGCGTAACAGTTGGTACATAGCAGGCCTCTAACTATGGTTTGTTTTATGACTACATAGACATTGAGCAACATCTCTTTTTATTCTCACAATAAATCTATGATATAAATAATATTCTTGTTTTAGACGAGCTAATTGACATCTATAAAGAATAGCTTGTTCTATGTTACATATTAGGTAGTTGCAAAGGCAGAACTCATGTCTTAAGACTTTCTGATACTAAATTCAGACTTTAGATGAAAGGTGAGATACAGCCTGCTCGGGAACAAATGAATTAATGAAGGCATCTCTTGGGCCAAATTTAGATCACTAAGTGGCCTGTTGTTTAGGTTTTACAAAGTCACTGAGATTTGGTCTCAAATCTTTCCTCTAATGAGCTTTGGCTATTCCACTATCCCTGGGGGTTCTTTTCTATGAAGGAGGATTGTAGAGAAAGTGAGTTTCTCCAGCCATCTCTGTTCTTGCTATCATCAAAAATACATCCTCTATGTACCTAAAGTTTTCCTGCTTATCACCAAGAGATAAAAGATGGGGTAAACAACATAATAACAAAATGAAGAAATTATGAAAGATCTGAAAACCTTAAAAGTTACTTTTCTTTTATGGTATCTAGATATCTCAGGTTCTTTTTTTCTCCAAACTCAACCCATGGCAGATTTCCTCTCTCCAACAGAAAGAACCAAAGTTAGAGCTATGATGGACAAAGGTTTTAAAGAGGTGAGCCTTCCAAGCATCAATTTAAGAGGTAGCTCATGGAACAACAGAGAGAAAGTTCATCTCCATTTACTGCCACCGTAATCCATTTAAGATCATTTTCAGAAGTCTTCATAGTTTTCAAGGGCCATACTCCCAGACTACACAAGGAAACCTGAGCTTCTGATCAGTTATGTCCACTCTCACAGTCTCCATGTTAAAGTTAATTATGGGTCTCTCCATTATTTTTCAGTTTTTATTTTTTTTAATCACTGAAACATACAGACAGCTGAAGTTAAGAAGCATGAAGGCATCTAAAGCAGAATCACATTCTTTCTTTTTTCATATTTTTTAAAATGTTTGTTTTTGAGAGAGAGAGAAACAGGTGCGAGTGGGGGAGGGGCAGAGTGAGATGGAGACACAGACTCTGAAGCAGGCTCCAGGCTCTGAGCTGTCAGCACAGAGCTAGATGTGGGGCTCGTACCCACAGCAGTGAGATCATGACCTGAACTGAAGTCGGATGCTTAACTGACTGAAACACCCAGGTGCCCCACATGGTCTTTCTACTCTTTTAGTTCTTCCTTTTTCTACTCTGACCCATGTCCCATTACATTTATTGTACTATCTGCGATAGAGGGCTTTTGGATAATTTGGGTGCAGCCAGGCAATTCCCCTTACACTAAAATGAACAGATTTCCATTAGCTTTGATAAGCTGGATTGAAACATATTATTCACCAAAAATAGGTAGAATTGTTAGTATATTGATAAAGTCAGAAATGTGTAAGGTGTTCGTGGGGGACTAAATGCTTTCCTTTTGGGAAGACAAACAAAGATATGCTTGTTTATTTTAAGGTGGAGGATAATGTGCTTTGAATAATTATCTTAAAATGATTTATGAACTCAAATTTAAAATTTAGAAAAAGGAAACGGGATAACAATGAGAAGAAGAATGATGTAAATTTATCACTCATTAATTCAACAAGAACTTTTTAAATACCTACAATATGCCCAGCAGTTTGGTGGAGATATAGAAGTAATCAAATCAGACAAAAATTCCTGTCATCTTGGGATATATTTTCTTGAGGATGAAAGAAGATCTAAGCTAGGAATTAGGTTAACTGGGTTCTAATCATAACTTCAAGACAAACTCACTATATGAATTTAAGCAAATCACTTCACCTATGTCTAACCTAATTTTAAAACCTGAGATTTATTCTACTTGTCTCACACATTATTGTATAAAAATAGATAGTGAATGTGAAAGCACCATATAAAGCCTATCACGCTATACCAAAGTAACTGAATGATACTTATTTTGTATTATTCATTATAGGCCTGTACATCACAGCACTATGAGATATTTGAATCAACTACTGATTTGGAATTCTTACCCACATTGGTAATCCATTTTGATCAAAATGTCTAGTTGAGTGACCATCAAAATAATCACGAAGCCAGATCCACTATGAAATGGTGGTTTTCATCACTCTTTGTAAAATTCATACTCAATGTATGAAACCTTAGGTGTAGTTCTGGTGATCTATTTCTATTTGATTTTTACGAACTCATAAACATGAGACTTAATTCAATCTAAGTCCAGTGTTAATTAATTTCCTTTATTTCTCAATAAAATATTCTTGCCCTGTGGAGAAAAGATAGTTTATTAGTCTCTCTCTCTCTCTCTTTCTCTCCCTGTCTCATTGTCTCTGTCTCTCTCCTTCTGCCACGTCTTTCTAACTATTTATTTAAAGCAGACATTCTAGTTTTCATCCATGGAACATTATTGTTTTACTTATCTTAGAAGATTCTTTTTTCTTCTCTGTAATGAATTTCAATTTTTCACTATCTCCATATTATAAAAATATGCCGTAGGATTAAAAAAATTCTATCAGTGCTAATGTGCAAGTAATGATGCATTTCTTAGATAATAATATAGACCTACATAAAAAAAAACCCACAAGACTACAGATCTGGATTATAACTGGGAAAAGAACTGTTATTTTGAATTCTTGTCCATAATTCTGCCACTAATTACTTATATGTCCTTGGGAGAGTCCCTTAACAATTGTAGGCTCACATTCCTCAACATTTAAATGAGAGGTTAGGATTAGTCTATCTTTAAGATCTTTACTTCCAGTGTCAACCAGTCTATGAAATGACTTGCTTTTATAATAGGTGCATTTCAATTTGCTAAGCAAAACCTTCATTAATGTGATTAGATGGCTTATGAGTTTTTAATTACATTAATGTCATATAATAAAAATTGACTTCTGAGAAATCAGAATATAATTTGCAGTGACTTTGTAGTATTACTAAGAGTTATAAGTTATAAGAACCACAGTAACCATTTATAAGAAATGCTATTCCATTTGGAATACATGGAGTGAGTTATGTTTTGGGGGTTCCATAGTAGACTGTATATACAGTCTGCATGGAAGTCTAATTCTTCAGGGTTTTCAAGTGTCTTGTTTTGTTTGTTTGTTTGTTTTTGAGAGAGAGAGAGAGGGGGTGGGGAGCGCTAGTGGAGGAGAGGCAGAAGGAGAGGGAGAGAGAGAATCTTCAGGCTCCACACTCAGCACTGAGCCTGATTCAGGGCTCAATTCCACGTTTTCTTACGTTTTTCCGTAAGATCAAACACACGAGTAAATGCAATCACAAGGAAATGTTCAAAAACCAAAGTGAGGCTTGTATTTTGGTTAACAGAAAGTGTGTATTTCTTATCGCTGCCTTTTTAAAGGAATGTGAGTAGCCCTAATTCAGTATTGAATCTCTTTGCTAAGATGAAAACAAAATTACTTCTTTTCCCACTGGTAAGATATCTGTAAATTCCCCTGCATTTTGCTTAAAATAGCTTCTTTGTTTAGAAACCGAGCTCTAGGGTTTTTTTCCCTTTTTGCCCTCCCACCCCCCATAAGATGAAAGCTCTGTGGCTCTTTATATAATCTCGGAACGGGAAAGGTCTTTCACTGCATGTTGGTTTGGGCAGAAATCAGAAAGAAGACATCTGAGACATCTGACTACCTACAAAACAAAGGTAAAGATGAGAGTTGAGACAGAAAACAAATCACAAATAACAAGACTGCAAGACAGATATCTAATTTTAGATAAATAACTATCAACAAAATCACTAACAGAATTTCTGTTTTTCAATGTCTTTGGGCATGATTATATCTAAGAGTAGAACAAGTCCAAGCTGTGGGAAAGGGAAAAGAGGGAGCTATCGTCACTGGAAGGAGAGGAATAGACAGGAAACAGGCCCAGGGGAGATCAAGAATGCCAAGGCTGTAGCATGGCTTTTGGGAATGCTTTTCAAGTTTTTTCTCATTGCTCATTCAGAAGGAGTGAGCCACTTCCTGGCCTGTGTTAAATGCATCACATATGGTTGGAGGAAGAAAACCTTGGGTCAGATCATCAGAGGGAAATGTCTGAATTGCAAAATAATTCCAGCAGATCTCAGTTCTTAATTTCCTAGTGTCACATTGTCATCCTTCTTAAGTGATCTCATGGTCCAGATCTGCACAAAACATAACAGAGCTACATCCTGGTGGTGGATGCTTACACGATGGTATCTATTTTCTCACCTCACTAAATGTGAAGGCTTCCAATTCTCCGTAAAAGAGAGGGAAAATGGAACTTCATGGCTTTATACAAATGAATGTTAAGATGTCTGGCCATTGGACACATAATCCTAGATTAGCATGCCATTTATCATGTGGCCATCCACTGGAAAGGTAACCCTCTGTAACGTGCCATTATCTCGTGGCCAGCTGATAGGCAGACTTTTATAGCAATGGAGCCCAAGGCTACAGTTCTATACAATCTCTTCATTTAGTTGTGAGGACTAGAACTATTTCTAAACTTGTATCTGTTTTACTAAACCAATTTCCTGAGTCATTTAACAACGTATAACAAATGCCCTACTGAATGGGGATCATTGCAGTAGGCACAAAGAAAGATTAAAGGCAGATAAAAGGACACATACAAAGTTTGCAGAAAGGCAGAACTTCACAGGAAAAAAACCCCAGCAACACATTAAAAATAGAATATTTATTCATTGTCTATTACAGTTCAGATACTGTTAGCAGCCATCAGTAAATCATGGCCAAAATACAGTCTGATTCTAGCCTATACACTTAGACAGGATCAAATCCCAACCAGAAAACACAACTATGAGAGTTTAGAAGAATTACTAAGAAAGATTATTTTGAGTTTAGAAGATATTAGGAGAAGGGATAAATATTAAACACATACATAATTTCTGTAGAAGGTCTTGCTCTTAAGTAAAAGTGTTCTTAATTAACTTCCAAAGAGAGGACCCGGCTTCTGATAGTGTTGAGCATTCACCAATAAACAGAACTTAAAGTTATCATGAAATTATTAAGTGAATTTTTGTGATGTGCACTTCCTTATCTTTGTGGAAAAGACAGACATTTTCTACCCACAAGGAACATTTAATCTAGTTGAGATGAAACTGGATGCTGTCATCTTGACCAGAAATAAAATCTTTGCTAATGATTTCTTTGCTTTGATATATTTTATGCTAACATTATTTAGTATTATAGAAATTAAATATGGCCATTTCCTGGTACTCATTCTTTTCTAGAGGTTTGGAAATTGATTTTTAAATCATTTATCCTAGCTGTTTCCTTGGTAGAGTTAACAGGTCTATCATTTATAGTGTTTACCTCTCTAGAATCATCAGATTTTATTTGGTAATATTGTCTGGCTGGAATCGCTAGGCCTCAGAAATGGAACGAGGTTCAAGTATGTGGCTAATATATTTTCCAGTAGACTTGAAAATAGGAATGTCCCTGAAATGGATGGCTCTCCCAAATATAATGATTACTATTTGACACTCTTCTATTTTCTTTCTCTTTATGGAATATTCTGAAATTCCTGTCCTAGTCTTTAAATATTACCCTAAATTCTCAACTGTGGGAGGTTGCATCCCAATAGAGATTTCATTCAGTTTCTTAAGAACTAGGATGTTAACTTTTAAACATATTTCACTTTAAAAACATATATACTTTCACCAAAGTTCATTTTGAGAGGTTTTTGAGTGAGATAGCATGAGGAAATAAGTCTAGATTACTTGTAGTTTTTGGATGATTTGCCTTAAAATAGCTAATAATGAAATAACATATAAAGCTAATAACATTATATTAAAAACCATACAATTATTTTATTATAAATATCAAAATAAATTTTTTAAAAAAGATTATTATGATCCTTATTTGCCAGTCTCCAAGCAAAATTGGTCTTTAAAAGGACACTGGCTTCCAAAGTATTGAAATGATTTCCCCAAAGTCTGAAATAGCGTTGAGTCATTTATTTTCCTAGAACCCCCCATGGAAATTAAAAATGAAACACTATATAGTTTGAGATATAAATATCTATAATTGTGATCAAATCATATGCACTTGGGGCACAGAATATGCTTTTACAATTGAGTATTATATATTTCTAAGTGAATGGTTTTGAGAAATATATGGAAGTTTCAATAGTGAGTGATAAAGTTAACTTCACAAATTAGAGTATTTCTTATTCTATGTTGACCCTCAACAACTGCAGCCTATCACAGGAAGTCTGCTTTTACATTTTATTCTTATTATGTTAATGTGACTCAAAAGATTAAAACGGCATTTCCCACGGCTAATATTCTTATTTCTTGACTTAAGCCAAAAAAAAAATATTTATATGTGGAATAAAGAATGGCTTTAGAAGACAGAACCTTACTCCATCAGAGATTTCATCATATGCTGCTCTGAATTTGTCATTCATTTAATTAGTGAACACTTTTTCATGTGTACTGTGTGCAAAGCTAGGTATAGTTGCATCTGGAAGAATTTTTGTGATCGATTTTATAGAATAACATGCTTTGGAAGTTGGAGAGTGCCATGCAATGGAAAGTATTATTATTGCAGAGTTGAAACTTTTTTTAGAGAAATTCTGATCCATACTGTAGAAAAAAGCATGTGACTTTGGTATGACAACATGATTAAAATCCTAGTTATTTTGTTTTCTAGACATGTAATCTTAGCAAATAGCGTGAAGTACTAGTTTTTAAATCTACAATGACTAGTTCAGAGACAATGTTAGATTTAAATAGACAAAGTATGTGAAAATGTTTTGTAAACTCTGATGTAGTTTATAAATGTTCATTAATATGATAAAACATAGTTCTTGCCATAAAGAAGTGGACTTTCTACCGAAAGAGAAAAAAAATCTGTTAAACTACACTGAAGCATCCTTATTCTTCTTTAAAGTATTTCATTATAGCTATGAGGTATATTTTATATAATAAGAAATGTATATAAAAGACACTTCATATATCGAATACATAGTAAAAATTTGTGTAACATTATATTTTTTATTATATAAAAAGGCAGACCTGGATATGGATTTCTCTTTGACGGCAAGGTCAATATCTTTGATCCTGAGATGTATTTGTGATATAAATAGGGAAAAGATAAAAAAAAATGTGGCGATAGCTCTCATAAGGACATAGAGAAAATGAAGCACCTTACAAAGAGAATCTCAATAGCAAACATCCAGAAATATTTTAATTATATTCTGATTCAATAATATTTTTATTGTCTAAACTTAAACTAGGTATCAAAATCCCAGCAACCGTGAGGTCAAAGGTGCTTATCTCATCAGGAAATGACAATGGCTGGTTTTTCAGGCTACCTGTTAGTAGGTGGGTATGAGAGTGCTGTGCTTTTCTTTCTTTTTCATTATCTTTTATCTTTATGCTCCATAACACAGAATACTGGTTACTATTCCCAGGAACTTTTTATGATTGGATTTTTAAGTATCAAATATGAAAAAAAGGAAACTGCTCAGAAAAGTTTTAATAAGATTCTCACTTTAAAAGGAATATCCAATTGAGTGATGTAATAATGACATTAATAATGTCTTATTTCATTTCATGTCATTGCATGGATATTAAGCAGAGACACTTTGAAGTTTTATCCATCAGCCCATTGCATCTGGGGGGCATTTCTCCTGGGGTGCCCATGTAGAAGTCCAATTAAAGCCAGTGGGAGTCAGGTACCCAGAGGAAAAGAGAGGCAGGCATTTGGAGAAAATGTCCATTATCAGTGTGATTTACACAAGGTCATAGATTATTTTGGTCTCTAAAAGCATGCCAGTTGGGGGAAAGCTTGGCTGGAAATCTTCTTGCCTGCCTGTCTCCAGGGAATCTGGAGGGCACAGGGTGTTTTTGAGTAGCCATTCCAGAAAGACTATCTCGTTTCATTTTCCCCATGTGTTCTTCTTAGGTTCAACATTACAGGATTAGCTGGGGGCTGCCCAAATGACAGCCCCTGAATGAGCTGATGCCAGATCTACACGGAGTCTAGGTAATTGGAACTGCTGTGTTAACTAAGTAGCTAGCCTAGATGAAGCCCCGAGGACTTCAATCAGATTCCATTTTAATTCTCTGGATAATTAGACAGCCCACACTGGTTTTGGAAATAGCATTCCTCAACTATCTCTCTTTCCCTTGTCTTCCTTCGGTAATCCTCCTATGAGAAATGTATCCCATGTAGCAAAAAATGCAAATCATATCACCAACTTGGTCCTCAGCTAGATTTCTCCAACAGTTGAACAATATCTTTTGGAGCAAAAAACCAAATGAAGGATTTATACCACGAGCTATTGGTAACAACCAAATTCACAGAACAGCTAACATAAAAATTTTCCTCTTATAAGACATTTTTGAAGAATTTGCATTATGATATCAGGCTGTTCTCAATGGAAATATACATTTATACAAATATAAATCATTTAAATATATGGAACTACATAATGCTGATAAACGAGATTTACAATGCCTCTTATGTTTAGGATGTATTTTTATGCAACACAACCATTTAATGAAAGGGTTCAAAAAGCCTATTGACATTTACTTTTCTTCTTACCATATATTTATTAAGCCTGAATATAACATTCACATTAACATCAAACACACGTAAAATATGAAATTGCTGGAGAGGAATGATGACATATTTTAGCACTTTGATGGTGGTGCCAACATTTCATTTAGGATATTTATATGTGTCATCTAAAAAGGACAATAAATTTCAGTGAAGGCTCAATATATTACAAGACTTTTCATCAACACACGCCACAGGGTAGGCTAAAACCACAGAGGGAAAGAAGAAATACTGCTGAATAATCAATCTTTGAAAGCATTCAATGTTATTAAAAAAGCTACATTTAAACTATCCATAAGTCTAAAAAATGGATGTGTCGGAAGTAGTGTGATGCATGTGTGTGGATGTGAGGGTTGTAGGGAGCACCTACCTTCCTTTCTATTTTTCAGTATTAAGATTATTGGGTAAACGAAAATATTTTTTTTAATAAATGGGATATTGGTGATGCTAAGGCTTTGACACAAACCCCACCCTTGGGGGGTAGAAGAAATCTCTTTGTGTGAAGTGTTTGTCAGTTTCCAGCACCACCTGCGCTTCCTAGCTGGCACAGAACGATTCCCCACATGACCCAAACCCGTAACAAAACAAGGCAGACAAACTTCTCACTTTTAAGAACGGATGAGTTGGATCAGATACATTCATTACTTATATGTGCTGCCTACATTTTCTGTATCCTAAATTTGCACTGACTTTGTGACTAATATCCCAGTATGATAAGCAAGTACTGACAGGAATCCATAAAAATCCACTATGCCCATGCTGCGGTAAGTGACCAATAGCAATGGGAAGAATGGGAGAAATACAGCTTTTCTCCCCAAGGGTGGAGTTACACTGTTCCCTGCTGGAACTGGGAGTATCATATTTTAAAGTGAAGAAGAGGCCCGTGGGTGTGCCCCTTGTATCCTTTGGAAGGAATCATTTTACTCACTATAAAAAGACCAGCTTTACTGTTTCCTAGGCTTTATTCTCTGGTGCTTACAAATCTATCATACTGAAAGGAGAAATTCCCTAAAATCCCACAGCAAAGAAGACCTGATTTCTGTTCTCTTCTGGAGTTATTCTTTTTCACTTGTATTTGCTCTGTGAATAAAGTCTCAAAAGCTGATAAGATTTTCCCTCTTCTAATGCCAAGAAGATGTCTTCCCCATGATCTCTCCAGTACTATCAGAGCTGTTGTAGCATGTCCTTCTCCAGGCTTTAGTCAGTAACACCAAAGTGTGTGTGCCTGCTAGCATCTGAAGCTCTCTCGGGCATATGTGAAGCACCAAAGGAAGACCATCCCAAAAGTCACTCAAGAGGAACCTGGCAAAGGGACAACCTACAAATTTTTGTTTTTCACTTTTATAAGCCTCTCCCCCTCCACACGCACCCGTGCACATGCAGACACACACACACACACACACACACACACACACACACGCCCTCTCTCTCAATGATAGTATGATTTTAAATAATTTATGCATCTTCAACACTTTTAATGGTCTCTTTCATGTCTATACAAGCCCAAAGCATGTATGAAGCACCTGCTGGGTACAAACACACTTTTGTGATTTCCAGAGAGAACTTTCCGTTTTGAAGTAGAGGGAGGTATGTAACCTTTCTCAGTATGACAGCACTATTTACAAATAGGACTTTTTAGTCTCAAAATCTTAAAAAGGAAATTATTTGTCATCAAACTGAGAACCATACATATATCATTTCTAATCCTCTCCTACAGGGTAATATCATATTCTATTCAGAGGACTCTTTTAGGATGAAATTTAATACTCAAGACAATAAACTTAAGAGTTGGTAAATATCTAGTTATTAATTAGGTAGGGTATCTAACTCCCTCCCCAAAATCATCTCTTTTGCAACTTAGTTTTCTATGACATCTATTATGGTACTGGCTACATCCCTAGAGGTGCCCTTAGGGGTTCTCTTAAATTTATGATACTGAACATGTCTGTCCTTCAGGCAGATTGTGGTTCAATGTGTCTTACAGATGCCAAATCTCTTGAAGAGTGCTAGTCATGGAAAGCCCACATCGAAGATGTTTTACAACTCTCCATTACTTTGTATTGGGCTTCACACTGGGAAAGATAAAAACAGCTCATGAGCATGAAGGAAATAGCTTCTTTAGCAGCACACAGCTAAGAAATTCTGAGGGAAGACCCTAATCCAAATTTACCTGCTAAACTTTTTGCTCTGACCTTGAATTGACTGAAGCCACTTTCTTTCTCTTCTACTGTGTGAGCCAACACAATCTACTATCTCAATTTTAATGCACTTCTTTGGTTTATCTTTAATGTTTCCCATATCAGTTGTGTTTGTGTCTTTGAAGAATGATTATCTTCCAGTGTCTGCTTTTTATACTTTATTTTAGCTCTGAAGCAGACATTCCGCTGGGTCTTCATTTTCAAACTCTCAGCAAAAGCTACCCAGGAGCTAATCTCTTCGAACTGGGTCCGAGAACTCTCTGATGGCTATCGGACTCTTCAGACTATTGATAGGGATAAAACACTTCAAGCACTGCAATCATCTTAAGAAATTTGGAGAATATATTTCCCAACTCTGACTTCATAAAAATTCACCATAGATAGATTTCTTTTGCACCTAAACAGTGATTAAATCAAGTTAAGCTCCTTATCCACATACAAAATAAGCACTGGAATGGTGAGAGAAATTGTGGCCTTAGGTTAATGCTTATATCAGAAATGGAGAGAAATTGGATCTTCTCTGTGCTTATAGACTATTGTTGATGCTCAATTAAAGTATTACACTACTGTTGTTTCTTATTCCTTAAGTGGACAATTACCCTGAAATACACGAGAGATGCAAACTTTTGAAGAAAAAATTAAGAAAGAATAGTACTTTCTCAATCCATTACCTATTTTGAGTCTAAGTACAACCTTTTGCCCTGGCAGGACAGGTATTATTATAATCCACGTAATCGGGACTCAAAGTTTTGGATTTATCCGGCAAGTAAGAAGCAGAGGATAAACGTGGTCTTCAGACTTAATGCTGGGATTCTTTTTCTTATGTTCACCAATTTATTTAATACTACTTTTCTTTAGAAGTCTATGAAAAAAAGCTAGATTCCAAGTTATAGAGATTCGATTAGAGAACTCCTGAGACTCAAAATTTGGCAAACGTTTATTGGCATTTATTACGTATTTTGAAATGTGATGTTAACTATGACTCAAAATTAGTTACTCACTTAGTCTGGACTGTATGTTCCTCAAGGGCAGACGCCACTTCTTACTCATCTTTGGCTCAGAGAGTAAAGTGCTGGCACAGAATGATACACAATGAATGGCTATTGAATGAAATTACACAGTGGACCTTGTGTTTGGATGAACTGCCTTCTCTCTCTGGTTGGTTTCCATGATGGAGCCACAAAGATGGACTTTGTAAGTGCCAGTTTTCCTGCTTAGAGTTCTGCAAGCCCCTAACTGGAGAGTATTTGGTTGTCGATTTGTCAGAGGGGACATAGGCATAGGGTAGAAGGACTGAGCTACGATAGATTTGGTGGGTGGTGGAAAAAGAAGTTCCCAATTTAGGGATCCTGCAAAATGCTTATTCTTCTACGTGTGTTTTTAAACCTAAACGACAGTCTTAATAGTTTACTTCACAAGTCTTCATAGCCAGCTCCTCAGCACATGCTTTCATGTCACCAGGACATTTTGTTAAGACTCATCTCATTATATTATTATATGGGCGAAACTTCAGATATGAAGGGAGCTCCATTTCTTCATGGTGAAAAGAATGCAACTTCATTTAGCAAGGAGAATATTGGCAAACACAGAAAAAATCCTAGTTAATCACAAATTTTAACCACTATCCAGTTGACATGTGCCTGCTGTGCTAATTGCTTCATTACTTAATTATGCAAAAAATAATAACATCCATAGCAAATACAGTCCATGAAGCATTATTAAAATACAAAGAAACATGCTCTAGACTCTTTAGTGCAAACATAAATATTTTATAATAAGGAAGAGTGCTTATATAACAGTAATAAGAAATTTGAAGCTAATTTGAGTTCTTCCTTTCAGTAAACCTGAAATACTCTTATGCATTATGACTTCTGCTGTTTGTGGTTATAATTTTGGATCTTGCTTTGACTCCAACCTCACAAGGTAAAATTTTTTTTGACACTGTTAAATATTCCTTCTCTAACACATAATTTCTGATCACTGTGTATTTGTTAAATAAAAGAATAAATGAATACACAAGTGCGTCAGTCAGCGAACAAATAAACCAATCAATCAAGAGAATAGCTGTGGAATTAGAGCTGAAGCCCAGGAAGCACTTAACTCAGACACAAGGTAGTAGTTTCTAGAGTAGGAAGGCCTCAGCTGTGTTTTAGAGTTTAGCAATAGTGTTCTTGGTCTAGGGATTGTTTAAAAAAATAAAAAGCTAATTAATGTTGTCATTTGAGATCTCCCTAATTCATTGCTTTAAATGTTTGGGAAATTCTGGGGCTTCTGGGTGGCTCAGTCAGTTGAGTGTCTGACTTCAGCTCAGGTCATGATTTCGCGGTTTGTGAGTTTGAGTCCCATATCGGGCTCTGTGCTGACAGCTCAGAGCCTGGAGCCTGCTTCGGATTCTGTGTCTCCCCCTTTCTCTGCCCCTCCCATGTTCATGCTCTGTCTCTGTCTCTCAATAATAAATAAAAAAAGTTAAAAAAATGTAATTGTTTTGGAAATTCTTTAAGAATTTTTTCCTAGAGGGCTTAAAACTCATCCAAGAAATTTGGTTTCATTATTTTTCTACTTTTTCCCCTCAAACTCTACAACAATATTTTTTCCCTGCAATGATCCTTACCATATGTAGCTTTTAAATTTGGATGGCTTAAGAATTCAAAATTCAAAGGTACACTTGAAAGTCAAATATTTGCAATTGGTGAAGGCATTCCAAAGAAGTTTTATGACCCTGAATATAATTTTTAGGAAAGGATTATCACATATCATAAAGCACAGAGCACCCCCAGAATAAATATATGTGCTGCAAGGAGTCTGTTCTGAAGGAAGTAACAAACATTCATCTGATGACCTCTGTTGTATTTTCAATCTTCTACATTTTAGTAAACAAATTTCAGTCCTTCCCTTATAACTACTAACATTTGTGTAGTTCTTACCATGCTTTCATCATTTTTACTAGGTCTCCAGGTGGAAAAAAGGTAGTAAGGTATTGTCCCTGCTCTCAAACTTTATACAAAACACTAAAATATTTGACAAGTTACAGTAGCAACCACAGCCAATGCTTAGTTCTACCAAGAGGTCTCAAGATGAAATAGATTCCTAGCCTAGTCAACTGAATGGTCAGTACTGTTATTTTATTCATTCACTCACCAGTCACATCAGACAATTTTTGAACATCCATATATGTATGATGACCTGTTATAGATTCTAGGACTACAGCTATGAAAAGGACAGACAAACTTCTAATATAAGAAACTTAAGTGTCATGACTGTTTTCAGAAGGAAAGTGAAAGGCATTAGATTCTCAGCAACAGGGCGCTCGAACTTGGTGAGAAGAACTGGGAAAGGCCTTTTTAAGGAAGTGGTGTCAACAAGTAGATTTTGAGGATCAACAGGAATCACCCAAGGGAAGAAGGGCTAAAAATACTCCAGAAAAAAGGGAGCAGCATGTGATTGTGATATGAAGAAGAGATGGTATGAGATAGTTCCTCAGCAATTTCAAAATTGCTGATGTCTAGTCCTGTAAAGTAGGAGATAGGAGAGTAGCCTGAGACGAGGATGGAGTAGAGGGAGGCAGAGTCACGCAGCACTTGGGCATTACCTTAAGGCTAATGAGAAGAAATTACGGGATCTTGGGTAGGGAGGTAACACAGTTACGTCTATAATTCTACAACTTGGGCCCCAGAGTGGAGAATAAAGAAGTGGTGGGCAAGAGAAAATGGGATGGGTCCTTCAGAAGTTACTGCAAGTGCCAGGTGAGAGATGACAGTGGCAGCAGTCATGGCAAGAAATGGGTGGCTTTGAGAGCTAACTGGGGTATAATTAACAGACCTGGTGATGGCCAGGATACAGCAGGTGAGTTGAGGGAGGTCACAAGTCTAACACCCAGGATTCTGGATTGAATATTGAGTGCATAGTAGCACCAATTCTTTTGCTAGGCAACACGGTGAATGGACCTAGCATTGGTCTTACTAAATATGAGACATATGCATGGAGACCACAGGGAGCAGGATCTGGAGTTGTCAAATGATACTATCCGATCCTTGGATAGAATTTTAATGTGCTCACAGCACGTTTTCTCACTTAAAACTCTAAACCAAATGTTGATGTCAGAAGGTATTATACTAATTATCATTATTAAATTAATATTTGTTGCCTGTTGAATATCCCCGTTTTATGAATAAAGCGATTGAAGCTCAGAGAATTGCAAGAATTTCTTGGCCAAGTTTGGGATACAAGCTTAGACTTTGTAGCTTCAAATTTTATAGACTATCTATTAGATCAATATTATACTGTCCAAAATGAAAAGATTTTACAAATGCAAGGATCAGGGTGATATTAGATAGTACTCAGCTGACTTTACTTTTATAACCATAGTTTTCATACATTTAACACAATTTGTTTTCTTGAACTCAAATAGCTTCAAAATACCTCCAAGATGTTCATATTTGAAATCCTTGCTATTTTATTGAATTTAAAACCTGATGTATTCGCTAAATGACATAAGGTCAGGCTTATGTATTTAGTTAAGTATAATGCAAAGGTTGCCATTTTGTGATAAGAAACTACTAATCTTTCTCATTTTATACCACGTGATGAATTCAGAGTGGCAAAATAGTTGAGAACATGGCTATGAAAATGAATTCTCTGAGTTCTCATGTTTGGTTCACAGTTTGCAAATAATTTTGATAAAGCTCCTAAACTTTCTTAACTCTAGCTTTCTCATCTGTAATATGGGAAATAAGAACACTCATGAGCCTTTTTTTTAAGGAGAATTAAATGAAATAATCTTGATAAACATGTGTTTACTTAAGTTTGGCTCTCATTACAATCTGGACGGGTCATCATTGCCATAGGAAATGTTCTCTTTCTTCCAAATGTATTGTTCTTTCTTAACTATCCATCAAATTCCAGCATTAGGCTTGATTTCTCTCTCTACAATTCTATTGTAGATTCAGTTCGTGCCTCAATATTGTGATCCACATTTGAAAAGTGATTTTCTCTGTATTGATAAATAGATACCCCAAATGGACTAGTCTCTTTGGATTCACCTGCTAAGCTTGCCCTAATGGAAACTTTATAACCAGTAGCACTGTTCTTCTTTAAACAGTTCTAGTGAAACCAAAAGCAACATTGAACAAATAGACAATTAATTTAAAATGAAAGGCAGACATTGTTAACCCTACCTCCTCTCAATTCCTCTTTCCTCCGAGAAGGAAAAGAGACCTGTCTCTCAAGGTTCTATTTGCGTGTTTTACAATGGTTAATAAAACCTAGAACTGCGCTGTTACCAATGGAATTATTTTAGTTTGACTACCAGTGTGAGAATTGTTGCAGGGTTTAAAGTCTCTACTTATGCTAAGATTGGAGATTCCACCCTAATCTAGGTTCTTGGTGTCTCTTTGCAAATAGGCTATAGATAGCCAGGTAGATGTCGGCCTAGATAACAGCGAGTCCTAAGTTCAAAGGCTATCTCTAATGGTAGCAGAGCAGGGTATTAACCCCAGCTCTTCGCTCTTCACTCTGGGGGCAGGCTGCTTCACCTCTCCAGGCCCATTTTCTCACCTGTGAAATGGTAAAGAACACCTCGTGATGTTTTAAGGATGTTGGGTTAATAATCTATGTAGTGTGTAGAGCATTTAGTAAAATTCATGGTTATTATTATTTAGTAAAATCACATGAATAAAACAAAACAAATATAGTACGAGAAATTGTGGTCAAGTATGTTTTTTTCTCATTTTGTAATGAAAAGGAAAGACCTCCATATATCAGTAGCAAAAGATATATTCTGAATGCTCTTCTCACAAGTCAAATAATTCCAGAGAGAGCCCTTCTCTTTTTCTGTATGCTGTGTACTACTCTTCTCCAAAGAAAGTAAACTGTCATTTACAGGTTGTAGTCTCTGGCTTTAAAAATTCTTTTCTTTTAACTACTTTCAATTTCTTAGATGTAAGGTGTATACAAATGTAAGACAGAATTACTTATTTTTTGGAAGCATGCCCTTGTTTTCCACTGTTCGGCATGTGTGCATATATACTGCTGAAATTACATCCTAATGATAGCAAATTGCAGAATTATGAGATATTCTGTACCATCTTTTTTTTTTAGAAATAGAAAATTGAGAGACTTTAATAGCAGATGCTGTATTATGAATACAATTTACTGGAATTGCTCTTCTCTAATCATATAGAAACCATGTTATGTCCCAGAGAGTTTATAAAAATATACAGATATCCATTTATCCTCCAAGAAAATTGGGGTCTTAGTTAGAGTAATGACAAGAACCTGAAATCGAGTTGGGAGCCCTGACATCATGAATTGAGACAGTGTCCTAATGATTTTATTTTGTGAAGCTACAACATACTGAATACATAAATAAAAATAAGGACAATTCTTACTACATAGGATATCGATCATGTTAATCTTTGTCTGTTGTTCCTTAGTAAGAATTTCTCCAACTAGAGTTTGTGCATTTGTACAATGAAGAGCTTATAATCCCCATTTCTAGGCTAAATTGAGAATAATGAAGTACTTGATGCTCTTATTATGGGCTGATAAAATAAATTATGCATACATAAAATTACTTTCCCATATTTTCTATTTATAGAAATAAAATCCAATCTATGCAATGTAATATGTGGCCCAAACAATACTCATTCCTTTCCTATATTGTACAACATTCTAACTCCATAAACTAGTTAAATATGCTGTTTTAGAAAGCATTGCATCAAGTAAACTATGCAATTTTATTTCCTACCAGAGGAAAACTCTAACGCTGATTTCTGTTTATCCTCCTAAAGAGTAAAAAATAACCATATAAAAGCTTGCATTTTTAATGTTGTCTTTTACATTATTTTAAGTCTTTATTTTAAGCAAAGTAGTAAGTTTTAATAACTTTGGACACTAATTTTGATTTTAAAAATCACTGAGTCTCAAATAGAAACGCTGTGATTATCTGAATACTGGGCTGCTTCATATGGCATATTCACTTTTTTAAAAATTTCTAGACAAATACAGAAGCATCTCAGAAAAAAAGAGTTGGATAGGTAATGCCTTAATAGGTAAAGACTGTAAGAATATCATTTACACTTGCAAAAGCTGTATTTCATGAAACCCTATGTTTCATTTAATGCCATATGAATTAAAAAAAGGATCAAAATATTACCTTGATAAAATTTTCAGACATTTCTCAAGATAATAGGCATTCATTTCCTTTTCTATCAACAGCTTTGGAAGCAGTTGTTAGAAATACATCTAAGCTCTTAAACTGCACTTCCTTAAGGCTGATGTGATCACTAAACCAATGATTTTCTAATTTACAGATTTACTTAGCAGATGTAGTTAGCACTATTCTCATAACATTAGCAGGCATATATACCTAATTTCAATTTCTTCCTTAAAATATTGTTGTAGTCTGCTTCTGGCAAAAATAATTTTCATATTAGCACAACAACAAATGAAAATGCAAAACTTTAACTAGGATGTTTTAAAACTCAAGTGATTTATCCTAGAAACCCATACTGTGAAAAGTACATATGACTTAATAGCCTTTAAGTGAGATGCCACAGTTATTCTTCTAGTAGCTCGGGAATTCCCTAAATGACATAAACAATAAAAAGAGATTTTGTTAGTATTGGATGAGTATTTTTATTTGTCATGTTTTCCTAACAGTTCATTTACAAAAATATTTATAAGTTGCTATGAACTAAAAAGATCTGAGCTTTTGTTATAACAGTTCCTACCATTCATGTCTGAAAGAATGGACTTGATGAGATCATGGCTAGATATTTCTATAAGTAGAATAATGGAAATTGACACCTAAAATTTTGGGTAGTTTGGAAAAAAAAAACATTTCTGCACATTACAGAAATGCAATGGCAACTCTGACAATTTGTATCACTGTCTATGCACTAACATTTTGTCTCACATGTCTTTTTTTTAAGATATCAGAGTGCCTTGATCATTTCCAAAATGTTAATGAATTTGTATTGGTCAGAGAGTAACTGTCTCAGTGTATTGAGGTCAATAACGCATGGGTCTGCCACATCCTAATGAAAGCGACTTGCTAATTGCCTATCTATGAATGGTTCAATGCTGAGCGGTGCAAGAAAACTAGTTTAATGTCTCTTGAGTTCTTCCCCCTAATGAGAGAAATGCCAAGACTGTCTGTTCATCTTCTTTATTTTCCTTAAATGTCAGTGCTGGGACTTTCCTTTGGCATATTCACTCTTAGGTCTTTAATTATGATATCTATACTAATGACTCCCAAATTTATAATGCCGGCCTCAACTTCTCCCCTAAACTCCAGTCTTGTATATATATCTGCCTACTTAATATTTCCATTTAGATACTCCATTGGCATCTCAAACTTTGACCTCATTTGCTTCATGTCTTCTCCTTTAACTCAATTCATCCTGTTTTCCTTGATTTCCCTCCACCAACCACCTGAAACTTCTTTCTGATACTTCTTGCCTCAGAGATCCTTAAACTTATTTTTCTGCCTTGAGAATTCTTTTCACAGATATGCACATGGTTCTTTCTTTAGTTTATTTCAACCATTTCTGAAATGACACTTTATCAGACAACTCTTCCATAAGCTCCTGTATAACTCACTCCCTTACCCTGCCCATTTTTCTTAATAGCTTCATCAAATTATTCATCACATACTTGTTGTCTTCATCCTCTGATTAGAATATAAGCCCCTGAGCTCTGGATCTTTCTGTTTTCATAGTGGTTTCATCAGCACATAATAACGGCACAAAGCACAAAGTAGGAATGCAATAAAATTTATTGAATTAATTCAGAAAAGCTGCATGAAGTGATGCTGAGAAGAATGTGGTAAATATGGATTTAATTATAGAAGTTTCCTGGAGTGCTATCCATTTATGTAGTGGTTGGAACTGGGCACTTGGGCTTAAAGAATATGCTCTTTCTATAGCCTTTAGAATTCCTAGGCACATAAGGGAAAAAATGTTTTCCCCCTAGAGGCACGGTTAGTGCTGTTTCATTAATGTATTTTTATTCATGACAGATCTCTGCCAAGGGAAATGGCATTCTTAGCCCGTTCAATTTACAGACCTGCAGGTGTACTTCGTCTCCAAATTTGACTTATTCACCTGAAGAAACTATCATTAAAATCTTCTCAGAGGAGATTTCCTGTGGGACAGTCACAGTCATTGGCAGCATCATAGTTAGCATTGCCTCAGTGTCTGGTAATGTACAAATTCCTTTGATATTCGGACTGTGGAAAATTTACACCGCTTTGCCCACTCTGTGCTTGATGCGGTAACTCTAAGAGTACCTGGGCTCCACCTCTCAGGTGACCTTATTGCTGAGAAAATAGCGTAGATTTTGATTGGCAGATTTGTTTGGTCTTACACCCTTAGTTTTTTTTCATCATCGTTTATCATGGTTCCTTATGAAAGGAAACAATCCAGTCATCTTAATTATTTGGGGTCTTTATTTATTTCTTTATAATGAATCAATACCTTATAATCTGGCTTTTCTCCTTCCAATTATCTTGGTGCATTTGCTGCCTTCAGTTCTTCTTAGATTAAAAAAAAAATGCTCCCGTATTTCCTCAGTGCCAAAGATTCCTGGAACCACCTTGTGCATTTTTTTATGTCAAACTTCCTGTGCTAGCTTACTTTTTTAATTTCTTAAATTACTCATTATTACAGATTAATTGAAATCTTAACTTTGGATTCTTTAAGGCCTCCCTAGCAAAGGCAATAAAAACAGCATTTATTATGTGTCTGCAAATAATTAGATGCTTGCCCTACCTGTTTATAATAAATTAATATATAGTTTTTAATATCATATGTAATCTATTATAAAGGTATCTGCACAGCGACTATGTACAAGTTTATAAGCATGAAAATCTTGGATTAAACTATATCAGCAAGGCTGTAATCTTCCCACTTTAAATGGTGAAATAGTCCAAAACATCACTTAAATTCAATAGAAGGGGTTAGCTCACCAAGAATATTATAAATTTCACTAGTAGTAGGACATTGACAAGAAAGTCAAATTATAGAACAATCCCTTTAGAACTGAAACAAACTATAGTGGGTAACATTTAGGTTGAACTTTACTTTTCAAAACAGGTATTTATTTGAAAAATTGACATAAATCAACATTATGAATTGTATTATAACCTCTTAAATCAAATAACCTCATTCCTAAAGTAAATAAAAATGTCTCAGTTATCCACTTTTAAACAATCATATTGAAAGTAGGATGGCTATATTATATGTTCATTTGTCTTTCTCTTCAACTAGATGAAACTCCCTGGAAGGTTAGGAACTGTCTTCTCTCTGTTCCAGTGATGAGCACTATGCTGGACACATTGAAGATGCTTAATAAGGGTTTGTGGAAAAGTGAATTCATTTCCAGTTTCATCTAGGTTGCTGCTGTACTGGATACTTGAAGTTATATTGGAATATAATGGCCTTGTCGTGTGTGATGAAAATCGTACTGTGCACAAATGGGAGTCAATGTTGACCAACTCTAGATAAAATATTACACAAACTCGACGAGACTGAGACTTTGGTGCGTGTCACAGCGCTGGAAGGGAACATAGGGATCATGAAAAAACAAGCATGATTTTCTTCAGGAGTTTCTTTGTAGCAATATTTCTTTAGTGTACTATGCTTTTCAGAGCATATTTTCTGTGAGCTTTATTTGGACTTCCAAATAACATTATGAGTTGCATTGGGCAGAACCAACATCTCCTTTTTAGAAAATAGGAAGAAAATCTTGCAAACAGAAAGGTGGTGATTTGCCCACCTGAATCAGCTTTCAAATCTTGAATACAATTGCGTCTTAATGTATAGTGCAGGCTACTGTAACATTTATTTTCAGATAAGTTCCAGTATTCCAGAAGAGACTGGTACCATTAATTATGGACTGACGTAAGCATGTGCTATATATTTTTGTGTTACTACTGGTGGAATCAAATAGCATTGATTGATGATGGACTTAAACTACACCCACCCCTCATGTATTCTATGCAAAACATTAACCTCAGGAATCACCTTGGTTAGCACCACCAATGATTACTCTTTTAACTCACATTTCATTAGAAATATATACACTAATTTACACAATGATAATTGGCATCTACTTTTATAAATCCTCGTTATATCTCAAATTGATTATATGATACTTGAAAAAAGAGGCCATGCCCTTTCCTTTACATATCCTCCACTATAATGCTTAATGGCAAAATGTGTTTTCAATAAATTTTTATTACATGTCTAGAACATTAACTTACTCTTCTTAGAGTCCAGTTTTCTATGTAGAAACAAAAATGAATCAGGCAAATTTATAAACTATTTATTTATGAAGCAATAAAACAGAAAATGCAAGAAAAGTAAGTGATTAAATATTAATGCAGATGACACATTCTTAGTACTGATATTAAATTTAAAATAAAAACTATAAGGAGTATAAACAGTGTTAGAACAACTGAAAATAGGTTCTCGTTTTGGATTGTAAAATGTCACAAATTTTAGAGCACCTTATCTACATATGAAGAATTATATTCTCCCAGAGCTATTTTATACAGGTAATTTAAAACTTCTCTTTTCCAACTTGCAAAGTTAGGACAAAATATTGATGATTTTATCATAATCAGTGATAGTAAACTGTAAAACTGGAATCACTAATGAATCCAAAAAGTTTTGTCTGAGACCATAATTCCCTCACCTTTTCCATAAGAAAGTTATTCTCGTGAATTTCTCATTCAGATTTCACAATTTGAAAAACTGACATATACTTCTGAATATGCTTTATTACAATAATCTTTGGAGTTCTTCATGATTCCTGTTGAGTCTCTCACAAGTAAAATAGGTTCTTCTACCTTATATACAGTATGAATTAATGGACCCTTACCTGAGGACTTTTCTTTCTGAATTAAATAAATTACTTTACCTCAGTTTAGAAGAGAGAGGGGAAACAAGAAATCAATCAAAATACTGATATTGGACATGGAATAAGACAACCTAAGTATGAAACCTATAATAAAGTTCTAAAACATATTTCTATTTTACATTTGAATTACAGTTACAATTATGTGATAGTAGATAATATTTTTGCAAAGCCAAAAGAAAAATTCAGAGATGTGAAAACTGAAATGGAGACTGCACGCAATGTCTTTAATGAGATCATTACATTTTTCTCTTAATGGCAGTTGCCTTGCTTTGCTATTTTACTATGGTTTTTCTTTTTTTCTGCCAATTACTTACTTTGCTTCATTGGTTCTAAGTGATACAACACACTAAATCACTTGATCTTAGACATCACTTATGAGGGCTACTCTTCGGTTAATTTTATGGCAGCCGTATACTATAGTTAGATGTTAATACCATCCAAGATGGGCCAAGTCTCATTCTATTCCCCACCCCTCCCACCCCCCGGAAATGAATCACATAATAGGCAAAATTACAATTAGATGCTTTCAGATATACATTAGTGAGTGATTTTCTCAGCTGTGAACTTCAGAGATTTGATCAAAACTTGTGTTGATTCTTTTACAATATAATCAAAATTGCTTTCCAAAAACATGACTGTTGGCTCCTTCAATCATTAAATGTATTATTAGATAATTGCATACTCTATTTTTATATTTTAATTTTTAGGAAGGATAAATGATTGGCCTACTTCTTCCCTCATGGGTTATTAATAATTTCATGCATTAACTGTTTAATAGCAATATTACTAAATATGGGGAAATAATGACAATACACGCTAAATGCGAGTCTCCCAATAGAATGCAATAAGTTATTTTTGTGTTTTTTTTGTTTCTGGTGGTGAAGTTGCTAGAGATCTCAAAAGTCTGGAGATGCTCAAATTCAGGAAAGCTGCACCATAATTAATGTGTTGTATTGGTAGAAGAATCCACGAAGCAAATTTATCTTGAAACCAAAATATACTCCTGTCTAACTGCTTTCAGGCTTAGTTAGAATATGATTTGACATAGCCACAGGAATAATATGTATGTTTGTTTTATATTTGATGTCAAATTAAAATCTTGGAAGCTTAACTGAATACACCGCCAGAAGCTAAAGTTAAGAGCTTATTGCGCCTCCCACCTTCTCTTCACCATCAACCACTTTACACGCCACCACCCAGGATAACTTTCCTAAAACCAGAGTGATCACTTTGCAGATTGCTCAGAAATTCTATGTTTGTTCATTGCTTGTTAGACACACATATGCATCAACCAACATTTTCTAACTTACTTAAGTCTTATGCTTCGGACACACCAGTTGTACTAATCCCTGAATATTCCTTATGTTTTGCTCTTTCCACAATTTGCCTCATGTTCTTCTACAAGTCTAGAATTGTTTGTTATCCACTCTGACCATTCACATCTTTGTAATTCTTCAGGACCTGAGTAAATTCTCACTTGCTCCCTAAAGTTTTCTGTAATTCCTTCCTCTGAACCCCTTAAAAAATGATTGCTTTTGTATTTAATTTGACACTCTATGTGTTTCATGTTACCTTTTAAGCTCAAAAGTTATTATTGAATGTATAAATGCTGTAGGGCCTTGATCAGAGGAACCAAAAGCGTTGTTGAAAATGCAGAATCTGAGAACCCTGCCTAGACCTTCTAAGGCAGGATTGAAACACTATGTAACGAGATCTCCAGGCAATTAAAGGTGGAAAAGCACTGCTGGGGAGGATACACACAGGAGCAAATCATAATACTTGCCCTCGTACAGTTTACTAATTAATCAGGGCAGAGTGAAAGTAAGGGTCAGGGGAGAAGCATAAACAAGGTTTCCAGAGCAGGGCGATACTGTAGGGAGAAAAGATCACAACCAAATACAGTTATAACTATTAATGCCATGAAGTACTATTAATAATAATTAATACTTATTTGCTGACTCTAGGGTCCAATGCTAGGCTTTTAACATCCTCTGCTTCTCATCATAGTGATGATGTTACAGAGTTATTAGCATTCTCATTTCACATCTAAACAAAGGGTTCAAGAGATGTTATGCTAGCCAACTACTGTCTTGGTCAGGATTCCGATCCACGTCTATTTTCTCCGTTCTTTTGGGTTTTTTTTTTGACATTTCCCTGCTTACGCTTATTTATATCATTACACATATTTTGCCTTTCAACTGAATATGTGTTATTTCCCACAGAATTGATTGCAAAGACTTTTAAGTCTTTGTTTATTTATTTATTTTGAGAGAGAGCACAAGCAGGTGAGGTCCAGAGAGAGTGGGACAGAGGATCTGAAGCCAGCTCCATGCTGACAGCAGAGAGCCCAATGAGGGGCTCGAATTCATGAACTGTGAGATCATGACCTGAGCCAAAGTGGACACTTAAATGACTGAGACACCCTGACACCCTTGAGTCTTCCTTATGCTTCTTTGCTTCTATATAGTGATTAAAGGTACTGAATAAATATTTCCTTGATATCTGAAAATAATTCTCGTAAGGAAAATTTTTTTCAGTTTTGGTAATATAGGGTATATACTGGAATGGTTTGCCCAAAAGTGTCTAGATGTAAAGGAAGGAGGTCTACAGTTGTGTGTGTGTGTGTGTGTGTGTGTGTGTGTGTGTGTGTGTGTGTTAGGAAAAGGAAGAGTTATTTTAGAGTCTGAGGGAATAAAATGGCAGTTGTGTGAGTGTCCCAACATTCTGTAAATCCCAGAATATGGTGGGAATTTAGGATATGTTTTATATATTTACTTACTTACTTAAGTAAGTAATATATTTACTTAAGTAAGTAATATATTTACTTAAGTAAGTATCATTGCTTACTTGCTTAAGTAAGCAATGATAAGACTGTATATGTAATAATTTTGTGTGGATTATTTTATTATTAATTAATTTTTTAAGTTACCTAACAACCCTTGGTAAATAATCTTTGGGTAAAAGCTCCCCTTCCCCGACTCATAGAGAACCTGACATACCTATTTTGAAGTAGCATCAGGCTCGCTTTCTTAAAAAAGAATCCTATAAACACAAATATATTGGTCTTCATGCATCTCTAAACTTTGACGTTGATGTCTTAATAATTAAACCATTCTTCTAAGAAAGCTTAACATATGTTGAGCTTTCTTAAAACAAACTCAGACACATCAGTTCTAGGTTATTTAAAATCCAATATAACATGACAATAAGCCATTTGTGTAACTGGAGGATTATTTATTTTTGAGTGAGTGACATTTTTCTTTTGCTTATAATCCAGTACAACATAAATAGTGTGTTTGTTGTAAGACTTTTAGCGATCATTTCATTGGTTAAGTCATAATAAGTTAATGAAAAAAAAAGAACCTTGGAGAAAAGATTCATTGTTTCATTCCACACCCCAAAAAAGATATCCCTTCATTTTTAATATACTTGAATGCCATTCTTCACAGAAGTATCAAGAGTAGCTGGACTCTTTCAGAAATGATGCACAAAAGAGGAAAAAACCCTGTTCATACCACTCCTAGGTTTTGTGCCTTCATCAGTCAATAGCGGTTGAAAATAAAGATACTGAAATCTACTCTTTTAATCTTGTTTTCTTCTTGCATTAGGCCATGCAGTGTTTTCCATTGTCTTCTTTTCATTCAGTCACAGAATGTGTTTTTCTATTACCAACTGTCTACCTGTTTTGAATTATTTGTACTAAGTGGCAGCAAAGTTTAGCAACTGCATTTTTTTATTAGGAAAAACAGCCTCACATTTAATATCACCAATATTTTATAAAAGAGATAACATTTTGTAATAAGGAGTAGATCTTAAAATTAAAAAAAAAACATTTTAATGAAAAGCTCACTTCACCATCTGTATTATTTAATTTTGTCCCTGTGATAATTAAAGCAGTTATCATAGACTTTAGAATATATTGACCTGTATTTGGGAGTCTCTGAGTTAAATGATACAGGCAGGTGCATTGTCCCCAGAGTCACTGCAAAAATCAGCACCTCATCCTAAAATGTGTTTAACAGAAACACAAAGGTTAAGGGATAACTTGGAAGAACGGGAGAAAGGCCCAAGGTGACAAGATACCTTCAAGGTATGTTAAAAATCATTTTTAAAAAAATTTTACCCAGGATGAGTCTGGGTTTTCCCAGGATCCAGACCTTTACACATTATGGTTTTTACTTGCCCAGTATCATCTAACTTATTTGGATCAAGACCTTACAACTTAGCAAATCAATTCTTGGTCTTCCTATCAGCAGGAAGAAGTAGATTAATTCTTAAAATTATGAGTTTTTACAAACTCCTGAACAATAAGTTGATAAAAATTCACTTAGTTTCCCCAAGAAATCCGAAGTCCTTTGTATTAGGACATTACAGGAAAAAAAAATGCCTGGTAGAACTGTTCCCATGCATTAAAAAGACAAATGACTTTATCATGTTTAGTTTTCCTGAATTTAGTTTTGTTCCTTCATTTATTCAAAATATAGGAACAAAACATATTAACTCCACTCCCCCTACTAGTACTATCACTAGGTATTGTGCTACAGATACAACAGTGAATAAGATTAACATGCTCCCTGCCCTCCACATTTACTCTGACTCCAAAGTCTACTCTTTCATGGACCACACGTTATGGATGTAAATGAATAAATGACGGAGGGCCCCTTAAGAGTAAGAGAGTTTTTCTGCAGTTAGAATTCTGCCAGGTTTCATATGAGAGAGTGAATGACAGCATTTAAATGAAAATCTCATGATATTAATTTTTAAGTACTGCTTAATTTAGATTATTTATATTTTATAATTAACAAACCTATTCTGTATTTATGAAATCATTCTTAAGAACCTCATCATTTGAGTCAATGTAAATAGTTTTTCATAAGTAATTTTTCATGTAATAAGATAGAAAATGTTCATTTCTGAGACATTAGAA
The DNA here is from genome assembly GCF_027475565.1 of Acinonyx jubatus. Lineage (NCBI taxonomy): Eukaryota > Metazoa > Chordata > Mammalia > Carnivora > Felidae > Acinonyx > Acinonyx jubatus. The sequence goes on from NC_069383.1 coordinate 30,529,464, forward strand.
GGATACTCATATTGCCTGAATATTACCTATATGAATCAAGCTCCCACTTGATTAAATTTATTCACAAAACAAATCCTTTTCAGCTTCCTCTTTACCACATACTATCTTGAATAGGGCAGATATAAATCCTGACTTTGTCCTTCTGTTTCACAAATTCATAACTTGATGTTCAGTTTTCAAAAGATCAATAATAGGCCAAGAATAGTCATGACAATAAGAAAAATAAAATTAAGGCTTCCTGACTGGTGGGCTAATGCTTTTCAAGGAACCATGTCATAAGACTATCTTCTGATTGTTTGGTTTCTGTTGCCATTGTTACAAATTCTATTTCATGCTTGTAAATTATATTTTCTAAGTTTGCATGCATAAAATACTATTTATTACACCGGTGGTTGTTTTCCTGGTTTCTTAAATTCACGCATAAACTGCTAGCTGTTTCATCTCAACTATTCACATTATATATATGAAGTTATGCATCTTAAACACTTATATTTTGAAGCTTGTTAGAGATGTTTACCTTCATGAAAGATCCATATATATCTAGTCAATAGGCCAGGTAAATTAGAGTAAAAAGCTTAGTTATGTTTTTGTTTCATAATATGATAATTATTTCATTCCTCAGTAATTCAACAAATATTTAAGATAAGAGAAAGTAAATAATGACTCTCAACTTCTGCAATTCCTTTGGCAAATCTTCCTAAAGTCTCTAATGTGAGAACAGAGGACATCATAAAGACATACTTTGTTTATGTGTTTTTTTTAACTGATATGTCTAGCCATGTCCATATGTCTAACTATATTAATTATTGATAAACTTCTATAATAAATAAGACATTTATAATTAGAGACCATAAAGTTAATGCAATTGTAATTCAGTTTAGAGACTCACTTAGAAACTCTCCATTTTAAAGAGACACTATTTGAGGAAGAAGACAATTAGATGAAATATCATTGAGCAGAGAATTTTGATAATTGTCTACATCATCTACAGATTTTGAGGCTTATGTGAATATAATCTTTGGTTTTTAAAATTCAAATAGAAAATGTTTTAAAGGCAGGATGAAATTATCTTTTATACAAGAGTCACTTGACTCATGCAGGACCTATATTTTGATTCTGGTTTTAAGGTAAGAAAATGGATACGTTGGCTTAAAGCAGTTTCATTATGGAAATCTGGAACACACACTTATTATAATTTCAGTATAAGGCATCATGTGATAGCACAAAGTCTGGCATGGAATTGGTACTTTGGATATTTTCCAGAAGAATGTAATTACTAGAAGCACTTGGCTCTACCTGTTTCATGTATAACATGCTCCAGGTCATAGCCAAAGGGCAGTATGACAACGAAACTGGAATATAAGTCATCCACATGGCACATCTGGAATTCAGATGCATACATCTTGTCTTCTGAACGTGACATTTATGTTGCTGGTGGGGTTAATATGCAATGATTAATGTGATCATCAGAGTTACTTAGTTCATTTTTTTTAATGATTAACCCTGTGGTCTGTTGCATGTGCAAACATTGCTGTTGTGCCCAAATGTTTGGGTAACCAAGCAGACAAGGTAGAATTAAAACCAGAAAGGGCTGAGAATCAAAGACACTGGGTAGAACTAAAAACGGGAAGGGCTAAGGAGACAACAAGGCATTAGGTTCTGAAGGATGCTCAAGTGTGACCCATCTTGAGAAGGGTAAGTTACAGTATAACCTCACACACATATATGCACGAAATAAAGTTTCACAAAACTTCTACCTTTAATAACCCTAATTAAATGAGATGCAAGGTGTATTCAATTTTCTATTTTGTTCTATTCTTTTTCATTAAAAAATATTACCAGTCCTTACAAAACTAAGTAGATTTCACTTCACTAATAATGAGTTGTGATGTGTAGCTGGAGGGAAAAGTGACTAATTTTAGTGAATGGTTCTTAATATGCTGTACATGGATAGGTTTCAAGAGCTTACTTATTAAAGACATAAAATTATTTGAGGCGAGAGTCCATTTCCATCAAATTCTCAAATGGATTCATGATATCCTCTCAAGATAATAAATAAAAGCTAAAATATATAGAGCTATTTATAGTTCAAATAGTACATAATACACAAATATTATACTAACACCTTTGTATGTGTTATTTGGTCCTTACAAACAGCCTTTTAAACATTTTTGTTTTGTGTTGTATTTTTTTTTTTTTTGAGAGAGAGAGAGAGAGAGCATGGGCATGGGAGAGGCAGAGGGAGAGGGAGAGAGAGAATCTTAGGCAGGCTCCACACTCAGTGCGGAGCCCAATGTGGGGCTCCATCCCATGACCATAGGATCCTGACCTGAGCCGAAATCAAGAGCCAGATGCTTAACCAACTGAGCCACCCAGGCACCCCAAAAACAGCCTTTTTAGATTGGTACAAATTTGTATCTAGATTTTCTAGTTGAGGAAATTAATGCTTAATGAGAGAAAATAATTTTCCTTACATTATTAGTAAATGTCAAAGAGGACTTTAATACCATTACCATCAATTTGACTCCAGATCGTATTTTTAAGCCTGTGAAATCCAGTAAATTTTCCTTCCTCCCTCCTACCCTTCTTTCCCTCCTCCCTTCTTCTCTCCTCTTCTCTTCTCTCCTCTCCTCTCCCCTCCCCTCCTCTCCCCTCCCCTCCTCTCCTCTTCCTTCTTTCCTTCCTTCCTTCCCTCCCTCCCTCCTTCCTTCCTTCCTTCCTTCCTTCCTTCCTTCCTTCCTTCCTTCCTTCCTTCCCTCCTTCCTTCCTTCCTTCCCTCCTACAAAAAGATTTATTTATGACTTGCTCTGTACCATACACTGAGAACATATAAGTAGTTGACTTCCCTGATACCCCTTATAGTCAAGTGAAAGATAAACAGAAGTCAAGTCTGAGGGACATTTTACACCTACAGTAAGAGACAGAAAAGCAGAAATAGACACAGGTTGACCATGAGATGAAGGCAATTTTTTCTTTAGACAAGAAGTTTTTTGTAAACTTCATGATAGAGCAGGAAATAAGGCTAGATTTGTCAGTTTCAAAATATGCAATCTATGAACCTGCCACATTTTTCTTATCTCAAAATTTTTGGTATAAAATTTTTGGTATTAGGCTGTACATGGCATGCTGGGTCACTCTGGACTGCTCTTGGTTGGGACTAAGGTTCATTCCTTGAGCATTCACATGTTCATTCTAGAGTTACTGCTTGCAGTAGTTGCAACCCATGCTGAAAACTGAACGAACAGTCACTGGTAGTTATCTTGGTTGTGGGGAAAGGGCTCAGGTGGTGAACTGCTGCAATTCTTTACGATGGAACTAGTTCTAACAAAGGTCAAGTTCTCCAGGTCTGAGTGTAGCTTGTGAAATTCATAATGGGCCTGCTGACTTCTCTGACAATATGTTTAATATAGTTTCATAATTATGGCAAAACAGAGAACTCTACACAGAGCCATTCAAGGTTAAATTGCTTATTACAATGGACAAGAAAACTCAACCTATTAGCTAAAGACTTATCTTCCATTATCCATTTCCCACAAATTTAAATGGAAACATTTTTGCAGTAGACGGTGGTTAACACTGGTGGTAACTGTTAGGAACACATGGAATGTAGGTAAAGAATCTCACAGTAATTGATTCAAATTGGTGTTATCTGTTGAACATTTGGTGTGATTTTAAAGTTTTAAGATGGTAAGAAAATGTCCAATGTGAAAAAATGTCCAATGTAGAAATCAAGAGTCAATTTGGGAAGCTACAACTAGTTTCAATCATTCTGTAATTATTCTTTAAGGATTATTTTTTTAGCCAGTGATGAGTCATATGGGAAAATACATCTACTTGGTTTATAGTCCCTCTGTAACCTTTGTCTAATTTTGATCCTCAGTAAAATCACCATACTTTGCTTACTGAAAATTTGGTTAGTTATGAAAAATAATTAATCTTCAGGGAAGAAAACTTTTCATCATTTAAAAATATCCTATAAACTCTGGAAGGTATTTCCAAGAGAAGTTTCCAAAAGCACTGTCAATAAAGCTAGCATTTCTGGAGAAAATATGCAGTCTCCTAAGGGGATTGTTTTGAATGGAAAAAGCACTTGTTTGGACATGTAAGTTCTGATAATGTTGATAAAATTTCTGCTATGAAAACATTACAGTGTAAAAACACTTAACAGTAACAGTAACTTAAAGGAAAGAAAGAAACCTTCATACCCCTTGGGATATATTCCTAATGCTTCTGTACTGTTCATGTTCGCAGAGTTGATATGACATTTAAAATAGTATCTAAACATCCAGTGGGCCCCCAGGTGTGAACACTTCTGTCACACCGAACAGAGGAACAGAGAGAATTGTTTGGGTGAAGGTTTGGATGACTGTCTACCAACTCTGAGATTGGGATGGGATCTCTTAGCCCCTTGGTCATCACATGAGTGATGATGCTTCTCATACTATGGGTATCTTCAGACACCTCAAATTTGATATGGGCAAAGCATAATCTTAAGCTTATCTTTCCCATTCTTTTTCTTTTCAGTAAATATACCCAGTTGCTGAAGCCAGAAATCTGAGATTTCTCCCTTTTTCTAACCATAGAACTCTGAATTGTCAGAAATTTCTCTATAAAATATAATCTTAAATCCAGCAATTTCTTTCCATGTCTATTTTTATCAGCCTACATCAGATCATACATCAGTTACCTCCTAGCCATTTCTCCTTTTCCTTCTCCTTTCCACAAACCATTCTTTACACAGCAAAAGGATCCTCTTAACAGACAAACCTAAGCATGGGGTTCTCTTTCTGCTGAAGTTTATTTCACTCAGAACAAACTCTGGTCTTTGTCATGCCTTATATAGCTGTGAATGATTCTCTCCAACCCTCTCATCCCATTCTTGTTTTTCTCTCCACATCATTTGAGTCCCAATTGCACTGGTCTTCTGTGAGTTCTTTGAACAAGCAATGCTTCTTGATCCTTTGAATGTGCTCTTTTCATTGGTTGTGTTGAGATTCCCACTCTTCACTTTAGCTGAAATACCAACTTCTTAGAAAGCCCATTCTTTACCAACCTATTGAAGGTATATTCTCCTAGGTTACCCTGTATCCTGTTTGTTTATTTTCTTTCCAGCATTTATTAGATTTTCTTTGTTATATATTCTTCAGGAGCAGAAAGTAAACTTCATTAGGACAAGCATCATACGAGTCTATTTTATCACGCTATAACCCAAACACAGAATCTGACATGATATCAGATTGGATACCAGTTGGATATGAAAATTGGATATTGAATGAATATCATTGTTTCTTGGTGATATTACTGTAGTGGCTAAATGTCCCCCTCTTCTGTGCTACTGCAACCCCTCCACCCTTTTCCTGTCACCAGGCTCATCTTCATGAAGCCGACTAGAGAGTATTACAACTTTGTTTTCTCCAAAATATTTATGGTTTCCTAACTTATAGAATAAAATCAGAGGTACTTAGATGAGAGTGACATTCAAGATTCTCCAAAATTCCCTGGGACTGTCTCCATTATATTGTATCTCCTCAACAATCACGCACCTTGTGTTCCAGCCCTACTGACCTACCTAACTCACTTGTTATCCAATATAATAATAATGTCCCAGATATTTCTCACCAGTAACCCTGAATGTGTGTTTATTGTAACTCAGTGGAAAATACAACCTACCTGATTGACGTAGAACCAAATTCTATGAAATAAGAACTCCCTGAATTTTTCAAGTCAGTGTGATGCCAGTCATTCTAATATGTCATCACTGAACGTCAAGTAGCTCCAAGGCAAAGCATTCAGTCTTGAAAGCGGGAGATGTTCCTTCAGAAAAGGAGCCCATACAGTTTGATGCAGTTCCAGATCATGTGCTGAAACTATAATATGAGGAAATCCAAGCCCTGGAGAAGCAATTATTTGTTACATTTTACTCTCTCCTATTTTCTAGTACAAATAGCAGGCAGTTAAAACAGTGATTTATATAGAACTAAATTCTGGTAACCACAGGCAGGATTTACAGGAGAAATGCTGAAGGAAACAGCAATAAACAACATGGAAGAGATCTTGACTATGGGAAAGTAACACATTGGACCGCTACACTAATATTACCTTCCCAGGATAGGCTAGGCAATTCTCTCCGCATAAGAACATCTTATAATGAGACCATTTGGCCTTCAGAAACTGAGCCCCTCTCAGTGGGGTTTGTAACCTTTCTGCCAACTCAAATTTTGTTCGTAAATAATCTTGGAGCCAGGCTCCAGGCGACGATTATCAATGGCAGTGCCACTTTCTATCAATATTGTTGATTCTAGTAAGTCCTCCTCCTGTTTACAGATTTCTGAAGCAGAATCAAAGAACAATGAACATGTCCAAGTTTTTAGGGCCTCCAATTCTTCATGTGCACATGAAGTCTTATTTACATATCACACACGTTCTTTCTTGCTCTGAATTCTATGAGTCTAGGGTCAAGCATCTAAATTTTTAGTGTGTGCCATTTGAAAAGAAAAAGTCAAGGTATAGCATGATGAACCTAACACTTATTAAAGGTTTCTACTCTGTTTTCTCCTAGACAAAGAATGGTAAATATCTCCTTCTGAAAATTTCTTTGAAGTCCCTTGTTTCATCCTAAAAGTTATGCAACATTGTATTCTATTCCTACCTTATCCTTGTTCATTTTAACACAAAGTGATAAATATAAGTAGGAAAACATCAGGACAAAAACATTTGCACCATGCCTGTCTTGTGACATTGACTATCCCCTTGGCACACATCAGGTGAGCAAATGAAGTTTCAATCCAATGTTCATCACATTTTAATTGAGTTTAGCTGGGGAACATATAAATATAAGTGGGAAAGGAAGATATGTGTATGGGGAGAGAGTGTTGGGAGGTGAAATCCAGATTTTTGGCAAAGGAATTGAATGAAGCAGTGTACTTCTACAAATGCAGATAAAACTGGAAGAGGTAAACTTTTAGATCTATAGACTTTATTACACATGAAGGGGCCTTGAGGTTCAAATCAAGCAAACCTCAAAATGATTCTCTATTGGGGCACTTTGTGCTGACTGTTTCGAGCACTGAGCTCTGCATGTAATCTTTTCAAATGATTCCAACAAAGGTTAAAATGCTTTATTAGAGATTTGTCTAAAAGGCATTTTATATACAAATGATATTTAGACTCCAACAACAACAAAAAAAGTAGCATACCTCTTATAGTTTAAATGTACTAGGATGTGAAATGTGGAATTCAATTTTGGTTAGTCTCTTGATAGGGATGTAGGAGGTGACTTTTAGGAATTTTAACCATCAAGAAAATATAGTGAGGGCTGTAATTCTAGCCCTGAAAATGACAAAGGACCTCATAAGGAAAATGAAGGACCTCCTTCCTCAGCCAGAATTTCCCTTCCACATCAGGGATAAATTACACCATGGTATAATTCAAGGAACAATTCAAGGAGCAGGAATTTGTTCATTGTGGAGGAGAAAAAGAAACAAATGCTGAATCATAACTGTCTTTAATTATGTAAATGGTTGCAATCTTTTTTCTTGAGGTTTTTAGTGGTCCAGCTGTCTGCAGGCACAGAGTTAGACCAATTGACCTTTTGAGTGTCTGTAGTATGCTGTTTTTCTGAATCACTGTATAGTAGCTGGTAGATGTCCCCCAAACCCAGCCCATTCCAGAAAAAAAAGAAACATCCAGTTTTCTACTGTACAGAGTGCTGAATACCTCTCTCTACTTTTGTGGCTATCTTTGCACCTTTCCTAAATTCATATGCATACTATTCTATAATAAAGTTTATTTGAACAAGTTTTTACTTTATAATTTGAATTTATAAAATGATTTACGATGCAAGGTCTGAGAACAACATGCCATCCTTTTCAATTAATCAATTGGAATTCAGCTATTTTAATATCTTTCTTCAAATGCTTAAAAGAGTAACTGAATGACACCCATGTAATGGTAATACTCATGAGTTTATCAAACTTGTTATATATAAGAAAGGATAAGGGCTAGTTACTAGAATAATTAAGGATACAATAAGAAGGGCCTCATTCTTTTCAAAATTAACCTATAGGATCAAAATGCATGTTCTTTAGGTTTATAGATCATCCATGAACTACGGATGACTGGAATCTTGGTGAGTCCATACAGTAAATATTCTGAGTATTCAGAGCCACACTATAAAAAAGGGCCAAACTTAGTTATTTGAAAAATAATGTGAAAAAATGTAAAAGAAATATGCATGTCTCCCATGAAATGCAGCAAAACAGACGTGGCTGTATTACTTTTCAACATATTCCACCATAATTTATTTAGTACCTTAGCAGCACACCTTATGTGTTATTACCTCCACTGCTGAATAATTCTTAATCACTTTATTTAATGGGAAACACTACTTTACACAAAATAAGTGTTGTGAGGGGACGTAGCTATGGAACCAAAGTGCAACATTAGCACTTTATTTCGTGAACTAGAAGTTTAAGTGTTTGGGCAGAGGGGATTTGAAAGACGAGTTACATTTTTTTTTCAGATACAGTTGCTTGTTCAAATTCAGCCTGAGATGTTTATCAATGCTTTATATACAAATTCAGGGACAAATTAGCAACTGTGCAACAGCTCTCTATCTGCTCATTAGTAGTAAACAATTCACGAAAGACACATCTCGGGTAGAGAGAGCTGTTGGCTAAATGTGCTGTTGAGTGGATGGGGAAAGCCATAAGAACCAAGTTTCTGCATTCACTGTGAATAAGGCACATTTAAGAGTTTAGAGAACCCGGACTGGTTGTGCATAAACATACTTTTGCTGGTAAGAGAAAATTGCACAGAGCTATTACTGCACAGCTCTACCTATGGAGTCTACAACCATGGGCCAAAGACTTCTTCCTATAAAACATCCTTTTTCTCTTCTAATCTCTTTTAATGGTCTTTCCCAAGGAAGCACAGGCAGCAGTCCTCTGATGATCCCAGGGTTTTGTGACCTTTGATGAAATTTTAAATATGATTACAAGGATGTCCAGAAAGGTCATTTGATCAGGAGACTTGCCTTGGAACAGAGTCTGTTTTGCTTTTTGTTGTGGAGAACAGGAAACGAAATCTTTTTAGATTGGTATCTCTCAGGGTTTAGTCTCCACCTCCTTACTCATCTGTTTCTTTCTAATCGCACCAGCTCAATTAGGGTTTTCTGGACAGAGTAGAGCCGTAAGAACAATTCTCTCCCACTGCCCCTTTAACATCCTTTACCCCAACTCTAATCAAATTAATATCACAAAACCCACTCAGCTCCTTTCATCAAAAGTTCATTTCTGTGCTAACCTACACCCCCAGAAAACAGAGGGCACCAAATCACAAATCTTCTATGGCTGGGCCAGAGGAACTCTACAGCCTGCTGCGAGTTACCAGTGAGAGGTCATGTCCAATTATTGTAGCTTTCTTTAGGATTCTATTTCTTAATACAAACTTTTGCATTTATAACAGAACTGCTTTCAGCTTCACATTTTAGGAAAGCACAAGATATGATGACAAACGACATATATAATAATTAAGCACTATCTGCAAACTGTCCAGAGTTTGCTCAATAACAGCAAAGAGGAACCAGGCATTAGTCATCAGGGCGGTCTCGTCTATTACTAACTTTTATTTAATGGCCTGGTTCAGTACTTATAGAGGGCTGCTGTAGGCTGTAGGACATTGTATTTAGTAAGCAATTATCCTCCCTTAATGATGGAAGAAAGACTTAGATCATTTGTGACTTCTTTGGGGTAGCAAGATGGGCGTTTTCAGAACTGATGTGAGGGATGACTTCTGATAGATGCGAGGGTGGAGTTGTTCTAAGAACAACAGCTGAGTGGGTGAAGAGACTAAAAGGGCAGAGTAGTTCGTAATCCTGAAAATACACATTTGCCCACATAACCAAGTGATAAAACAAGGTCAGCAGATGAGCAGCACGCTGTTAATGTTCCCCTTCAGTATGAAGGTACACATTTTTTTAAGAAGAGAGAATGCACCTTCTTTAAAGATGATATAACCGTGGAATGACTATACAAAGCTCTGAAAGTAATTAGTTTCCTCATGAATAGTGATTACATAGTGTATCTATGCTGTGTTTATTTCAGGGCAGGTGATTGAATGTTTCCTCTAGAGCCTTGCCTCTCAAGCATGGTCTGCAGACCCGCAGTACAGGCGCCTCTCGAAACCTTGTTTGGAAATTCAGAATCTCTGGTCTTAACACACAGTGGAATCAGATTCTGCATTTTATTGAGCTCCTCAGTGATTCATGTGCATATTAGAGTAGGACAAACACTCATTCAGGAGATTCTTTACTTCTCCTTCATTTGGGGATGGAGGTGGTTAAACCCAGCTGCCCTGCATAAAACACTTGGCTCCAAGACTGTGAGCTTTTCAGTTATTGTGGAGGGATCTGGCTTCTTACTTTTAAAATGTTTCAAAGATGGTTCTGTAATCCTCAGGGAGCCCAAGAAGTGCAGCTGGTTCACCTAAGAGGTGGCTACTGAAGCCTGCCTCACTTACTTTCAATATTTCTGTACCTTCAAGTTAAAGGCATTACAGTTAGACCTCTGTAGTTTAATCACACATGCCATTGAGTATTTGGGGGTTTTATAAGGAGTAAATATGATAACATATCTGAAAGCACTCAGCACCTAGTAGGCACAGCAATAGATATGTGTTATTTGTGGGATAATACTATACTCTTTCCAAATTACTGCCAAATTGAATTGCATACTTAAATACTCAGTGTTTCTGCTTATATGAGCAGTATGTGAACTTCATTAAGTCCAAGAAGGATGACGTTCATACTGTTCTTCATTTATAGTTATTGAAAGAAGAGCGGCTCTCTGGAGGTGGGACCTGTGCACCTGTGCAGGGCCCTGTGCTTAGAAAAGCCCCACATGTCTTCTGCCCATTTCTTCACTGCATTATTTGTTTTTTGGGTGTGAAGTTTGGTGGGTTCTTTATAGATTTTGGATACTAGCCCTTTGTCCGATATGTCATTTGCAAATATCTTTTCCTATTCTGTCGGTTGCCTTTTAGTTTTGTTGATTGTTTCCTTTGCAGTGCAGAAGCTTTTTATCTTCATGAGGTCCCAATAGTTCATTTTTGCTTTTACTTCCTTTGCCTTTGGAGATGTGTCAAGTAAGAAATTGCTGCGGCTGAGGTCAGAGAGGTTTTTTCCTGCTCTCTCCTTTAGGGTTTTGATGGTTTCCTGTCTCACATTCAGGTCCTTTATCCATTTTGAGTTTATTTTTGTGAATGGTGTAAGAAAGTGGTCTAGTTTCATTCTTCTGTATGTTACTGTCCAGTTTTCCCAGCACCATTTGTTAAAGAGACTGTCTTTTTTCCATTGGATATTCTTTTCTGCTTTCTCAAAGATTAGTTGGCCATACTTTTGTGGGTCCAATTCTGGAGTCTCTATTCTATTCCATTGGTCTATGTGTCTGTTTTTGTGCCAATACCATGCTGTCTTGAATAGACACTTCTCTAAAGAAGACATCCAGATGGCTAACAGGCACATGAAAAGATGCTCAACATCACTCCTCATCAGAGAAATACAAATCAAAACCACACTGAGATATCACCTCACATCAGTCAGAGTGACTAAAATGAACAAATCAGGAAACTATAGATGCTGGAGAGGATGTAGAGAAATGGGAACCCTCTTGCACTATTGGTGGGAATGCAAACTGGTGCAGTCACTCTGGAAAACAGTGTGGAGGTTCCTCAAAAAATTAAAAATAGATCTACCCTATGACCCAGCAATAGCACTGCTAGGAACTTACCCGAGGGAAACAGGAGTGCTGATGCATAGGGGCACTTGTACCCCAATGTTTATAGCAACACTTTCAACAATAGCCAAGTTATGGAAAGAGCCTACATGTCCATCCACTGATGAATGGATAAAGAAGTTGTGGTTTATATATACAATGGAATACTACGTGGCAATGAGAAAGAATGAAATATGGCCTTTTGTAGCAATGTGGATGGAACTGGAGAGTGTTATGCTAAGTGAAATAAGTCATACAGAGAAAGACAGATGCCATATGTGTTCACTCTTATGTGGATCCTGAGAAACTTAACAGAAGACTATGGGGGAGGGGAAGGGGAAAAATGTTACAGAGAGGGAAGGAGCCAAACCATAAGAGACTCTTAAATACTGAGAATAAACTGAGGATTGATGGAGGGTGGGGGAGAGGGGAAAGTGGGTGATGGGCATTGAGGAGGGCACCTGTTGGGATGAGCACTGGGTGTGGTATGGAAACCAATTTGACAATAAATTTCGTACTAAACAAAAGAAAAAGAAAAGCCCCACAATTGGTTTAAAGCTCAACTGTAGGGGTGCCTGGGTGGCTTAGTCGGTTGAGTGTCTGACTTTGGCTCAGGTCATGATCTCACGGCTCGTGAGTTCAAGCCCCGCGTAGGGCTCTGTGCTGCCAGCTCAGAGCCTGGAGCCTACTTTGGACTCCATACCTGCCTCTCTCTCTGCCCCTCCCCCACTCTCCTCTCTCTCTCTCTCTCTCTCTCTCTCTCTCTCTCTCTTTAAAATAAACAAACATTAAAAAAAATTAAGACTCAACTGTGGCGACCTTGAAATTTTCAAATAATTTTTGTAAAATGGGAACTGCATTTTCATTTTGAAAACTATGCAGCTAGACTTGTGTGGAAGAGAGCTAGTGGTAAGCAGAGCCAGCTTCTAAAATTCAAACCACATATTCTGTCCTTAAATTGTCTCGCTGCAAAAACTTTAGATGGGAGTATTCTTCAAAAATGGTTTTTGTCCTACAAAATCAGCATCACCTTTAAGTTTCAAAAGTTCACAAAACTCAAACACAAAATGTTTTTTGTTTTCCATGACAATTGTAGGCAAATAGTGGGTAAGGTCAAAATATCCATACTACTTCTGACCTTGAACAATATGGATTTAAACTGTGTGGATCCACATAGATGCAGGTTTGTTCAATAAATACAGTACTGTAACGTATTTTCTCTTATGATTTTCTTTTCTCTGACTTATTTATAAGAAGATAGTATGCAATACATATAATGTGCAGGATATGTGTTAATTGGTTGTTTTTATGTTGTTGGTAAGGCTTCTAGTCAACAGTAGGCTATTGGTAGTTAAGTTTTGCGGGATTCAAAAGTTATCTGTGGGTTTTTCACTGTGTGGTGGGTTGGTGACCCTCACCTCCACATTGTTCAAGGGTCAGCTGTATATGCACATGTCTCTAATTCACCATATATTGATGCATACACAGCAATGGATCAGTTTCTGGCCAAGTCTCAGTAACTCTTATTGCTAAGAAATATTTAGTCAGTGCCCAGGACTGCTTCAAAATAGTGTGAACAGTTATGTCAGAGTTGACAGAGTGCTATGCCACCCTCTCCCTCTCATCAACGAAGTGAAAAATGTTGGTTAGCAATTTCAGCCAATCTATGTTCTAAGATATCACAGGGGAAATGGAAGCTTTTTTAATTATACGATCTTAGTCTCCCTCAACTTAATAGGCTATGGACATTATCAAAGTTCTCAAGACAGTGATTTAGTAGCTGCTGCAGTATTGCATTCTTAACTGTGCAAGAAAAAAGTCCAGAATATTATGAATGGCCTGACACTACCAGTGCTGTGAAAGATGATTCACCTACTGAAAACCAAGGTCATATCCCAGCCTAAGTAGGAAACAAATCCCACAAAGACCCAGATGTTCTTTGTGTAACAGGCAACTGAGCCGTGTAAGTGTGACTCCTTAGAAGGCACCACATCTAAATGGTCAGTTACTTTTTTTTTTCCTTTTTGAAAGGAGGCAATTTAATCAAGAAAGCCAACCGGGCCTTTGGAAGTCTGGCAGATTGACTGTGCTGTATCAGCCACTAGTGCAAACTGGGAAGGATTTTCTCAACTTCAGGTGTTTTGAGGAATTGGTGGCCATATTTAACTTTAACTGTTAAAGGTTACTAGTCCTCCCGATGCTGTGGTAGAGTGAAGAAGGTACTGGAAATCATGTAATTCTGGAGACTTGAGAGTAAAGAATAGATGACTGTGGGAAGCTCAAACAGGTGAAGTGAGACGACAGAGGAAAACAAAGAAAAAGGACTTTGAAGACTATAGTGAAGCTCAACTTTGAACTTCTGGAAACAGAACAAGGAGAGGCAAATTAGTCCACTGTGCTGGGATCAGAGGTATTAGAAGTTAGGCTTTAAAACCAGAAGGCACCATAACCAAGGACTCTGTGAATGAATAACATGGTAACACCATTAATAACCCTTTTATATACTTGCAAATGGAAGACATAGCTGGATAATTTTATGTCTGCCACGGTATCCTATTGCCTGGGACTTTCACTTGTGCTCGCACATGCAATATATGATTACTGGTGCTAAGAACCTCTGAAAAGCAAATAAATCTAAAACAAAAAAAGTCATAAAATAATCAGAAGGCTCAGGCCTTCATCCCTTCTTCATCCTGCATTCCATGCTATTACTATTTTGGATTTCAATTTATAATTCTCCATCTTTTTTATACTGCTTTTACCCTGATGCTGGATTACATTGATCACAGTATATCCTTCAACTACATTTCTCAAATATTTATATGAAAATTAATTTTTCTGGAGTATAGGTCTAATCACGTGATCTTCAACAATTCTATGCCTCCTGCAGAAAAAAAAAACATACCCACACTCATTAGACTGGCATTAAATGTACTCTTTAGTCTAGGCTTAATCTTTATGTAACAATTATTTGTCACTACTCTTTCAAGACAGTTACAGCAGAACAGACTTACTTTCCCCTTCCTTGTTAGAACTAGAGTTTTCTTCATATCCATGCCATTGTTTCTACTGTTTCCTCTGTCTGAAGCTCTCTTCCTCCATTTTGCATATTCCCAATCCTACTCATGCTTTTCCCAAAACAAATGGGCCCAGACTCTGTGTAGCCTCTCACACTTAAGGAGAGCAATTATTCTCTAAAAATAGAGCAATATTCCTTTATTCTTTTTTTGAAAATTCATTATCTGTCTCTTTTTTTGTATATATCATGTTTAACATGTATTTTAGTTACACACATATCTTACTTTATCCCCCTGGGAATAATTTGTATTTGTTAATTTTGTATCCACTGAAAAGTTTACCACTGTGCCTTAAGCTTAGAAGGCACTGCATAAATATTTGAAGCAGTGAATATAATGAATGACTATTTGGCTGGGATAAAGGGATAAACAGAGGTAAATAGTAATATGAGAATAGATAGCACCAGAAAATAAAATTGAGAGTGTGTAGGTTCCTTTCCCTACAAATGTGTTAAACTGAATATTCAGGAGCATTCAGCATCATCCTTAAGACTGCTTTAATGGACTGACGTCAGTGGAATGGCAAAGTAGGACCTCTGAAAACCTTATCTCCTTAAAAGCAACAATTACACTGATACAAACTGTCAAAATACATTTTTCAAAAGTCTGGAAATTAAGCAAAGGCTTGCAACAACCTAGGAAGCATTTATTACAAAAATATGACTGAATCTCCATAAGAAAAGTGAGCTTTGTCATATTTTAACCAGCCCTATTCTCATGTCCTTCTTCCTGGCTCCATAGGACTGTTTAAAACCATTCACTCTATAACCACAATGAAAGCTAACAGCCTGACAGGAATACAGGGTCAGTTTAATATCTGAAAACCAATCACTATAACACAATATTAATAAATAAGGGATAAAAACACACAATCATCTCAATATACGCAGAAAAACTTCTGACAAAATCCGACACTATTTCATGGTAAAAACACTCACCAAACCAGGAATAATAGAAGGGAATTTGCTTAGCTTAATAAAGGGAATTTATGAAAAACCCACAGCTCACATCATCCTTAATAGTGGAATATTGAAAGCTTCCTCCTAAGGTCAGGAAGAAGACATTTTACTGGAGTTTCTAGCCAGGGCAATTAGATAGGAAAAAGAAATAAAAGACATCCAAGATTGGAAAGGAAGAAGCAAAGCTATCTCTATGTGCAGATGACATAATTCTGCATATGGAAAACCCTAAGTAATACACACACACACACACACACACACACACACACACACACACACACACAATTAAAGCCAATAAACAAGCTCAGTATGATCACAAAAAACAAAATCAATAGACAAAAATCAATTATATTCCTATATAATAACAGTAAACAATCCAAAACCAAAATTAAGAAAGCAATCTCATTTACAGTAGCTTCAAAAAGAATAAAATGCTTAGGAATAAATTTAACAAAAGAAGTGCAAGCCTTGTATACTGAAAACTACAAAACATCATAGAAAGAAATTAAATACCTATGTGAATGGGAAAACCTCCTGTGTTTGAATAGCTATGGCCATACTCCCCAAATCTATAGATTCAACAAACTCTCTCTCAAAATCCCCACTGCCTTCTTTGCAGAAACTGACAAGATACCCTAAATTTCATTTGGAAATTCAAGAGACCTGGAATAGCCAAAAGAGTCTTGAAAATGAAAAACAAAGTAGTAGGACTCACACTTTCTGATTTCAAAGCTTACTACAAATCTACACTAATCAAGACAGTTTGATGCTTGCATAAAGATAAATATATGTAGATCAATGGAATAGAATTAAGAGTTCAGAAATAAACCCTCACATTTACAGTCAATTGATTTTCTATAAGAACGCCACATGGCAATTCAACTGAAAAACAATAGTTTTTTCAATGAATAGCACTACTTTTCAAGTAGTAGTAATAGGACAGCTATGTATCCTATGCAAAGGTGGACCCTGTGCACATTACATACAAAACTTAACTCAATGTGCATAATATCTAAATGTAAGAGTTAGAAGTACAAAATTCACAGAAAAAAGATTTAAGTGTAGATCTTCATGATCTTAGATTAAGTAAAAGATTTTTCTAGATACAACACCAAAAGCACAGGCAATAACAACAATAGATAAATTAGATTTCATCAAAGTTAAAATTTTTGTGCTTCACTGTCAAGAAAGTGAAAAGATAGCTATGTAATGGGAGAAAAAAATTACAAGTCATCTCTCTGAACAGGAATGTGCATCTAGAATATATGAAGAACTCTTATAAATATAAGACAAATAACTCAATTGACAATACACAAAGGATGTGTATAGACATTTCTTTAAGAAAGACACACAAATGGCCAGTAAGTATGTAAAAAAGATGCTCAACATCATTAACCATAGGAAAATGAAAATCAAAACCACAACACTACTTCACATCTACTAGGATGGGTATAATAAAAAAGATAAATAAATGTTGGAGAGGTTTTGTGGATTTGGAACTCTTACACATTGCTAGTAAAAATGTAAAATATTGCAGCCAGTTTGAAAAATAATTTGGCAGTCCCTCAAAAAGCTTAACATTAAGTTACCATATGACACATCAATTCTACTCCTAGTTAAATACCCAAGAGAACTGAAAAGATATGTTCACACAAAACCTTATATGTGAATATTAGTTAGTAGCAGAATTAATCATAAAAGCCAAAATGTGGAAACAAGCCAAATGTCTATCAACTGATGAATGGATAAACAGAATGTAGTATATCCACATAATAGAATATTATTCAGCCACAAAGCTGACTGATACATTAATATATGCTAAAATATGGATAAACCTTGAAAACATTATGCTGGTTGAAAGATGCTGGATACAAAAGGCCACATATGGTATGACTCCATTAACATGAAATGTCCAGGATAGGAAAATTCACAGAGACAGAAAGTAAAAGATTAGTTGCCAGGAACTTGGGGAAGGGAAGAGTAAGGAGTGACTGTTAATGCATATGGGGTTTCTTTTGGGAGTGATGAAGATGTTCTGGAACTAGATAGTGTCACGGTTGTGTAACTGTTCCAGACACTGCCAAATAAGGCGTGTGGGTCAAATTTGCCCTACTGAGAACCACTGAACAGACCTATACATATTGATGTGGAAAGATGTCAGAGTTGTGTTATTAAATAATTATAATAATAACAAATGTAAAACAACAAAAGACTGTATTAATGTTCATTTCCAAGTTAGATCGCACTTCAGGAAAGAAGCAAATTTCAACTGGATAGGATAGGGGTAATGTGAAAAATAATTTTCTTATATATATAATAGGTAGTAATATTCTGACCACATCAAAGGTATGCCATAATGATTAAGATGTCACATGTATGAGTATTTTTCTTTTTATAATTGTTAGATGAAAGATGATTGCATCATAAAAATATTCTTTCCTGTTACATTCTGTACTTAACACAGTTCTGCAAAATATTCAGTCTGTTTTCCACAATGATTAAAGTATAATTATATAAAGAAAAATAAATCAAGCATTTGCATATTTGAGACAAGAGAATGCAAGGAGCACCTGTTTTCAACTTTAATTGCCAGAGAGAACATTGACTCTAAATTGGCTTCTCTAAAAGAAGAGACATCACCTTAGTTTAAATATACTAAGGCAAAAAGAGAGAAAACCCAGAGCTTCTTTAGCAAAGTTGACCTAATAAGAATAATAATAGAGAATATAGGAATCACTAACACTGAATAGTGCAGAATAATAGTAATCATCTACATTTTAGAATTCATTGGAGGGCTTTGATCGTGTACTGCTTATATTAAATTACATTTAATTTCATGATCCTATTAAGTATGGCTCAAGGGATCATTCCCATTTTATAGCTAAGGACACTGAGGTTTAATAAGATTCAGGACACACAGGCAACAAGTGGCGAGACTGGGTCTTGAATTTCAAAGCCCCTATATTATACTAACCTCCCACTATTTTTTTAAAAAGATGTTCTTAAATCTTATGAAGAATTACTGAAGGGGATTGACAGTACACTTATCATGATGAGCACTGAGTAATTATAGAATTGTTGAATCACTATATTGTACACCTGAAACTAATATAACACTGTAGACTAACTATACTGGAATTAGAAGAAGAAGAGGAAGAAGAAGAAGAAGAAGAAGAAGAAGAAGAAGAAGAAGAAGAAGAAGAAGAAGAAGAAGAAGAAGAAGAAGAAGAAGGAAGAGGAGGAGGAGGAGGAGGAGGGGAGGGGGAGGAGAAGGAAGAGAAGAAGGAGAAGAATCATTAGTATAGGAAAAAGTATATAACTTATATTGCATTCTTATTACATAGAGCTGAATTTTCATGCTACCTTTGCCAGTAGAGATAAAAATCACTATGGTAAGCATCTTGCAAATATATTTTCATGAAACCAGGACCAAAGACAATTTCAACACAGGAATTGTGGTGGGCCCAGAGAAGCTCAGGATATGATAGCTGGCTCAATTCAAAGAGTCAGAGCAGGAAGTCAAAGCCAGAGATGCTTAATAAGTGTGGGGCCAAGATTGGAACCTATGTCTTTCTCACTACTGACCTTGTGCTCTTTCTATAGCACCATGCTGCTTCCCATAATCCCGCAAAGCAGATAATACACATCAAACACAGGGCTCGGCACCAGCCCCAGACCCCAACTGTGCACACAGAGTACAGACAGAGAACTCAGCACCGCATTTACCCACTGCTCAGAAAAGCTGAAAGCCTCACTCCAGGAAATGATCTGGTCTGGGGCCCTGATACACGTGCAGCCCACTTGGGACACTTGAGAAGTTACTCTTTGGAAGGAGGAATCATAGATTCCTTCTAGGTGGAGGGGCTATACACGGTGTGTCTATATTTATTATTATATTTGAGCTTTACACCAGCCCATTAAACAGTAATCAACAGTCTATTATGGTTTTATTTTATATATGAAGGGATGGAGAGTCAGAGAATTTAAGTGACTTCTAGTAGGTCACATGTCAATGAATGGGAAAACATGCATCTTTTCATTCCATAGGTAGTGTTCTTTTTATTACACCAGGCTCCTTATGTAGTCCTCATAATTTTTTCCTAGAACATGTTTTGCTCGAATAAAGTATATCAGTCTAGGCTAATAATATGTGCATCCTTCACACAATTTGTGTTGAGTTCCTTCTTGTCTTTCTCTTAGGAGTAGAAAGGAACATTTCAATAGATTTCTAAAAGCAATATTTACTCTCACAAACTGCTTCTGAATTGGAGTCTTTATTTCTGTCTGCTCTACTCTATTTCGAGAATTCCTTTAAAATGTTTCCATAGAAACACCTGGAGAAGAAAATGATGAGCTATATTAACATTCTCAGTGGATGTCTTTCTGAATTTGGACATTCATTCCTCAAGAGAGTTGAGGTGGGTTTTTTTGACGCAAAATACATTTCTAAAGGGGATTCTCTTCACATGTCTCCTGAACACTCTAGGTTATAGACTCATACTCTATCATTTTAATGAAGTATTCTAAAAGTTGAGAAACATTCAAGTTTTATTAGGGTAGCTGAAGGGGGGTGACCTCACCCATGTTACCTGCATTAATGACTCTCTCTGCTTAGCATCTCCACATCTTCCTAACGACCCTTCCTAACAACCTTAGGGTTGGGTCATGGAGCACTGCAAAGCACGTAGCTCTGCCCAGGCCTACTGGACAGATGACTGCGGGAAGCCTATGCGGCTGAGCTGGATGACAAAGAAGAAAACAAACAAGAAAAATGTGCACTAGAGCTCAGTGGTGTACTTGTAGAAGAAAAGAAGAAACAGATTAATCTTGATACTGGGAATTTTGCCATACTTACAAATCCTTGAGACCCAACATTTTCCCTTAATAACACATTTAACACCCAATGAATTCTCTAAAATGAGGAAATCTGATAAATGTAGAGGATTTGAAATTTCACTTATTGCTGTTTACATGACTTTATTATTTACATCTGTACCACAAAAGGCTTGAAGTGGAGGTCATAATTCTGTCAGTAGGTATGGAACTCTCAGCTTTTGTTCAGCGTATAGGGAAGAGCAATAACTAATGCTGTCTACTGCTGCATGTCCTAAATTATATGCTCTTATCTTCACTGGACAGTTTTATATTTGAAGATTTCCCTTATCCCCCTCTCGAGCTGATCAAATTGCAAAAATCACTGAATGCAATTCTATGTTGCCCTCTCACATGACTAGGCAGACCTATAAATTAGCTAAGTGAGAAGGGGTTATGTATTCCAAGGGATACTATAGCTCGCTGTTGGTGAGAAGCTTTAACGCTTTTAGTCGTGGACTCTTACAGGGACTGTTTGTGAAGGAAGGTACAAAAGGACTGAACAGGGTGGTTTGGCAGCACAAAGGACTGTTCTACAACTCTTGAACTGCACATTACTAGCTTAACATGTTGCATGCTATACAACATAATGCAGAGTTAGATTTCTTTAGCTGTCACGTGTATTTCCTACAGAGAAAAGGATCCTAAGCAAGACAGCTAAATCTCTGTTCCCTGTCCTTAGATTACCTCTTATTAACAAGAGCCAGTTTCTGCAACCATTGTACTACATGGTAGAGTCACCTGTGTCTTGGAAACCACTTTATCTAGCACCAGGGCACCTTTGCTTATGCTGTTCTGCTTTGAACTCTCTTTCTCCGTCCCTTCCTCTTCCCCTCCCCCTCTCCCTTCCTCCCTCCCTCCTTCCCTCCGTTCCATCCTTCTTCCCTCTATTCCTTCCTTCCTTCCTTCCTTCCTTCCTTCCTTCCTTCCTTCCTTCCTTCCTTCTTCTTTCTTTCTATGGGATTCAGTTCAAATGTCATCTCCTTAAACAGACTTCTCTAGGAAGAGCTGGTCAGTGGATCCTCTGTGCCCCTTCCACATTTTTTTTTTAGAGTTCTACTACTGTGGTATCAGGCATGTAAATGCATCCTAGGTGGCAAACATTGTTTTAACACAATGGCCACAAATATGAGTAAATACAATGTATTCCTCCTCTGGGATTCATAAGATTTGCATACTAGCTATGCATCTGATTCACCCAGTAGAATAGCATATAAACTGGAGAAGGTAGACATTGTGTTTCATTGATGTTTGCAATCTCAGCACCTCACACAAGGATTTGCACAGGAAAAAAAATGTTTAAACTGCTTATTGACTGAATTTATAGTACTAAAAACATATATTTTATTTATCAGATAAAAGGTGAATCTTAATAAAAATGTACAAATACAAAAACTTAAAAAAAATTGAACCAAAATTAGGGAATTATACATGATAGACTATTTAAATTTTTAGTGAAAAATAATACATGACTCATTGATCCATTGATTCATTCAGTTGTTCAGTTAACTTTCGTTGAGATAATACACAAACCGCATTAAGATATTTTCCCATTTCTGCATATTATATTGAATTTGAAAATCACATAGTAAGTTTTTTAGAATTAGGAATAAAGAGAATTTAGAATCAATTTTCCCAAATGTCTAATAAATAATGGAAAATAATGTCTTAATATAAGCAATGGCACTCATCTGGTTATTAGACATATTATTATTGTTAGTCCCTTCTATTTCGAAAAATTAGTTTACAATTTACTTTCATAGTCTGTTGGTTTTCTTTTGAATGAACACTTAGTGGATTATATGAAATTAAAAGCTGATGAAATTTGAGCTCCACTTGCAAATGTTGGCATTCTTAAGTAGCTACCACTCTGTCCACAGAAGAACTCAGTAGAAGTGCCAATGGCCTGGGGTTGATGCATTCTTTCTGGAGGAAAATTAGCTTGTTGTTCTGGATGGGGCAGGGTGGGGCTAAATATTTTTGTGGAGGCGGTTTTTAGCATCTGTAAACAAATCTCCCACACCAAGTGCAGATGGTCCTCTGGACTAAAAGAAGAGTCCTCTAGAGACAGAGGCTGATGCTTCCTTACTTAAATCACAGTTTATGGCAATTTAGCACAGACTGTCTTCTAAGACAAAAAGGCAACTCATGAAACAAGAATGACTAGGCACTGACTCTCATCAAATTTAAAAGTATTTACATTTCCCAAATAGCCTTCTTCAGCATGCAAATGTAAAAGAAACAGAATGTTTAGCTTTGGGGATACTCTCCCAGGATCTTTAGGACAGAAATTGTTTATGTTGTCTCACTTTCCCAGAAGATGGTTCCCAGGTCTTTGTCAGTCAGGGTGTAATGAAAACTGCAAAGCTCTTTAAGGTCCAGAATGTGCTGCACCCCCAAGAGTGTAAGACCCCAGTAGGGAATTGACTTGACTGCGAGATGCGGTTTAATTAAGGGACACTAAACAACACGTGAGTCTTTTCATACATGATAAATAGCATTTTTATCAGCTGACTTTCCGCCATGAATGTTTTTTGAGTCATTTTTATTCCTAAGTCTTAACTGATTAGAAACCTTATTACACCTATGAAATCTCTTCCTTAAACTCAACATGTCAAAACTTAAACCCATTTCTCCTCCTCACAAATCTCTCTCGATTCTATATTTTCTACTTTTGTTAAAGATATATACCATTCTTCTCTTCATCTGGGCCAGAGCCCTTGATCTTTGACCCCTCCTTGTATCTTATCAACACTCCTCCTGCCTCCTCTACCTCTGATCAGGCATCAAGTGCCCTCATTTCTCTCTATCAAGTATCTCCTGTGTACTTCCTTCCCAATTCCCCTGCTGCCATGCTAGTTCAGGTCCTTAACATCTTTCATGTGGATTACTGCAGTGACCTAACTGATCTCTCTTATTCCAGTCTCTCCTTCACTTTCTAACCTGAGAAAAATATAGAATAGTAATTAAATGTAAGAGTGCCAGAAATAGACTGCCTGATTTGAACTTCATTCCTGGATAAGTTACTTTGTGTCTCTAAGCTTCCACTTTTCGGGTTTCCTGTGAGGCTGACATATAATTGGTGCAGTTGCTAGACACAGGTTAACTATGACTATTTACGTCCTTTTAAGGTCTTAACACAAAATAGTATGATAGCTTGTGCACTGTTTTACCCTTCCGTGGAGGCCATGAACTTCTTTAGGGTGGATGTCAGATCCCACTGGGTTTTGATTAAGCAACAATTGCATGTGAGCTAACACACAGTAAACATAGTAGGATGGATTTTATTTATCAGGCGTATGAAAATCCTGATCCAGATTATAATAATATTTACCTGAAAAGAACGTAAGCTTTGATGTCAAACACACTGAGTTCAAAATCTGACAACATACAGAGACTTCTTGAAGATTCAGGACCTTTCTGTGCCTCCGTCTTTACGAGAAAAAAAAATGGCATGACATTCTCTGCAACATAGCTTTTTGTCATTTTTACTAACATAAAATGTTATTTTCTCTCTTAATATATAAATCCCTACTGCAAATATGCATATAAATCCCTAATATTTTAGGAACCAATGCATTTCTGCTTTATTACTCTCTAAGCATATATTGGTTGGTATCATCATTTCCATACATGAACAGCAATCTGGCAATAGTTTGGCTAAATGCTTAATTCATTAAAAAGTCTAAAAATTAACATAATTATAAAAGAGTTATCCAGGGAAAGGTGGACGGATACATGTTGCCTTGCATTCTTGAGAAATACAGCAAATCCAAGTAAATAAAACAGAGACATTGTTATACTTATGAAAAAAGAGACTATCTGGAAAAATTCACTGAACATCGTAATAATGAAGAGGGTAAAATATTTTACCTCCTCATTTCATAAAGGTTAGCAAAGGCAAATATATGTCTATGTTAACAAAAGCCATTCATTCATTCATTCATTCATTCATTCATACATTGACTTAACTTATTCCCTCTGTCCCTCAGTCCCTCCAACTCCCTGCCTCCTTTCTTTCCTTCCTTCCAGATTACATGATTTGAGTGCCTTTTATGTGTTAAAAATGCTATAAATACAAAGCTTTACCTTTTAAGGAACTCAGACTGTAGTTTTAAGGGAAACTTACTTGATCATTTTAAGTAACCTCTACACCCAACATGGGTTCCAACTTAAGACTCCAAGATCAAGAGTTGCATACTCGACCGGCTGAGCCAGTCTGATGCCCCTACATTTGATCATTTTAAAATTCAGTTCTTTTTACACTGTGGCCTCTCAAAAGTGGGATAAAGAAGTATCATTAATACTGTTTTTACTTAGCTATTTCTAAGACCAAATGTACTCTTTGAGATATTGGCAATGACAGGACAATTTAAGAGGGATTCTTTTAAGCACTGATTTCTATTACGGGTTTTAGTGGGGATTGAAGAGGGACTGTTACAGTTGGAATACAGGAGACTCAGGCAACATCTCTCTGAAGAGGGACACTGTATACTTCTGACATATGACCTCCTGTCTGTTACTGAATGTTAAAGGACCTCTTTAACTGTCTCTCTATGTTCGAAACAATGAAGTAGGTGTTCTACCACAGGAAGAGAAGGACTGTCGTGTAAGCTCTGATTTCTAAGTGCTAATCTGTGTATTAAGGTTCTATATCTGCCTAGGAAGCAATTCAATAACTATTTTTTGCACCTTTACTATATGCTCTTATTGTGGGGAACTTCTTGAAAGTACAGATTTCATGAGATCTACTCCTAGAACTTCACATTAGGTTGGTCAGAGATGATATCTCCAGGTAGGGTTTACCAGATAATTCTGATGTTCCATGAGGTTTGGGACTCCCTGAGAGGGTTTGTGGGTTCCACATACCTTTATGGACCAGAGCTGCCCGGTGTGGGCAGCCAGTTCAGAGGCAGCAGGCAATGGTGCCCAATGGAACATTCAAGTAAGGGGGCTGCACTGCTCTAATGATATGTGAGAAAATGTTCCCTTCTCTCTCCTTGAGGAATATTTGGTTTGAGAGGCAAGACTACAGGCAGGGTTTCATTTCCTTCCAATGAACTAGGCAAGGGATCAGAGAACCAACATTTGGTTTCTGTTGGTGTCACATTTTTCCTTTGGGTGTGGCTAATGGTCTGGTTACACCTTTGCTAACTTATGTCTGGTCATTTGTATATATTTCAGCATTCTTTTCTATTACTTTTCTATTACTATATTGCTACAGAATACCATTAACATGGCCCATAAGAGAAAGATCTTTTGCTCCCAAAATTGTTTGGATGAATTTTTCCTACCTGGTTGTTGGTGAGGATATTTGTGACTAGGAAGTGGCTTTCCTATCACAATCAACTGCTTGGTCTGGTTGTGATAATAGTGGGAAGTGACAGGGAGTTTATATTTGAAAAGATTCTGTGACATTCTGCTCAGTATATAAAAGGACAGTGCCTATGGACCTCATTTGGTAGAGAAATTTACTTAGCTCCTTGCTTGTGCATTTTAAGTTAATTCTGTTTGGAGAATCAATCAGAAGGTTGTTCTATCCCAAATCAAGTATTCCTTAGGAACAATGAAGAGATAAATTAGTATGTGAGTGGATCAGCTGTCAGGTATTACATTTTATGTGGGTTCCAGTGCATGCTCTGGGAAGGAATATTTGAGAGGTTTGAGTTCTTCTTTCATTTCATCTTAGTACTAAACTAAACAAGGTTTTCACAGGATTTTTTGAAACAATGTTATGTTTGTTCTTATACTGTCAAACTGTTTTTGCTTCTATTTGCGATGGTGAATTTTCTGTGAACATTTGAACAAAATCTGTTTGCTTGTAATGTTTGATATTTCTCGGTGCATACTGGCAACAAATAACTTCACTCTCCCAGAGAATATGAGCATCAAGAGCGTTTATCAGGATCACGTTGTAATCCAAGCAGACATTTCCTTCTCCTTTTAAAATGCATAAATATATCTACACCGTGCATTGATAGGACATGGACTCTAGTGAATAAATTTTGAGTAGCCCTTCAAGGAGTCTAATGATTTTGCATCTTGATTTTCTTCAGATCAGATTGAACTTATTTTTATTAGACTTAGACTCACTAATATTTTCTAGTCATTGCAATTTGTATAATTTTTTCCAACTAGATTTAATGTATAATAAAGGGATTGTGAGCAAAGGCTGTGGCGCGCCTACTGAATCGGATGTTACCAACATGTCCTTGTGATTTTCCAAGGAAATTTGGTCACTCTCTCTGAAATTGTGTATGCAACTAAAACCGTAACACAGCATTCTAGTCCGTTTGCTTCTGTAGGTAAGGAGGGGACTCTGGCTCTGTTTCTGCAGGGCTGTGTTTTGTCAGAGTTGTATACAGCTGGACTATGTGCTTGGGGACTGAACACACCTGACGGCACAATCATGTTAGCAGCTGCCTCATTAAAGTCCCTCCACTGTACCCATTGCCATTAAACTAAAATTGGGTGACTGGGATACTCTGAACAGCAATTGTTAAATTAAAACTTTTTCCATTACATTTTAGTGCCTAAAATCTCATTAATTATTGTTTATAAAATCTCCTCAGTCACCAATTGCTGTAATAGGGAACAATTTACACATATATATCTTAGCTTAATAAAACGGGCTGAAATTTCATTTTGTAATGCCTACTAACTAAGGACAAAGCAAAGGAATTACATGTTAACAACAAGGGCTAATGTCTATTGAATTTCACATATAGTGCAAATACTGAACTAAAGGGTTTTACTGTATTATCTCATTTATTCCTTTTGACAACCTGCGAGAAGCCTGTGGAACAAGCATGCTCCAAAACTTGCCCAAGATCATGCAACGAATAGGTGGTGAAGGCAGACTAAATCACAGACTAAATAAATTTATGACTTGAAAACTTTATAGCCACAGGTTCAAAGTACAAGGTTGAGCATGGCTATGACTCTTTATTAAGCAGTGTAGTTGGGGAAATCGACTTTTTCATTCTCTTTCTCTTTCACTCTCACTTCTCTCTCTGAGATCAGGGCTCCCTCCCCATCAGCAGCACCTGCAGCTCTTTTCTCCCCCAAATCATCTCTCTGCATTTCCTACCTTCCATTGTATGACCATTTTTCTATCTCTACATGTGCAGTTTGTTCTCTCAGTCCTCAATTCGATTTCTTGGGTGTTCAGAGTGATTTGACATTTATCTAGCTGTGTTGGAGGGATGAGGCAAGCCTATGGTTCCCCTACTCTTCTGCCATCTTAACTCCTCTTATCTAAGTCAACTTTTTCAAAGTGTGGGTTTTGTCAACACTTTGTATTTCTATACCATTTTCCACTGTACTATTTACCCTAGCACCCCAATCTTATGAGGTATATAGGTATAGTAGTATTGTCTCCTACTTATGGAAAGGACTTCTGCCTGAAGCTGCTGAGTGTGGGCTAGAATCAATCTTCTAAGTCCATGAGTTGGGGAGGGGAGGGGCACTTTCTACTGAATCATATTGTCTCCCTCTGTAGGCCAATCCAGTCTTTTGCTAACTGTGACATTCAGTGGGCAATAATTCAGAAAAAAGCAAGCTACCAAGAGTACATTTTAATACCGCTACATGTTAACCCCAAATTTCCAAATATCTCATAAGCGTTCACTAAATTTGTAAAGAAATGTCTTATTTGTAATCATAACCAAATGGGTGGAAATTTGAGATGTAACCTTTTAGAATTATTTTTTAATGTTTATTTCTTTATTTTGAGAGAGAGGGGGAGAGAGAGGGAATCCCAAGCAGGCCTGACATGTGGATGGGTGGTGTGGTGGTGAGGGGAACCCTCGAGATCATGTCATGAGCTGAAATCAAGAGTTGCACGCTTAACCAACTGAGTCGCCTGGGCGTCTGAGATGCAACTTTACTGAAAGACACTGAACATGAGTGGTGGTATACACTGGGAAAAGTATGTTCGGTTTCTACTGTTTCAAATAAAATATGTGAGAAACCCAGATAAAGCAAAACCATCATAGCAAAACACTCAATCCATAGTAAAATTTTCTATGTATATGAATTGTATATGAATTGCAGTATAGATATTCCAGCAGTCCAAAGAAAAAACGTTTACCTGTCTATAAGGTAAACACAACCCTTCAGAACTTTTCATGACACTAAGGTATAAGTAAAATTTATTTTGTCAAGTCCTCACAACAAGACTATTGGAAAACGTATTGTAAAGGTAGTGCTAGACAATGACCTACGGAAGAAACCAGATGGCAATGAAATGGTGCCAAAACTTCATTCAGTAAAAAATCCTACCACAAGGAACACCGCTACAGTTCCCATATACAATTTTACGAAGGCCTGAATTGATCTGAATATTAGAAGACTCAGAAAATCGCACCACAAATGTGTCTGTGGGGCCACCTATACTTTTGAGAATCAGATGACAGCTATGATTGGAAGTTCTCTCTCCTAAAACAGACACAAAATTACAGCTGCAATATACTTAATGAAAAAAAAGTACATGTAGAACTAAACACTTAGTGGCATTCTTTATTCCCAGAAACCCATTTCTCACATCCCTCCAATAAATAAATGGAGAGTTTAATGTCCCATTAATATTTGCCACAAGCAGGCTTTTGGTAAGAATTAATAAGGATTTGAAGGCTGAAGTCTGACAAAACTCTGTATTTTTTTGGTGACTGATCAAAGGGAGATAGAATCCACTGTGAAGGGGACGAAGTTAAGAGCCTTTATGAAAATTAAGGAGCACAACCAACACATGAACTTTGGGCCTCTCTCAGACTACAAGTGTATGAAATGGCAGTAATAAGAAGAACAATAATACCATTATTGAACACTTAGATGCTCCCAACTCAGGTTTCCATTCAACTTCATAACATTAATTATTAGCTACTAACATATTCATTCTACATAGAAATAAACTGGAGAACAGTGAGGGCAAGTAACTCGCCCAAGGTCTGACTCCAGATATGATACCTGAATTAACACAATTCATTTTGAAAGATTTCACATCTACATTTAACAAAATGTGCATTTATTTTCCCTAGAGAACAAATTGTTTTAAAACAGATTGAACTCATAAAAGACAGACTTTTGTATTAAAATGGATGTCAAAATAAAAAAGTAACAATCATAAACTTTATTTTACTGCCTGCTGCCTTGTCCTACTACTCAAGGATTTTTAGGCTCAGTGAGCTGGAAAGCACTTCAATAGTGACTCTGTCCCCTTGCAAATGCTTTGACTTAGAGTAAATGGTTGTCAAACGTTCTTGGTCCCATGGTTTTAAAAAATCTATAGCCTAATCTCACAAAACAGTGTACCAAGTTCTTCAATATATTTATGTATATTGTATATTATATGTACATTTTGGTGACGGTGGTAATTAAAATTTAAAGTCTAAGTTTCTATTTATTCATGTGCTATGCATATTCATCATTCATGTCAGATACTTATTTTGTGCCATGAATTTATCATATCCTAGTGAGTATTTATTCCAGTATGTACTTATAATTCTATTATTCATTATTTATGTTAAATAATTAAATTCTAATCTCAGAAAGAAGATTCTCTAACTATTGTGTGACTGAGTTCAGCTTTGTTCAAATAAGCATTGACTGCACACCTGTGTTAGCTCCTAATTTTAGGGTTAAATAATATGTGTCAGTTTGGGCCTGTGTCCTCAGAAGAATGCTTCCGGGCTGGCTTATGAGAAGGTGTCTTTTGAGGAATGTTTTATTGCCCTGCTTTATGATAGCACACATTTTGTTTTTCTTTAAGATAGCACACATTTCAATTTTGGTTTTTCAAAGTTAGCACAAGAGATAATGCTCTGAAACCCGAGGCATTGCTATGTGAAGCATTATCGAGTAAAATACCGCCAGACAGGCAGGTGGATAATTATGTCCCAAACCCAAAGAAATTAAATAAGGAAAATGTTAAAATATACATTAGGCAACGGTATAAAATTAATTCAGCCCTCTTCCTGTTCCTGCCTCTTTTGTCACTCCTTCTTCCATCCCCTTATAAAGTTTTCATTGTAATTGGTGAGCGAGTGCAGTTTTCTTCACAAGCTTGCGTTCCTGTAGCCCATGTTGTCAGGAGGAGGTGGGAGCAGATGCAGCTGTGAAACAGAATCAAGTCCCATCTTCCCCGATAAATAATGGGGTGAACAGTGCTCTGCTTTCTATAAGCAGCTTCCTTTTAGATTCAGTTTTAAGGTAATGGGCCCAAACCAAGTTTCGATCCTGGATTCTAGTCTGAGAGACACGCTGAGGAGAAAGACACTCATCATTGTTGCCACAAGGGCCCGGGGTATAAATCCTGGGGCATCCAAGAACTAAACTAGCCCCTGAGGACCTTTGCCTCTAGATGTAGAATCCAGTCCCTTACCATACAGGCTTCATTTGGACCACTTTAGGTTTTTTTCATTTTTATTTTTCTTAATTTTTTTAAATTTATTTTTTGAGAGACGAAGCCACAGCATGAGCGGCAATGGGGCGGAGAGAGACACAGAATGGACCACTTTGTTTTTAACATACTGACAGACCAGGAATCGAGGGCGCCATTCCCAACAACCCTGCTGTATCCCCTCCTGGTCGTCTCCATCCATCCAAGGAAAATCACTGCCTGATTCCTAATCTCAAACATTCAAACCTGAAGTTAAAAAAAAGTTTTTGAAACACATACATCAAGAAATATGCATTTCTGCCATCTTTTGAGAATCAACTAGGGCAACTCTGAACACTGGGTGTGTGTTCTCTGGAGGCAGCAGCCGCTAAAGGTGGGGAGGCTGTCCCTTGGAGAGGCCTGGACTCTCCTGGTCCACCTGCTCCACACCCTTATGTTGTCACCTGCTTGGCCCACTGGTAGAACATCTCCCAACATTTGCCTTTTTCCATCTTTCAATCCCAATTTCAATGTCTTTGTAGTTTTGGCCACTCTGAGCCTTCTGTACAAAAGGTGGTATTAGGTAAATAAATAAGGAAATCAAAAAGAAGAAAAATGTAACACACACACACACACACACACTTGCATAGTTATTTCCCTTTATTTTTATTCCTAGATGCAATAAAAATAAACTATCACTGTATATGCCCTTCAAAGGGATGCAATTCATTCATAACATTTTAATTCTGGTATTTAGGATGACAAAATGTGAGTTATAATGAGACAGGGATGTTTAAATTACCTTCCATACACCTGTTAGAATATAATGAAATAATAGTAACATCACTTAAAGTCAGAAATGCCACTAATTCCTCACTTTACTTGGGTAAAAGTCTAATTAATTTTAATGTGAATTTTTATTACATAAAGAGCATAGGATCATGTAAATCATAACTGTATAAACATTCAGCTGAGGAGAGGGGAGCGTTGATAAATAAAAATAGATAGTTCTGCTATTTACTGGGCAAAGAGGTGGAGAGGTTGTCCTTTCTCTGACTGACATTTTTGTACTCATAAATGAACAGGAGTACAAACATACATTGTAAAAGTATATGCCACATACCCTTAGCTTCTAAACACAGGTCTTGGCCTTCAGGATCTATCACAATATCTATAGGAGGTATCTATAGATTAGCGTTTGTGAATCTTACTAAATTATTTTTCCTATTATTTGAAACACTAAAAAGTTAAAGTGACAAGAATAAATGGGACCTGTAGTTTGGACCACACGCATAATTATAAAGGCAGGGTTATGCTTCATGAAAATGGGGCTTTGTGAAGATAGAAGCTTTATAAAACTGAAAGTGGTTGTTTTTCATCATCACATAGCAAGCACAGTGACTGATGTTACAAAAAGAAATGTTGAAAGAGAAAGGTTATCTCATCTCTGATTCACTTAATTTTCTTCCTTTCTCTCTCTCTTTCTTTCTTTCTTTCTTTCTCTTTCTTTCTTTCCTTTTCTTCCTTCCTTCCTTCCTTCCTTCCTTCCTTCCTTCCTTCCTTCCTTCCTTCCTTTCGATTCCTTTCCTTTCGATTCCTTTCCTTTCCTTTCCTTTCCTTTCCTTTCCTTTCCTTTCCTTTCCTTTCCTTTCTTTTTCTTTCTTTCATCCAAAAGACAGATATGTCTGGTAAGAAATCTGTTCACCTGGAAAAAAATCCTGTAAGTCATTAGAATATGCATTTCCTTGTCACTTATAACCACATGAATAAACCATTGTTACTGATCGTGAAACAGATCAAGAAGAATAGTATATAGCTGCCTTCAGGCTAAAATGTTGAAAAATTATGACACCTTTGAAAAAAAATTAGTATTCTTGGTGTCTACTTGGCTAGGTTAGAAATGGAATCTGGGAAAGATTTCTATTTCCGGTTTTCCCTTTCTGAATCTCTGACTCAATATATTTCTCAGCTAGATTTGGTGCATTTTAAAGAAATATCTGTGGCCTGAATTAGAGGTCTTGGAAACTTTAAGAAAAATACCATACTCATCACTAGTCTTTTAATAGATGTTTGACTAAAATTGCAAAAATAGATGCCGGCTTCCTGTTTGCCCTTGTAGAAAATGTTTACAGCAGTCAGGCATCAAACATGCTTAATTTATAGAACTAAAATAGTGGATATATTATATATATGTACGCAGATAATATCCCCTTATCTCCTGAAAAAAACTATTAATAATCCATGTTTGTATTTCAAGTAGAAATGTAAAGTTAATTTAATAATGTGGTATAATATTGGATCTATTCCAAAAACAAAGAAATCATCTATATTTAGTTACTTTGGGGGCCTGCTTAGGAAGTTGTGCCTGCTTCTTTAATGAAAACAGAGTGTTATTTCACCATGATAAAGATCTTGAAGAAACTTGAAAAGTAAGGGTAGGCCTAGTCTAAATGAAACCATTCAAGCAGGGCTATGAATGTGCCTTTGGCAGAGATTTATAACATCTACTTAAAATGCTACCCTGGTAGGAAATGAGAAGAAAAAGAAGAAAAAAAAATCCTCTGAAAGTCAGGAAACCATTGAGAAAGCACTGAAAATCTTAACAATAAAATACTGCAAATCACTAATAATTTATCTTTAGCTGTTTAACAGTTGGTCTGCAAAATGCACAATTGTGTATACTTTTACAGAGTAGAAAAGAGAGAATTATTAAAAGTAACAGAGTAATTTTATGCCTTACAATTTCTGATATAGGTTCAGTTTATAGTAATTTTGATAATAACACTATATCTTACAAGTTCAATTATGGATAAGGATTTTGGTGAATGTCAAGTGTAACTAAAAATCTCTTTTGTCCTTTGACAAAAACAAAGGCAAAAAAAAATAATGGTGAGAATTTCAGGATTTAAATAGAAAAAAATGAGAATTGAAAAGCCTTCAGGAAAAAATGAGGGTCCATATCACTAGTTTAACTTCAGAATATTTTTCTTTTAAAAAAATTTTACGTGAGTATGGCTGACACAGAGATATTATATTCGTTTCAGGTATATAGCATAGTGATTCAACATCTTGATACATTAAGCTATGCTTACAAGTGTAGTTATCTACACACGTGTGATTTTCATAGGAAATGGGTACAATGTCTTTATTTTGTAATTACCTGGATTTTATGCATGTGCACATACATGTTTGTATGTACTTGTTTATAGGCAGTGTAGGTTTTGTACTGTATGATATATAAAATACTTAGGATTCTGATAGTATAATACTTACAATGGAAAAATAAATTCATATAGACATCAAAAAGAACAGTCCTGGCATTTTTCTTAAGAAATGATTATAAGAGTGAGTTCAGAATTTATAGACTCAGCTGGACTGACCCATATGACTATTAAAAGATCAATCTTAAAACGCTACCAATTCAACCCAGTGAAACCTGAGTAATTTTCTCATTAATGTGGAAGAAATGAATAGACAGTGATGGCTCATAGACAACAGGAAAGATGATCTATTTTACCAGAGATGAATTTACAAGAGATTAAGACACACTCCTATTGCTTTCAAACATCACTTTTGGTACATGGGTCCAAATATAGCTTCATGTATCACTGACTATGTTTTGTCTATAGTCCCCTGGTCCAGCTTCTTCATTCCCTGCCTTACTTCCTGTAATTCATTCTTTATCTACCTGTAAGGATGGCACCTGCCCTCTATTTGTTTCCTACCTTCCACTCTCCTCTTAGTCCCTAGTGTGTGATTTCTTCTCTCCTTAATATATGGTGCAAACAAATCCTCCTCCAGTCTACCTGAATTTCAGGCCTTGGCTTCCTCTACAAAGTCCTGACATGGTATGTTTCTCTGCATTCTTTCCTCTATTTATTCTGTCTGCCCAAGGCGTGCCTGCCAAGTGAACAAACTCACAAACTTCCACTTTCACATGTTTTAAGAGTTTCAGGGGTGCCTGGGTGACTCAGATGGTTAAGCATCCAACTCTTGGTTTTGGATCAGGTCCTGATCTCACGGTCATGAGATCGAGCCCTGACACAGGCTCCACACTGGGCATAGAGCCTGCTTAACATTCTTTCTCTCCCCCTTCCACTCTGGCCCCCCTCTCCCTGTTGCTCCCTCTCTCTCTCAAAATAAATTCAAATTGGACCACATTAACCCCCGTGTTAACTATGATGCCTTTCTTTACCTTTCACCTGTTGTCCCCCCTTCTCTGCCTGTGCTCTTCCATCAATGTTTCCCTGTGAATCCAAGGGACAGATAGGTGAATTTTATACTACCATACTATTTCCCAGCATGTTTTCTTTTTTATGTCCCCACACTTCATGTACACAAAAAGCAAGCATTAGTAATGTCACTATTATACTTGACCATTGCCAAGGAGAGGCACACCATGTAGGTATCAGGAACTCAGAAGTAAATCTATAGTTTGACAAAGCCCTGTCTAACACAAATTTTCTCACTTGCTGTCATCCGAAAGAGGGTATGCTCACCTAGGTGAAAAAAGTCATTGCTCTCATTCATACAAATATACAAAAAAAAAATCCTGTCTCCGTATAATTTCCTTCTTTTTCTACCATTGAATTTTTTTCATTTCAGTGATGAGCATTACAATAAGTGTTTTTAACAAGCCCAATACAAATGCACGTTTTCAGCTTTTTGTTTGTTCATCTCTTGCTGCTAATATTTCATCTTTTACCCAAAGTGTGCATGTGCATGTGCATGTTATACATGGAGATGTGCAAAAAAGTGAGTCCATGTACTTAGGATTCCCAGTAAGGGTTAGAATTGCTGAGAGTCATATTGTGTTTCTGTGATTTGGGGAAAACTGGGGGAGTGTCTTTCCAACACAAGGATGTTTTGCAGGCAGCTAATGTCTAAATGGGTCCCTTTATATTGCTCCCAATATACTTGTTTCAAATACTAACATGTTCAGTTTTTTTCACTGATAGTTTAGAATGGCACCGAACATAAAATCCATCTTAGTGGAGTGAATGCTTTTCTTCTTACTGTTAAGAGAGTCGGTTTGGAAAATTACAACATGAGTCATCTAAGAAATAACAGCAGGGATACCAGCAAGGAAACTTTAAAATGTGCTGAAAGAGCCACCAAAATGTGAGAGTAAAAATGATCCGTAAAAGCCATGACCGAACACAATCAATAAATGACCCAAGTCCAGGGACAGTTTTGGGAAATGGATCTGCATGGAATGCTAAACTAGTGATACACAAGGGCAGCATATGTGCTATGAGGTAATTCAAAATATAACTTATGCTCCCGAAGAGGATAGAAAGCTTATTTATATTATTAAAGCATGCACTCCATATGTCTCTGTCGATTGTGCATTCCAGATATTTACCTCAGTTTCACAAGAATTTCTCAAGGGAATAAAAATTGATATGATTAACACCTTCTGAAATTCTACCGGGTATATTAGCTACTTCCTTTTCTTTCCCAAGACAGTGTCGGATCCAACGACCTCCCTGATGTCCTGTGGTTTCTTCCCAGTTGAATTCTTCAGACATTAGCCTGAATGGTTAACTAAATTTTTGCATGGTTCTTTTTCTTCTGCAAAGCTTAATGTATTCCTATAGTTTCTTGTCTTTAAGAAGGTATTTTTTCGTGGGGGGGGGGGGCGCCTGGGTGGCTCAGTTGTTTAAGTGTCCGTCTTTGGCTCAGGTAATGATCTCCCAGTTCATGGGTTTGAGCCCCGCGTCGGTTGCTGTGCTGACAGCTCAGAACCTGGATGGAGCCTGCTTCGGATTCTGTGTCTCCCTATCTCTCTCTTCCCCTCCCCCATTCATGCTCTGTGTCTCTCTGTCTCTCAAAAATGAATAAACATTAAAAAAAATGTTAAGGTATTTTTTTTACTTGATTTTCTTTCACTACACACACACACACACACACACACACACACACACACACGGTGATTATGGACTGAACTCTATTCTCAGTATTTCAGAATGTGACCATTCGGAGATAGGGTCTATAAAAAAGTAATTCATTTAAAATGAAGCAATTATGGTGGGCCCTAATCCAATATGACTGTTGTCCTTATAAGAAGAAATCTGGACACAGTGAGGTACAGAAGGAAGACCATTTGAAAACATAGAAGAAGACAGTCACCTACAAGCCAAGGACAGAGACGTCAGAAAAAATTAACACTGCCAACACCTTGACCTTGGACTTCTAACCTCCAGAATTGTGAGAAAATAAATTTCTGGTGTTCAAGCCATTCAGTCTCTAGTACTTTGTTATGGTACAACTAGCAAAATTATACAATATATAACACACACATATAACTGTGTGTGGGTTTGCTCCAAATCAACGATCTGTAGTTGTTTCAAAAATTAAATAACATTATTACATACTATAAAACTCAGAAGGAAAAAAATATTTTTATTACATCTGTGGGAAATTCGTGAAAATAATCAAGAAGAAGAGAAAATGTTGGTGAACATGGAAAGGATTCTGCATTGTGGAGCATATTGGTCAGAGTAGGGTCTGAAATAAGGCAGGAAAATGTACACTATATTCCTTTATCCATGCTCCTAACATGGATTGAGTTCTTATCAATTACCATCATGATTACTAGTATCTATTCAACAGTGACTATGAGTAAGTCACTCTTCTGGGTCTATAGGTTGTACTGCAAATATGTTATATGTTTTCTGCCTTGCAGCAGTATACAGTGAAGCTAGGAAGAAGATATGCACATGTTACACACGCACACAGATACAGAAAGAGCTCCAGCGATGGAAACCAGGTAAGAGAGATTAGAGTTAAAAGCTAAGAAAACTATAGGAAGCCATTTGAAAGTTCCCTGGGTTATATACTGGCTGAAAGCAAACTTGGAAAGGAAGGAAAGAAAATGAACACCATAGAGAACAAAACACTGCCAGGCCAGCACTGAGGCCAAAGATAAGACAAAAGTTGGCCAAAAGATGAAGAGATGTTTTCAGGGAAAAAATTATTTACTTACATATATTTTTATTATTCTTTAAAGATTTGCCGGCCCATCAATTTAATCCTTGGGAGTCTGGAAGTCTGGATTGGATCTCTGAGGATGAAGGTGAAAGGGAAAAAATGAGGACAAAAGTAAAGATCTTGAGGGAAAAGCACACTTTATGGAATGTGTAGGTAGAGAAATACTCATGAAAGACACAGAGGAGAAGCAGTCTGAAAGCCTAGAAGAGAATCAAGACCTTGGGTGTGACAGGGGAGCCTGGGTGGGCTCAGTCGATTGAGCATCTGACTTTGGTTGAAGTTGTGAACTCACAGTATATGAGTTCAAGCCCCATATCTGTTCATGAGTTTGAGCCCCTTATCGGTTTGTGAGTTCAATCTCTGTATCAGGCTCTTGTTGTCAGTGCAGAGCCCACTTTAGATCCTCTGTCCTCCCCTCGCCCATCTCTCTCTCTCTCTCAAAAAACAAACAAACCATAAACATTAAGGAAAAAAAAGACCTTGGATGTGACAGAATCTAAGGCATGGGAGAAGCCAGGAGTGGCTAAGAATAGAAAATGCAGTCAAAAGTGAAGGAAACCACAGACTACTTTAAGGAGCAGGTGATCACTTTAAGAGCAGGTGATCATTTGTGACTTTAAAACAATATTAATACAGGATGAGGACAGAAACATAACTGCAGAATATTAGAATGTGGGGGTCAATGTGATAGCAAAAAACAAAAGTTTAGGTCTGCTAGAATTAAAAAATGGAAGAGGAGCTATTAGGAGAAGGGTCACGTGATTTTTTTTTATCACGATGGAGAGGTGTTTGGATCTCTGAGGGGGTAGCCAGGAGGAAGTGATGAACACAGTTGCAGTACTGGGGCTAGAAGAGGTCATGGACAAAGGTTTCGAAAAATCCAATGAGAAAAGGTCAGGAGCAATGACACTGCATTTTCCAGATGAAGAGTGATGTATATTATCCTTAAATATTAAGAGGGTCAAGGGCTTTCTTTTCTTTTTCTGTTACATTTTGGTAAGTTGTAAAGATCTACCAATTTTGGATTCCAGGCCAATAGTTTGCTGCTTCTCCATCTTACCCACTCTCTGTTTCAGCAGAATACTAAAGTTACAGGCCACATTTTTCTTCTGTGAGGAAAAAATGTAGGTGGAGGATTGCTTCTCTCCACACAGAAAGGAACTGAATTGCTACTATTTCTGGTCCTTGTTGTATTTTATTCATCTTTTACGGTCTAATTAGATCTCCATCAGGATACATTTTTTACTCCTTAGCACAAAATAAGACATTTTAAGGTAGGATTGGATAAGGACTTTCTGTCTTAAGCTCTTCAATTCAATCCATACCCTTCTGTGTAGTACCTACTGGGTGCAAGGAACTGTCTGTGTTAAGGGCTGACTATGATAGAACTTTACAAGAGCCAGAAATTAAGTATTTTCTATGGGGCTTCTATAGGCAAGTGAGAAACAAACTATAAACTTGGTTTTAGAAAAAGGAACATTGTTCTGGCTCTAAAAACTACAATCTGCTGACACTGCCACTAACTTAGAAATCTGGTCAGAACAGAATGGATAAGTGAGTATTCCTTACTATTTCATTTTCTAATTAAGCATTACATTAGGAATCATTTAATCTTGAGTTCCCAGAAGTTTCAGTTTCAAATTCCAGTTCAGCAGACTTATAGTATATATTTTATTTATGTCATCTCAATAATTTGGGAAATAGTTGTCATATATGAATTCTTAGAGTTGAAGTGCAATGTAGACATTATTTCATCCAGTCTTCTACTGAATTTAGGAATCCATGCTCAACCATCCTCACATGAAGGTCAATTCGCCTTTTGTGTGTGTGTGTGCGTTTAGAGATGGGGAGCTCACTACCTTTTCAGGTTGATCATTGTGTCAGAATAAAAACAAGCCCACATACTAGAGTGATACAAGTTATTTTGGGCTGCATATTACAAAGCAGAGAGTATAAGATATTAAAGTACTTTGTCAGACATAAAAAAAAAATGGCTTCCTATTATTTGACCATGTCTTTCTCATTAGTAGAACACAAGTTGTAAGAAAAGGTGAGTTTTGTAAATGCGTTCCAGAATCAAAAGAAACCATTAGACATTTGAAACAGGGGTAGGTGTTCATCAACAACACAGGACGGTCTGCATAATTATCATTTTGGGGATTCAGTGTCCTAATTCTGATTAGTGGGTTCTGCTAGGTCCCAAGTTTGGGTCTGCTTTGCTGACTACATGGGGATCAGAAGGAGGGCGGGGGGAGGGGAAGGGGTAAAAAGGGTGATGATGAGAAGGGACAGTTCATCTGTCTTCTGTATCATCTCACCCTCTATTCCTCTTCTCTTTAGGTTTGCCTTGCCCTACTGAGAAGGGTTAAGCTCTACTGAAACGCAAACCCTGATGGAGATAGTAGGACTGCCTAGTATCTGTGAGAAGTGGGATTTTCATGTGAAATGTTATCCATGGGCATGACTATAATCAAGGGAACAGTGGCATATCTAAGACTCAGTCCTAAACCACATACTTCTCAGTATCCAAGATGGAGCCAGGGTGTCCAGCCTTAGGTCACCTTGCTGGCACAGCGCATATGTAGGTCCTCTCCTCCATTCTCTCAGTGATTAACTTGTCTTCAGCTTTAGCGTACTTAGCCACAGGGAAACTTGCCCAGTTTTATACTATACGCTTTCTATAGTTTATTTTTGGTACATAATGGTTAAAACAAATGCTTTTTATTTAACTTGAAGTAAAATTAGAAATATATGAACACTGTACATCTTTGGAAAAACATCTTTATTAAAGTGCTCATTTAGGAGTGGATCTCTAGGGGTAGTTTTCATTTTATAAGAAGAATAAATGTAGACGTTATAAACTTTATTTCTTGAGTGGTATATCTTATTACTCACCTTGTTCAGGATAGAAAATAATTATGAAGCAATTATTGGCTAACAGTAGGCCTGTGGGGCTACCATAAGTGATAAGATTTAATGTGTTAGATTATCATTTTTTATGGCAATATAAAACGTGTTGAATTTTAAGTTGGTGCTTCATTGCTTTGCAAGAGGATATTTTTTGAATGAATAAAATTTTAACTGGATTGTTTTTTTCTTAAAAATACCAATTTTTTTTTAAGTCCTTGAAGGCATAGTTAACTTAGTGTTGCTTAACACAGGCTGTAATGGCGGGCAAGTGGGTCTCCATTCTTATTTCTGCAGCCATGAGAAAGTCACTTAACGGAATTGTAGAAATGATGTATATTCCAGGGAAGACATATTTCACAATTGGCACTTTCATAATAACTTATGAACAAAAAACTTGTATAAATCAAAAGGGAAAAATCTGATGACCTTCCAGCTTTACTATTTCTGCTCTTTTTTACCTTTTCAGGTTTATCATTTGATTTTTCTTAAACTGAGAAATTGATCATTTAAGATCTCCAAATGTTAAAATAAAAAAAAAAACATTCTTTTGTTTATTCTTCATAAGTATATTGGGACCAAAGCCCTTTAAGAAATAGTAAGACATTATGCCATAAGCACATCTTTATTTGGCTGTAATCATCTGTGGTTTCTTCTCAGCTTCTACTGCTGGCCTGACTGGAGGAGACTATTTCTTGGGAGAATGAAGAAAACAGGTTTAGAAGTAAATCTTTCATTCATGTATACAATTGAACAAAAAAGTGATACCATTTTAGTGAGACTGTGGCACCTAAGGCTCTTCCGCGTGCTGTTAGAGGAAGTTTAAATTTATTAAAAAAAAAACCCGCAACCTGAAAACTAGTTTGGCAATATGAACAAAGAACTCCAAAATATTCATACTCTTTGAACTCGCAAACCCAAAACTCTAGGCCAAGGAAATAGTTAGAGGTAATTAAAGGCACACAGTTGTTTCTTATAACATTATTTATGGCTACAAAAGCATTGAAAGCATCTGAAATGTTTAAGAGTAGGGTAAGAACTAAATAAATTTATAAGATGGAACATTTTGCATTGGTTAAAATACAGTATTGTAAAATTGCAGGGTACTGGAACATATTTTTGTTATAACTATTAAAGAAGAAAGAAGTCCTCAAAATATTTGATTGTTAGTGGTAAGATTA
Source organism: Acinonyx jubatus (assembly GCF_027475565.1). Taxonomy (NCBI): domain Eukaryota; kingdom Metazoa; phylum Chordata; class Mammalia; order Carnivora; family Felidae; genus Acinonyx; species Acinonyx jubatus. The sequence goes on from NC_069383.1 coordinate 30,571,602, forward strand.
TTTGTGATTTATCAATTTCAGTCAAATTTTTAATGCAACCTTATATTATGAATATTAATTTTTGTACCTACAACTATATACACACACAATCTAGATAATTCTTTGAGAAATGATTCGACGCTCCTCATCAGGGAAATACAAATCAAAACCACCCTCAGATATCACCTCACGCCAGTCAGAGTGGCCAAAATGAACAAATCAGGAGACTATAGATGCTGGAGAGGATGTGGAGAAATGGGAACCCTCTTGCACTGTTGGTGGGAATGCAAAATGGTGCAGCCACTCTGGAAAACAGTGTGGAGGTTCCTCAAAAAATTAAAAATAGATCTACCCTATGACCCAGCAATAGCACTGCTAGGAATTTACCCAAGGGATACAGGAGTACTGATGCATAGGGGCACTTGTACCCCAATGTTTATAGCAGCACTCTCAACAATAGCCAAATCATGGAAAGAGCCTAAATGTCCATCCAATGATGAATGGATAAAGAAATTGTGGTTTATATACACAATGGAGTACTACGTGGCAATGAGAAAGAATGAAATATGGCCCTTTGTAGCAGCGTGGGTGGAACTGGACAGTGTGATGCTAAGTGAAATAAGCCATACAGAGAAAGACAGATACCATATGTGTTCACTCTTAGGTGGATCCTGAGAAACTTAACAGGAACCCATGGGGGAGGGGAAGGAAAAAAAAAGAGGTTAGAGTGGGAGAGAGCCAAAGCATAGGAGACTCTTAAAACTGAGAACAAACTGAGGGTTGATGGGGGGTGGGAGGGAGGGGAGGGTAGGCGATGGGCATTGAAGAGGGCATCTTTTGGGATGAGCACTGGGTGTTGTATGGAAACTAATTTGACAACAAATTTCATATAATAAAAAAAAAGAAAAATGATTGGAAAAGAGTATGCTAAAATGTTGGTGGTGAAACAAAAGACATCGTTGACTTTTTCCATGACTTTTTCCATATCTTTTTCTATTCTCCACAATGAGCATGATGTGTTCACCATCAGCCAAAGATGTGAAAAGAAAATGGAATGGACAATCTGAGCATTGTTAAAAACATTAATTCTGACTTTGTCAAAGCTCATTTATTTTAGAGATGAGAAACCTGAAGTAAGAGATGAAAACATTCTTCCAAGGGCATGTGAATTAGAAGTGCACTTGCCCATTTAGTGATGCCAGGGTCACCAGCTTGCTTCTGGTCCAACCAAACACAGCTTGAGAATCAGGGCTGAATAAAAGCAGCTTCTCCTGGTTTGTAAGCCTCCAAAAGTCTCAGCACCAGAGCCAGGTGTACAGACTAGAGGTAGCCAGAACCGTTTTGTAAGGAAACTATTATATGAGTAGTTATTTATTCATTTGTTTTTTATGTTTATTATTTTTCTTTTTTGAGAGAGAGAGACAGCAGTGTGAGTGGGAGAGTGGCAGAGACAGAGGGAGACACAGAACCCAAAGCAGGATCCAGGCTCCAGGCTGTCAGCACAGACCCCGACGCGGGGCCCAAATTCACAAACCGTGAGATCATGACCTGAGCCAAAGTCAGATGCTTAACCAACTGAGCCACCCAGGCTTCCCTCCTTTGTTTAATATATCTCTTTGTAAAGAGCGGAGAGTGGAATTCAAGTTCATAGTATGGGTCAGCTTTATTTATGGGTAAGGAAATTCTGGACACTTCAGAGGAAACAGCTACAGAAAACCATCATATAGTTCCCCCAAAGGCCAAACTACTGCTCTTTGTTTTGTTGAAGTCGCAATGGAACAGTCCAATAAGAACAATCTCTGAGAGTAGAATTCAGGCACTGGTATTTGTTATTTTTTTAAAGCTCCCCAGGTGATTTTAAATTTCAGCCAAGTTTGAGAACCACCAGTCTAGTAGTTTCTGATAATGTCTTTCAATTCTTTGATACTTTGTCTTTTGCAGCAATAGCCTCTCACTAAACACCCAGGTTCTCTCTTTTAAACGTTTGGGTCCTTTGTCAGATAGTGTAACCAAGGGCACACTTACTACTATTTTTACTTTCATTTGTTTCTCCTCAAGTATTGTCATTGCTGTTTTTAATCATTTTTTTATTTTTATTTTCACATATGACATGTGGAACTTGACTAGTGGCAAGAATTTCTGTTCGTATGCATGGTCACAAGACTCTTGACAGTGACTGAGTTCAAGCTACCCTGGTCAATTTATACCTAAAATCAACTCCTTTTGGAGGCAATTAAAAAGGATGTCCTTCAGCTTTTCAAACTGAGTACATTTAACCACATTATTATAACTAACTGTCAGCAGTGTCATTTCTATTCACATTCCGGATTAAACTCTGTGATGGAAAAACACAAATACTATCTTCTTTTTGTGTGTGTGTGTGAAAGGGCAAAGACAGAGATCTTACACCTTAATGTTTCCTAGGATTCACTTAAGTTCATTCTATTATTTCTTCATTCTATAAAGATCTTTAACTTAACCTCTCTTCAAGTAACTAATACTAGCACAAGAATAAAAGTGCAGAGATTTTTAAGTGTTAAACAACATACATATATTTGTAATGCCCAAATTTAAGTTCTTTGAAGATGAGAAAGGTTTACAGAACAGTGAAGATAGACAGGACTTGCTACAGGATTCTAAATGCCAACTGATAATGCATTTTCCATTCCCTTTATTTCTTAGGAAAAATGTCATTAGGTGCCTTGGAGTAGTAGGAGAAGCAGTCCACACATGGTGAGGAGAAGACAATAATTGTGAAATAAGCTGAAGGGGGAGAAAAGCAAGTTGCAGAACAATTGTTCCAGGAAAAACCTCGTTTCAGTTTGTAGTGCTGTGGTAACTTCAGATGGGCTAAATTTGGAACTGTGTTTCCGCATTTCTGGTAGAGATGTTCAACATTTTAGTCAAACCTTGAGGGCAATAATTGCTGATAGCTTCCAGTGTGCTCTGTACAATTGCATCTGAAGTCTGACTGATAATGTGTAACGAAGAACAAAAAAAATGGAAAAAAGCGAAGCACAACATGAGTTACAGTTATTTTTCTCATATATGCAATGTAAGTGTTGTGAGAGATTAAAGCACTCCAGTTTTGCTGCTCTAGTAGAAATTTTTTTTAACTTAAAAAAATTTTTTTAGCGTTTATTCATTTTTGAGAGACAGAGCATGAGTGGGGGAGGGATATAGAGAAAAGAGAGGGAGACACAGAATCTGAAGCAGGCTCGTCAGCACAGAGCCCGACGAGGGGCTCAAACTCACTGACTGTGAGATCATGACCTGAGCTGGTCGGACGGTTAACCAACTGAGCCACCCAGAAGCCCCTTAATTTTTTTTAATGTTTATTTATTTTTGAGAGAGAGAGAGAGAGAGAGAGAGGGAGAGAGAGAGAGGGAGAGAATGAGTGGGGGAGGGGCAGAGAGAGAGAGGGAGACACAGAATCCCAAGCAGGCTCCAGGATCTGATCTGTCAGCACAGAGCCCGACTCGGGGCTTGAACCCATGAGCCATGATATCATGACCTGAGCTGAAGTCAGATGCTTAACCAACTGAGCCACCCAGGTGCCCCTCTAGTAGAGTTTTTAAAGGTAAAAGATAAAATTTAAAGAACTATAACTGAGAAGAAAATACCATAATATTTCAGATAGAATATTTTGAGGGATGCATAATCTGAAAAGCATTCTTACAGTCTAATAAATTGTTTCGCATCAAAACCTGGAAGTATTTCATGTTAAACATGTAAATGTTTTATAAATCAAAAGGATAATAGTATTTTAAAAAACAAAAGACCTCGTGTGTCTGGTGTTTGTGTTTATGTATTTATGTGAATGTGTATATGTTATATAATTGTTAACCTATGTCTCCTTAGTTCTCATTTGAGACTATTTGATTAGACTGGTTGCATAGATTATGTTCACATTTTCCTAAACTGCCACACTGTAATAAACCATCTCAAAATGTCATACTGATTGAGGCAATGTATTACCTGATATATACATAAAGCATTTGAGTAAGGAATAAACCATATAGAAATTATATATGTAGACAAATTATGGAAAATTATATATATTATAATATTATATATATAGAAAATTATATTCGGAGTACATGTATCTAACTTTGAGGAAGACCAGGCAGGTGAACCATATTATTGGCAAATCCTGGTTTAGTTTTTAATAGTATAATTGGTTTCATTTAGCCAGATGTTTAGTGATGTATATTGTACAAGGTGGTTCATTGAGAAAGACTTACATAGTTTTTAAAGGGAAGACAGATGTTGAACATGTGAAGGGACCCTCAGGAGTAATTTCTTGCCATGATGTTTTAGCAAACCTAAATTGTTTCCTGCACACTTTTTAAGGACATAGTGAGAGAGGCATGAATATCTAGTCTATCCTCAGTCCAGGAACCGATTCCAAGAATAGCCAGGCTGTCTTACTTTTCACTGTTTTCTTTCTCTCCTTCCCTCCTTCCCTTCCACAAACCCACTATATAGAATAACTTTTGTGCAATACTTAGAGCTTAAAGACTGTGCCCAAGTTAGGCCAAGATTCTTGGCATATTACTTTTTCTGATTTAAGTTTTAATTCATTTATTAAACCTAATAAGGTTTTCCTTATAAATCCTTTTCTTTCTCTCTCTTTTTTAAGTAGGCTTCATGCCAAGTGCAGATCCCATTGTGGAGGCTTGAACTCACGACCCTGAGATCAAGACCTGAGCTGAGATCAAGACAGACGCTTAACCCACTGAGGCACCCAAGTGCCCCTATCCTTTTTTCTCTCTTTTATTCATATTTCAGCTTCTCTCTTTCATTCAAAGCTATAAAGCTAGCTACATATATTAATCACAAATAAAGGCTAAATATAGTAAATGCTGAGCTAGGAAAAAGATGGTTGGGGACACATAGTCCATATATCAACTATGTCATAAACACGTGAATGTGGGTAGCCTCGGAGAAGAACTCAGAAGCTCTGTTTTGGCGAATGGTGGGGTGCAGGCAGTGGTTGTAAACACAGGAAAAGAAAAGAGGTAAAGATATGAAGAGTATGGCCAAAGTCCTGTGAATTGACAAAATTGCAGTGGTATTTGTATCCTGGTGACACTTTTTATTTTTCAGACCTTCTTACCATGACCAATTTAGGACATATGTAAGAAATAACAACTGTTTATACCACTTCAGATATTAGCCGGGAAAGGAAAAACTACACTTAGTTTTAAGAACAAGACTGGTGTTGTTATATTTGTGAAAGAAATACTGCTTTGTGATTGGAATTTTAAGAAATGTGAAGATGAAGGTAACACTGGAAGAAAACTGTAGTAGAAATAAAACTAAAATAAAAGAATGGTCAAATCCTTCGTGATAAGCGTCGTTAGTGAGAAAGGTAGTATTTATACATGGATATAGCAGAGAATAGCCAGAGAGTTAGTAAAAATTAACTGTTTTTGAGAGAACAAAAGAGAAAAATGCAAGGTTTACACAAAGATTATCTGAAATAGAAAAATTAAAGAAAAGGGGAATCTCAAATATCACTAGAATTCAATTGTTAATTTCCAAGAATCTAATTTCCTTATCGTATGCAGATATTCTGAAATAATGTTCTAACAAACACAGATTATTTACAAAATGTGAAGAGGTAAGAGGAACATCAATTAAAACAAGTAGTATTTACACAAACAGACTGACACTTCTGTAAATACCCTTAATGCATTACCTAACAGGGACAAGGCTCGGAGCACTTCAGGTATCTTTTTTCAACCATCATTAGCATTTGTCAAATAAAAATCGATCCCCATCTGAAAGGTCCCCTGTCTCCATTACAGCTCAATCAACCTGTCACTCTTGTGGCCCTGTGAAGGCTGCTCTCCAATAACAAGTCAACCTCAACTGTCCTGTATCTTAGAAGCTCAATTTATAAACAAGGCTTCACAGAATCATCTTACAGAGATATTACACTATGTTTTACAGAAAAATAATTTAAGCTAAAAATTATTTTTCTACTTTCCAAACTAGATTTTCTTTAAGCAACACCTGCTAAGTATATAGTTGGCAAACATAGGGAAACTTTCCCTTATGACAATGTTTTATATTTATTGATGCAAAGTCAGTTTTGTTTTTTTAGAATATTGATTGGATTTCTTTTTGGTGATGCAAGAGCATTACGTGTGGGGGTGAGCGGGAAGGTGGCAGACTGGCTTGTAATACAATAAGCAGAAGACCAAAGGCTTTTTTACTCCAGTCTGAGTTCTTAATTTTGTTCTTATTGAAGTATAGTTGACATACAATAATATATTAACTTCAGGCATACAATATAGTGAGTCAGCATTTATATAAATAATGAAATATTCACAACAAGTCTAGTTATCACCTGTCACCATACAAAGTTATTCCAATATTATTGACTACATTCTCTAGTGCTGTATTTTACATCCCTATGACTTACTTATTTTACAATTGGAAATTTGCACATTTTAATTCCTTTCACCTATTTTGCCCAGCCCCCAGCCCCCTCTGGCAACCACCTGTTTTTGTATTCATGAACTTCCCTTTTATTTTGTCTGTTCATTTGTTTTGTTTCTTAGATTCCACACATAAGTGAAATCAAAGGGTATTTGTCTTTCTCTTTCTGACTTACTTCATTTAGCATAATACCCTGTGAGGCCATCCATATTGTCACAAATAGGAAGATCTCATTCTTTTTCAATAGCTGGTTAATATTCTATTGTATATATATGTACATACATACATATATATACATAGAATGCATATCTATTCGATTGTATATATATATATGCATGTATATATATGCATATACATATGCATATATATATATATATATATAATATTTTTATCTATTGATGGACATTTAGGTTGTTTCCATATCTTGGCCATTGTAAATAACACTGCAGTGAACATCATAAGGTGCAGATATCTTTTCAAGTTAGTGTTCTTGTTTTCTTCAGGCAAATATCCAGAAGTGGAATTACTGGGTAGTATGGTATTTTAATTTTTAATTTTTTGAGGAATCTCCATACTGTTTTCCACAGTGGTTGCACCCAATTTACATTCCCATCAACCGTGCATGATGTTTCTCTTTCTGTCACATCCTTGTTAACACTAGTTAGTTCTTGTCTTTTTCACACTAGCCATCTGACAAGTTTAAGATAATATCTCATGGCGGTTTTGATTTGTATTTTTCTGATGATTAGTGTTAAGCATCTTGTCGTGTGTCTGTGGCCCTCTGTATGTTTTCTTTGGAAAAATGTCTATTTGGGTTCTTTGCCCATTTTTAAATCAAGTTGTTGTTGTTGTTGTTGAGTCTTAAGAGTTTTTTATAAATTTTGGATACTAACCCCTTATTAGATTTATCATTTGCAAGTATCTTCTCCCATTCAGTAAGCTGACTTTTGACTTTGTTGATGGTTTCCTTAGCTGATGGGAAATAAAAAAAAAAAGTAGTCCAATTTCAGTCTTTCTATATGTTTTTCCAATTTTTCTAACAACCATTTATTGAAGATACTGTCTTCCCCCCATTGTATATTCTTGTGTCCTTTGCTGTAGATTAATTGACCATATGAACTGTGAGTTTATTTCTGGGCTCACTGTTCCATTAATCTATGTGTCTGTTTTTGTAATTTGTACTAATAATAATATGCCCCAAAGTTAAATAAATAATTTGGGATATTAAGTTTTATTTATAAATAAGGGGTTGCAATCAGGAAATAATTAGGTAAATAATTCTCAGAGTTAACAATTAACAGTTAAAAATTGTGCTGTTAGGAATATAGCACTTGGACGGTATTTTGATTCTCTTATCATTAATTGAGGAATGAGATTAATCAAGGAATTAAGTCTGGACTTAGAGCATTCACTTATTGGTAAAGATTCTTTTGTAATGCTGTGGTTAAAAAGATACTACCTAGGACATACATACAGTATGGTCACCTCAGAAATATCTTTATGTAGATGGGATGAGCACAGCATCAGTAAATTGAAAAATAAATGTACGTATTAATGCGATCTTCCTTCTGGTTGAACTTGAAATCAGAACTACGCCCAAAGTTAACATTTTATTTGTTATACTACTCCTATGTGCTCTTCCTTTCCATCTGCTGGTGGTGCTAGTGAGAAATAGGGTGACCGCAAGTGAAAGGATCTTCTACTTACTCAGCCAAAGTTATTAAGCATTTATCTAGAAAGTGTGAGGGAAAACAATTTTAAAAATCAGATAGGTCCCACCCACGGATAGATGAATGCTCGATTCCAAAATACCAAATAATTCATAACGATCCTTATCATCTTTATCATAGCCAACACTTTCACAGCCTGTACTAAATTAACTCATTTGGTCCTCATAAAAACCCTAAGAAGTGGATCCTCTTACTATCTTCATTTTACTGATCAGAGAACTGACGATACAGAGAGGTTTAGTAACAGTGCTGAAGGAGGTAACAAAGAAATGTTAGAGACCAAGCAGTCTGGCCCAGAATCCATGCACTAATTTCTCTCTCAATACCAAGTGTAATCCTGATTGTTCTAATCCTGATCGTTAATTGTACTTCAAAATCATATTTCAATGATTGGAACATTTGCCACATACTCTTAAGGAACTCTTTTGAAAGTCCTGGGGTTTCATTTTCATAAAATCTTTGCCCTAGAGTAAGGCAGAAATGTGTTTTGAAAAGAAGTGTAATCCCTTAATTTTTCATTCATTTACAGTCATTTGAGTTATTTGAAGTTCAGTAAGCCTTTTTCTTTGATTAGTATTTTATCCCAATCCTGGGAATGTACATTTTGGTAACAATAAATAGGAATCTGGTCAGTCTTGTTAGAAACTCACTAGCTCTAGAGTCAAATGATTTTTAATTCATCACAAAATATTTACAGAGATTTAGACCTGAGATTTTTAGTTTAATATATAGCAGTCTTATGCAACCCCACTGAATTTTCTACATTAATCTTCAGGGTTAGAAAAGGGTTTATTTGCTGCCTGCCTCAAAGTCATTAAACTTAGTTCCTCCACTTATGTTGAGAAAAAGACTTATGTAAATGCTCCTGGATATTTTTGCAATGCTTTAAATTGAAAACTGATTTGTGTCAACCATTTTTCTTGTAGGTCTATTACCAAAAACATACATAAGAAAGTGCTAAATTAATCCTTTATGCATATATTGGCTAAATTCAAAAGTACTCCACGCATCATTGATGCAACATACACATAACTACAAAGGTACAAAAATAAGCGCTTACCTAGTTTAGTGCTACAGATTGTGATCTTATCTACAAATATTTGATTTTATTCCCTAAACCTTGGTTTTCTTTACTAGCACGATGGCATGCATGATGTTGGGGTGCAAGATTTAAAATCTGCGGATTTTCTGCAGGCAGAAATATAAATCTTAATGAAAATGTTATACTGCATAAATATCATGTTGGGAAGCAATTATAAGCCAGGCTTTATATTGGGAAGAGAAAAGCACTTATTCATGTAGGATATTTGTGTTTCTCTGAAACTGTTTGCATATAAAAAAAAAAGTGACTGCAGAAGTTTATGAGATGTTCTCACCTTGGGAGCTGAAATTCTGCACGTTCTCCACCATATTGCTCTCTGAAATAGAGAATTGGAGCTCAAGATTCCTAGGTATACCTGAGTGAGAATTAGCTTCTGAGTTCTAAAGCATGGCAGATGTATTTTCTTCTCAGATCCTGGGCTATTTTCAGATGACAGATACATGGATTTCAAAACAATGAATATACCTGAGGCAGTGATGTGTATCAAGTGGAGGGAATAATATAACAAATATAAACTGAATAACATTTGTATTGCAATTTTGGATTACCAGGGAATTATATTAAGTATACACAATTATATATGGCTGTTCATGCATTGAGTAGCTAGAGCAGAGCACAGTTATATTTATTATAGAATTTTTCAAAAGGAGAACACTCATATTGTATGCAAAATGTGGCAATCATTGCAGTTACTGAAGAGATAATAAAAGGGTTGATTCCTAGGTTTTTGAACCTAGTTCAGTACAACAGGAGCAAGAACATGGGGATTCTTTTGTAGGATATTTTCCCCATAGAAATAAGTCTGAAATGGGTGTTCTGATGAAAGATAATTTCTTATTTCTAAAAATGCAAAGCAGGTTTATATACGAACAAAATGGTATTCTTCAATGCTCTCTTTAGTAAGCATAATCATAAACTTTGTAAGTGAGCCAGCAACTTAGCTTATTGCTTAAGATTTAGGTATGAATGTAAATATATTTAAATTTATTTGGGGTGCCTGGGTGGCTAAGTTGGGCATTCCACCCTTGGTTTTGGCTGTCATGATCTTGCAGTTCATGAGTTTGAGCCTGGTGTCAGGTCCTGCATGGACAGTACAGAGCCTGCTTGGGATTGTCTCTCTCTCCTTCTCTCTCTGCCCCTCCCATGCTCCTGCTCTCATGCTCTCTCTCTCAAGACAAAATGAAATTAAATTAAATTAAAAATTTTTTTAAATAAATATATAAATAAACTTATTTCTATAAGGTTCTCTATGAAAATCATGTATGAAGAAAGATATAAACATTAAGAATAGGCACTGTCTTAATATATGTATATAAATATATATATACATATATATATATACACATATATACACACACACACACATATATATATATATATATATATATATATATATATATATACATATTCTGCTGTTATGCTGATTTTTTGGACTTCTATGAGCCTCATTATGTCTGATAAAATAGTAAATGGAAATTCTTGCTAAGGAGGTGACAAATAGTTTAAAGATATATTAATATCTAGACTATTTTACCTCAAGTTTTCCTTAGTTTTTCTCCTTTACCCTCATCTATGCATTGCTCTGCTCTTTCAGCATGGAAAAATACAAATGCGAAAGTGGCACTTTCAACATGCATGTCAGTAAGAAAAAACATGTAAGTTCCTGAGCAAGAGCAACTTTTAATAGGACCAGAAATTCTCAGGGTCTCTTCCTATCCACGACAACCATCTGTCATCCCCTGTGGATAGCTGTTATGGTCTGTGCGCCCTCAATATTAGGTCCCTTAAGTTTGCTTTGATGAATAGGATGACGTGTACACTCAGGAATTAGAGAATAATTGTGTAATCTTTGTGTTAGATCACTGGGAAATAGACTAATCATTCTCGCTTTGACGGAACTTCTGAAAGTTAAAATATTTGTCAACAATGCAGACTTTGATTTCCTAACTAGGACAGATGCAGAGTCTTGCAAATTTCCTCTCAGGTATTCTACAAGGATAGACAGCTATAATTTTATCTCTCAAAGAAGAAACACTGTAGGAAGAGAATCCCAAACCTCTTTTTCCTGACATAACAGACCTATACTTCATTTTAAAAATCATGGAATCTCAGGAACCCTCATTCTTATCCAGAGAACCCTCTGTCACATCACACCTGTGCAGAATAATTTTTACAAACATAATTCCCTAAACCAACGGTGTTAGGACTTACTGGATGTGTAATGCGGCGGTACTTTTGAAAATATCCTATATTTCCTCCTGAAATTCCAATTAGCAACCACTCTCAGATGTAAAAAATTTGCTTCTGTAAATTAAAATGATTTAATATGCAAGAGAATGTCATAGCCTTCCATCTGGAAAGCATTTGGAGCAGTATTTAGTACAGGCTCCTTGCCCCAATATGGACCTCGATGTCTACAACCATTAGATATCCTGTCCGAGGTCGCAGAAGTGGCAGGATAGATCTCTTCAAGTCCACTGCAGATCTCTGCTCTCCATTTTCAAATATAATGCCAGTAATAAAAAATAGCCACATAGAAACAATATTATCTTTGTCTATTGTGTGGGTACCTATTCATAATATATAGAGTCCTATTTAGAATGTAAGAGAAATATATTATTTATATTATTGTACTTGAGTATGAGTGAATACAAGATTTGAAAACGAGACTCACCCCATTACAAACGTCTACAAATGTTACTTTATGTGAACAGACATGTTCAGTAATCTATTAAATATGATTTAAAAATACAGTATCTTTTGTAAGAAAATAAGAACGAAGACAGGCACATTTCGTAGAGAGGATTCTAAAGAGTGAACTGATTAAAACCTGTATCAGAATCATTTGAGGTTCTCATTAAAATGCAAATTCCTCAGCCCTGAACTAGAGTACTGAATCAGAATTTCCAGCAGTGGGAACATTAATTATATATTTTATTATCAGTCTTAGGTGAGAATTAGGCTCAGAAAAATTGCGAATCAGATGTTTAAGGCTTGTACGACTACATAAGGATTATTAGAGAAATTCTTGACATTTCTCATGCTTCCCAGAAAACAAATTTGTTCCCTTGATTTTTATATATTTTTCTTGAGTGTATGTAAAACCTTCCAAGTTAAAACTTCTAACCCACTGTAATTCTATGGAGAAAACCCCAAAGAGTTAATGAATTCTCATGGTTTTGAGGTTAAGTCTGATTTTATTACACTCTTTTAAGAACTGTATTGCAGAAGTATATGCATTTATATCCTTGTTGAGTAATGCCTTTATTAACCAAACAGCTGTAATTTATTGAAGCAAATGCTTAGTAACCAGTCATTAATTCGTGGGCTACTATTGTGGTTTTCTCCAGGGAATCCTTTGACTGATAGACTGCCAAAATGTGGATGGGAGAGCCCAGATCTGCAGTATGGAGTTCTGCACAAGAAGAATAGAGCCGGATCAGGCTGCTTGAAAAGTGGCTGTATCTATGGCACCATTTCACAAGGAATCATGAACAAGAACAAAAACTACAACAATATAACATATATTATATATTTGCATCATTATTAATAGGTTCTAGCTTGCTTATCCCTTTTGATCTTTTCAGTAATCCTGTGCTTTTATGCATGACAAAATAGAGCATCACAGAAAGTTGTTTATCCAAATGTTTTGTGTATTATACACAAAGGTAAGGTTTTTCCCCATTCGTTTATTCATTTATTTTTTTTCCTGCTAGGTAACACACCTAACGTAAGGAAAGACACTCTTTATCCTTAAGCAGCTTCAAATAGAAACATAGAGGCAATGTCAGTGTAGTCTTATAAATGTTCAGATGTGGTAAGTATAGGCTGTAATGTGTGCATATGATAGATGCCTAACTCATCTTTGGGCACTGCACGGGGAGGCCTGAAGGAGAAGATACCTATGGAGACAAATTAAAGAGTAACAACCCGGTAAAAAAGTGGGAAAAACAAAGTTAGGGTATTCCAGGTGGAGGGAACACTGTATGTTCACTACGGCCTGGACGTAGTGGTGGAGAAAACCATGAGTCAGATCATTAAGGATCATGCACATCAGGTTGAGATATTTGGACTTCAATCTGCTGGTAAGCACAAGACATTGAAGATATTAGATTTACATTTTGGAATGATCCCTGTGAAATGTGGAAAAGGGACTGGGAAGGAGCAGAATTGAAAGCAATGTGACCAGTTTGAGGGCTTAAAAAATAACTCAAATCTAGGTAAGGACAGTGGGGCTACAGGTGACAGATAGGTTTAACATATAGAAAGGGAGTAGAATTGAAAGGGCTTAGTGATAGATGTGGGTGACAGGGAAATAAAGAGTACAGAAAGGTATCTCATATGCTGGGTGATTAAATGAACAGTTTTGCAATCTGAGATAGGAAATACAAGAGGAAAGGCTTTCATGGTAAGAATAAAGTCCTTCACTACTTCAATATTTTTCTTCTAAATTATTCTTGAACTTTGTATGTGCATATTCTTCCTAACAGTGGAAAAGGTGGAAAGTTTAATTCTATTTCTAAGGGTGATCTGACTGTAACATGTTATAGCATTCTTCAGCCAGCTCTTGATTGAAAGCATCGAACCAGACAAGCACTCCTTTTATTTGTTTATCACAACACATATATCCTTAAAGAATAATGTTCAACTTTTAAGAGATGGCATTTTCTTACAAAGGAGAGTGGTGTAACATCCTTTGGTTACTAGGGAAAATAGTTGTATTGAGCCTTCTAACAGATACGCCGGGATTCTATTTTAGAAGACACACTAATTACAACCTCTAATTATGGTAAACAATAAATGGTTTGATCGGGATCTAAGATAAACCAAGGATATAAAAATTTCATATTGTTTGACATTTGAAATTCAAATTTGTTTGTATCACAGACAGTTGAAGGTTTTTTCCTGAACATTATCATAGCTTTCAAATAACTCTACACAGATCTACTTTATCTCATAGAATTTATTAATGGCATATAGTATCTTGCATTACTGTACATATTTGCTCATTACTGATGTTTAGAGTGAAGTGTAGTTCATGGTATTAAGTACATTTACTATAATACATCTGAGTTTTATTTTATGCAATTAGTTTGCAGCACATTTTTTTTTAAATTTTTTTTTCAACGTTTATTTATTTTTGGGACAGAGAGAGACAGAGCATGAACGGGGGGAGGGGCAGAGAGAGAGGGAGACACAGAATCGGAAACAGGCTCCAGGCTCTGAGCCGTCAGCCCAGAGCCTGACGCGGGGCTCGAACTCACGGACCGCGAGATCGTGACCTGGCTGAAGTCGGACGCTTAACCAACTGCGCCACCCATGCGCCCCAGCACATTTTTTTTATGTCTCAAATCATGGCAAAGTCGTCTTTTCAAAAACTATTTCATTTTGGGAAAGTAGCTCACCCTTTCTGGGTCTGTTTCCTCATCTGTCAAATAAAGATGGGACTAGTTCTACTTTATAGTGTTGGTTTGAGGGTAAATTTTTATAAATGTATATATATATATAATCATGTATGTATATTTATATATATAAATGTATATATTTATATACAATACATAATATATACAATATTTATATATATACATTTATATATAAGTGATTATTCATCTTCACCCTCTCCACCTTCTCTTGCGTGCCTTAAAGCCAGTCTTGCAATTTTATTAATTGTGTTTCCTATTCACCCTTCCTTTTGTCCATCTTCGTGTCTACAGCTATCCCTGAGAACAAGGACATAGTGGCTTTTACTTCTTTACTTGCAGTGCCCTACCCATAGTAGGCTCTCAGTCACTATTAAGTAATAACTAAGTCAATGCATCTACGTTGTAAAATCTGACTCTGAACCAAGGGCCCCAAAACTCTTTTTGTCAATCACTGGACTGTTTGTAGATCCTCTTAAAGTAATTGCTTAGAAAGATTGATCATTTGGACATAAGCACATTGGCGTATTTGTTAATAGTCCCACCGTTTGTAAAACTGCTATGATGTCACAGTACTAATGGCCAGTTCACCGGCTAATCAACATTTAGGGTAGCAACTGAACATTTTGCTCCCTTGCCCATTTCTGTGGCACTGGGCAAGTCACATACAGCTTCTCTTGAGTTCCATTTTCTTTTCCTCTTCCTCTAAAATTAGTAAGTTGGACTAGAATTATCTTAATGATCCTTTAACATTTATGATTTCAGTGGATTTGAGCAATTATTCAACATTTGAAATATAAGACACTGAGAAAACACATCATGTAGAACATTTCAGGCAGGGGGATATTAAACTAATGACCCTGATTTCTCAGCCTGTTGCTCAGTTCAATGAGACAGGCTGGTAGACAGGATTTTCTAAAAGACAGTTTTTAAATTTAATTCTGCAAGATCTCCCCTGTCTTAGCATTCATTTACATCTCTTTCAAACACCAAACCCTTCTCTCCAAAAAGTGCAAAAGATTTTAGCTTAAGCTGGTTACCACATTAAAGTTTTGACCTTGAGCCCAGAAAGGGCTCTATAGAAACTGAATCCCTATCATTTAAGATTATATTGGCTCTTAAAAATGACTAGTTCCAATATTTTATTGTCACTTTTCTCCCCGATTATTTGATTGGAGGTTTTTCAAAAGACAAAATATTTTAAATCAAATTTAATTCATCATTCCACTTCAAGGAACAAGTCTTAAATGTAGTCTTTAAAAACTACTGAATACCTAAAATTTCTTCTGCTGATTAATGTATGGGAAGCTTTCTGTGTAGGAAAAATGGACTGCAAAAATGGTTTCTGGGACCTGGGAAAAAGATTTTCCTAGGGAAACCAGCAGTGTTTATATCAATGTTGAATTATTTATGAGTCAGTCATATTAATGCTAAATTTTAACTGAGAACAACCCAACAATTTTGGCCCACATGCACTGTTTGCTTAAAATTGTTATTTTATGAAAGGCAGTCACGTTATGATTTCAGTAGAGAAATAAGAAAGTCATTCCAATTCTATCATGGTCCATAGAAAGTTGTTTTGAATGCACCATTAAATCATTAATTTTACGTGAGTGTTGTCCTTCATCTGACAACGTTCTGCTCCAAAGGACTGTGGATATTTCACAATGCATCCTGAGGAGATCAGCGTTACTATTTATTAAGGCCTTGATTAATCATCTGATGGCTATCATTAGGAAATTAATTTGTGAACTCATATTTTGATGTGAAAGATGAACATATCGAGTTTCATAAGCACACTTAACTAGAGCCCGATGCTGATGTAGGGCAGCTCAGCTGCATCATGGACCACACTGAATGGCATCTAAAACACAAGCTATATCACAGGGATAACTTTCCAACAGAGTCTCAAGTTCAAACATACTGCCCTGCTTTCTCCTGAATATACTTTTTTTTCCTATCAGACTGTTTGCCTAAATGTTTTCATTTAGAAAATGTTGCCATAACTAGATAGATAATAATTAAATGGTATTCTCTAGAGTAAATCTTTAAGGGTGGTGGCTAATATTTAGCCCTGTGTCCCTGGTCTTCCCCTTTCTACTTTGATGATCTTGAGAAGATTCTGTTGTCTGTCTAAGCCTTTGTGCCCTCACTGTAAAATGGGAGAACTTGATTACTCTTCATTACTGCTTACCATTTGGGATTGTTTGTCAGATCAAATGTGAGAAGGTATGTGCAGGATGCCTGGCAAGTAAAAAGCAGGCAGATAATTCTAGTTAATATCATTAGTAGTAGTACTACTATGGTTATTATCATGAAATTGAATTTAAAAATATCAGAAAATATGTAATTTTGTTAATGGTAGCACTATGGCTATCATTTAATCAAGGACTAAAGTTATGCAATTAAGGTTAATGATGTTCTCATAAAAGGTGACTCGATTTCTGAGGAATATATTAACATTTACAGTTTTAAACCAATATTTATGTCTACATGTCAGTAATGCAAAAAAAAATGTGTTTACTCTGTGAACTCTGGCTATCTCACTTATCAATCATTCATCTACTCAGAGAATTTATAAACCAAAGGGTCTTGGCATGATGTTTTGGACTACCTACCTCCTTCTGTCCTATTGTGCCCTGTTGGATATAATGATTTTCTAGATATTTGCATTTGTTTCTTGCCAGACTAGGCTGAGTCTACATAGACAAAAGGAATAGATATTTCGAGGGACCAGACAATTATAAAAAAAAATAGGAATTTAAGATCCAAATTATCCTGCAAATAAAGGATAAATTCATCCGCTCATCACTTGAAAAGCTCAGGGAACAGCTGACTCAATCTGTTTCACCATAGGACACAGACCATTATTTTCAATGAAAGAATCATTCAAGTGAAGATATTATAAGAAACAGGGTGGCTAATTAGTTGTTCACATATATCCTACAGATCCCATTTAGTTCTTCCCAGAATCCCAAGCTATGCACAGATAAAATTAATTTAATTCTGAGCTGAAAAGAAGGTGTTAATGTCCCCCCTCTATCTCTGAGGGTGAGCAGTTACGGGGAGGGTGTGTCTGTGTGGGGGAGGAATAGGTTTCCAGAGCTGTTAATGTCACCAAGTAAGCTATAATTTAAGGGTGTGATGGTTGTCCTTCTCTGACTGTCTTATCCCAATACCTCTGATTGCAATGCCCCTCCTTTTGTGATTCATCAGGGCCATTTATATTCTCTCCCTTGTACAGTTTTCTAGCTACTTTTATTATTTAAGTCTGGAATAAAATCTTCCCTTATGAGAATCAGATCATAATTTTTTAGAGGTGTACCCTTTTGTTGAGTTCTAAACTATATGGAAACATAATTAAATATGCTTTGAAAATCTATGTGATAATTTTCTAAAGGCCTCTGGATATTTTGTAGAGTTACGAAAAGAAAATTAATAATAAAGGCATCAGGGGGAAACATTAGTAAAATTTTAAGAGGCCTATATTGTTAATTTTCTCAGCCAGTTCACAGGAAGTTAGCCAATTAAGGCAATTGTGAATATCCAAATCTTCTATTTCTTCAGTAGTTTGGTACTTGAAAACCACAATACAAGAATGATTCTTTTTTAATTGCTCATTATTTCTTAGGTGTCTCTACAACTGCCACAAAACTAGGATTAAGCTGGGCATTGATATGAAATTTAATACAAACGATTTTTACTGAGCACTTATTAAGTGTATTAATATTCATTAAGTGAAATTCAGGAACAATAGAAAACAAAATCCTGAACTTCTATGCAAACCAACTAAAATATGGATATGTTTTAGTAGGAGACCTGGAAGTATGTTATTAGTATACTAAGTGGGTTATTAGTCATAAAAATGTAGAAAAATTATAGAAAAAATGTAGGTGTTGAGGAGTTAGGAAGCACTACTTGGAAAAAGTGGGCTTCGTACTAGAAGAGGGAAATAAAGGGGTATTTCAGGTGGGCCCAACAGCATGATTAAAGGCATGGAAGAGAATCTGAGATATTACTTATACAAATTGTTTTCCACCATCATTTATTATGTTTTCAAGATATGTGTATACAATCTTTTTAAGGTGACACAAAATATTCTGGAAAGTATTTCTCATTGGTAGGAGCAAGCACTATGTTATCGTACATAGGCAAAAGGAAACGCCAGCAGCCAGATGTCAAGATTCAGAAATGAAAGTCTGGATTACAAACCTCAAGAGGTGGGACCCCTTACAGATTAACACACTTGTTTTAACAACGTGCATGGTAACACCTGTAAAATGTTAGTGCAAAATGTCCACCTGGGATGAAGGTAATAGAGAGATTCCCTACCCATGATAACTCTGTGCTATGCAATGTTAATATGTCACAAATTCCTTAGAGTGATTTATATTACATGTCTATTATACAGGTAAATCTGTTTTATTAATATTGTAAGTCTAGGTCGTTTGCCAGCACATATTTTTTTTCAGGTAATACTGTTTCTCTGTGCATGTGTGCAATAAATCTTCTCTCTTCCAAATCTGGGCTTTAGTAGCAAGTCCTCATTCTGCATCCCAATAAAATGAAATGTCATAGTGAATAAAGCACTATAGCTACATTTCTGATGAGATCCTAAAAGAACCTGCCAGAAAAAAAGACTTTGAAATAGTGATAAAAAAAAAAAAAGCAAATTCCTAGCTAGCGATCTGTCTGTTCTAAGGGGAGAGGCTTCAATGTGGAAACAGTGTCCACACAGTGGGACCTTGTGCTCTCCTTGTGCTCTTCTGTGCTTCTTGAAGAGAGGATCCTCATTCTATTGTCTTCTTCTTTCTAGTAATACATACAGAATAGCTGGGTCACCTTAATCTGGTTGAAATCAGAGGCTCTCTGTATACGCACTCTGGGCAGTTAGGCCTGCAGTTGATTTAAAGCTTATTCACTGTGAAGAAGATTCCTTCTCAATGGCTCACCAGAAGAATTTATCCATTTTAGTGTTCTTTATATCCTTCACTTTTGAAGCATTGAGGGATAGAAAGACAACAGTGTTGGAGGTTTTTGGGATTTTTTTGTCATTGTTTTTCACTTAATATCAATCTTTTTTTTCTTTTAATGTTTTAAATGTTTATTTGAGAGAGAGAGAGAGAGAGACAGAGAGAGTGAGAAAAAACGAGCTGGGGAGGGACAGAGAGAGAAGGAGACACAGAATTCTGAAGCAGGCTCCAGGCTCTGAGCTGTCAGCACAGAGCCCGACATGGGGCTCATACGCATGAACTGTGAGATCATGAGCTGAGCCAAAGTCGGACACTTAAACGACTGAGTCACCCAGGTGCCCCTATCAATCTCTTTGGAGGCAGCTTCGAGATGATGGTGTAAAAGAGTTTGTATAAGTAATCAATACTCTACTGTATCTCATGCATGCTAATTCAAGTTTGCCTTTAATTCACAAATTGCTGAAGAGCCAGTAATTTCTAATACTGTTCTCAGTTTTAAACTCCCCCTTGTTTAAACATCAAGAACTACAATCCTTCAATACAAACAATATAGTATATTTAATGTATTTTAATCTATTTTCTTTGAATCATTTTGGTCTGTAAGGAAAAGCATCTCTGAATTTTGTTTATGGATATACTGATTTAGCAACTACATACTGTACTAAAGCCAGAAAGTTTTCTGGTGGATCTGCTCATATTCAGGGACATTGAGCAACTCAATTGGAAACTTAATCTGACTTAAATGTTCCCTGAAATAACTGCCATTACCTTCACATTTGATTTACACTGTATACCTGTTTAAATATATCTTTAAATTACAATTCTTTGGAACCACAGACAGCCTCCTTTACACCCAGATTTTAATCTCTACAGTTATATGACACTAAATCCTGGGCAAACAGCTGGATTTGGTAGGGAGCTCTCTGTCTTAAATTTGTAAGAAGTTGGCCTGATAGATCTGATTTTCATGGAGAAGACTTTGCCAATCATTTTACTTTTTTCCAAGAAAGTACAAAAGAGGAAAAAAAATTGTATGTCTATGTTTGCCCCCCAAATTGAAAATGATGGTCAGTATGATGAATTATTCATTATTACCATCTCTCCAACCCTAAATTAGTTTACAGTTTGTAAAAATCGACATAGGAGTAGGGGATGGCATCTCGAGCCACTAGGGGTCAGCAGACACCAGGAATGTGTGGCATCATTGTCACTGTGAGGGAATCAGAAGATAAAGGACCTACAGATTTCTCGGTGGGGGTACAGCCATGTCCTTCCCTGGCACACACTTCAATTTTAATTCAGATAGATATAATGAAAGAAAGATACCACACATCTTAATGTGGGATCTATCAGAACTTTATAGATTCTCAATGTTCCATCCTCAGATTCACTGCCTTTGATTATGTAAATGAATAAATGGAGGAAGAAGATTAGAAGAAATCAAGAAAACCAGGCAACTGCAAAAAAAGAAAGGTGGAACCTGCTATATTGGAAGCACAGCTAGCTACGTTTCATTCTGCGCCTAACTCCAAAGATCTATGGGATCTTCTTTTGTAATCCAGAGGATCTCAATGTATGGTACCAGGACCCGAAGCATCAGTATCTCCTGGATAGGTAAGAAATGTAAATTCTTGGCATCACCCCAAAAGTACTAAGCCAGAGACTGGGGGACTAAATACTGGCAATCTGTGATGAATGAGACCTCCAAGTGATTCTGTTGCCAGTTAATGTTCGAGAACCATGACTCAAATTTATAAGTTGAGATGATGTGAAACTGGCCAGGAGTAGCAGGAAGGACATATCGTATTTACTTTAAAAGATCTAATTGAGTTGATTCTTTTAACTACTATGTGAGTGACTGCTTCTTGGGTCCTAAGTGACTCTTTACTATTTGATATGTACTTGTGGCCAAGATGGATATATGAATTATTTCCAGTTCAGCTGGAAAGTAGGCTAACCCTGTTGGGAGTAGTAACAAAACACTAGTCATTCCCACATGAAGCACATTAAATGTAAGGGCCTATGGGGATGTGAGCTGCTTATCAAGGTCAGTAAGTCACAGAATGAGATGGTCCCAGAAGACCTCCAGCTTTTGCCTAAGCAGTCTGCTTAATAATTTTTTTTTTTTTTTCTTGAGGGAAGAGCAGAAAAATTAGAAATGCCCAGGATGGGAGCCTCAAGGATAGCAAGCCCAGGATGGTTCACACCTCTTCTGAACCACGTGACACAAGTCCAAAAAGCTGCCAGACTCTTGTTTTCTCCTGTACTTAATTCCAGCCCATCTCTTTAAAATCTCACTCTGGCCAATATGCCCAGTGATCTAATCTCTGTGCTCGCAGGTTGGCCTAAAATCATCCCGAACAGATGCAGACCGTTTCTCTATTTAGAGATGGATCAAGATGATAATTTATCAACCTTATCATTAGCAGCTGTAGCAGCAGGAATGGCATACTGAATACCCAGTATGCGGAATATTTTGTATGAGTGCAGGAGCCAAAAAATTTAGGGACCCACTACGGAGTTGTAAAAGCAAAACAGCACTTAAAAAAATTTACAGACAGCAGTGTAATGTGTTCAAAGGAATGGTAAATGGCAGGAATAGGTGGCATGAACTTGTAAAAAGTGTGGATTTTAACAATTTTCTCCCACCATGAGTTACTCCTTCACAGCCAATACATAAACAAACTGCCCATTCTCTTAATCCAATAGAAAGTAACTTCTGTGAATTCTTTTGGTCCAGTATAATTGGAATTTTAATACACTCGGATCTCACTGTAATTTACATATATGCTATTATAAGAAAACATTCCATTCTAGGATTTGCATATCCTTACAGGAAACTTTAATTTCTCTTGCGAGGGGACAGTTACTGCAATCTATAGTCTTAGAGTCTATATGCCATTTGGTTTCTGGTATCCTGTGTCTCAATCCCTGAAGAAGGTAGATGGCAATGCATTATAACCAGTAGTAGCATTCTGTCTCTGGCTATCCATTATCTTCCAGGAAGTGCTATAACTCGAGAGGCTACTTGAGCACAAGGCTTTTGTCTCATTCACCTTCATTTTTTCAGTACCTGAGAACACAGTGAGTGTCTGGCTCATAGTAATCCATGAATATTAGATGAATGAATGGATCCACAGCTTATGCACAATGGCTATCATACATTGCTATCTTTTTTAGAGTAGACACAGTGTGATAGGAGGAAAAGTAAGAATGCCTTTAAAAATCTGGATTTCTTACAGTTTAGCTAATGAGGAATCATGTGGCTTTTACAAGAATATTCTGCAGCAAATTTTTTTTAAGTGTGAAAGCAAGCTAACTTTCAGTAAAACAAATGTGATGGCATGTCCTTCTGTGCACTGAGAAGATGTGATGAGCTCTATCCAGTGAAAAACCTGACTCACAGGTACAATGTTATCACCAGATAGAAATGCAATTTCACCTTGCATCATTCCACTTTCTATCTCCAACAGCGAGTACTGTGCCTGGCACAGGAGGTACATAATAACTATTGATGAATGAGTAAATATACATGAATAAATAAAGGAAACTCAGGAGGTATGTGCCCATGTGTTGAATATTTTTACTACTAGGGGTTCTCGGGGATCTGCCTTTAATAGATAAGAATGATTTATAATTATGTCGTAATTTATTTTAGCGGATTTTTTATATGCTTACAGACAGTGGGAATAATTTTTTTCTTAAATTGTTCCAATATTTCCAAATAACAATCTGTTCCCTTTCTTTCTTAGAGTCCATCTTTTAAAAATAGTATGAAGAAGAACTCTATTAGAGTCCTAAAAGTTTATTAAAAATTCTTAATGAATATAAGAGACACTTAGGAGCTTTCATTGTACTTAAATGTTGATTGACATTTTTCAATTTTCGGTTCTCTACAATAAAGAATTGCAAAGTCTCTTTATTCTTTGCTCCTCTTTCCTTGTGGGTTTCCAACATAACACAATCCTCTTCTGGGGCTGGTTGACCCCGTGCTGATCATAATGCCCCAATTTAATCTTTTTAAATGAGGTATTTCCATTTGAGAACTGCAATGTAAAGTTTGCTCCTCCACCTCCATTCATATGTTTATTTGACCGGGAAAGTCCGTAAGAAGATGATTTATTACTTTGCCTCTTTCCTCAAAATTTGTTCTCTCTCAAACTGATAGGAAGATTCCACAAACATCAAGGTAAATCGTTCTTACCCTAGAGGCAGGGAGTTAAGGCATGTTTTATCCTCAAAGGGCTCCCTGGAGACCTTGAAGAGCATGTGTGAATACAAACAGCACGAGCTTCCTGTGGTTGACTACAAAGTGCTTGGTTGCAAAACCATTTCCTGTTTCTTAACATAAAAAGGAATCAAGTACAGTCAAGTACCATTTGGAAATTCTGCAGATACATCAGCCCACAGTGAGATTTGGTCAACCGAATATTATTTACTCTGTGTCTTTAGTTTGGCCACATCTTGCGGGTCTCCTAGTTTTAAGTAAAATATGAAATAGACTGATGGGGCAATTCTAACCATTTCATTCTGATCACTGGGCTATGAGATAACAATCTCTGGTCAACGTGTCATTGAATTTTGTGTTACCTCATTTTTTTTTCCATTTGTAAAACGGGAATAATAATCCTATTAGTTGTATGTCTTCACTAAATCATCTTGATAACATACTTTACTTTTTAGAGGTATTTAAATTTTAAAGAAGAGAAAAAATTAACTCCAATTTTAATACATTCCCACCCAAAGGCAATAGAGCAAGCAGAAGCTGTGAGCGCTGTGTCTGGGGGGCGCCGAGCAGACCTCAATTCCCTGCGCAGAGGCATCTTCTGACTCCAGCTATGTGTGAGATTGGCTCTCACTCAGGGGAGATTGCTAAATTATCCATGCTTTGATCTATTCCTCCCAACTATCCTTTATTGTCTTTATGCCCTTTATTATAATCGCTTTTGATATGGCTAGCTTCATTTTGTTTTGCCAATACGATATGGAAAAAAACCCCAAACCTGACAGTACGACAAATGATGTGACACTTAGAATAGCTGAGGTTAAGAAAAGAATTCTCTCTGAAAGAAAATATTTCCCCCAAAAGCAGCCCGAGAAGATGATATTCACACTACTTCATGGAGTACTTGTTCAGGCAACTCCCATTAATGATAATGGGAGCTAATCGGTGAGAGAATAAACACCTTATAACACATTACATTTAAAACTCAGCATGAACCGAAAAACAGCTATTTTACTCAGTTAGCAGGATGGATGCTTTTAGAGTAAAGGGAAAACCTGCTGTTGAGTTCACAATTCCTCTAGGTATCCAGGAAAGAAATTATTTTAAATGTTATTTGTATCTGTAACCCACAACAGCGCTCCAGCTATAATTTGCAGCAACACGTCAGTTAAGTAATAACAGATACACTATAACGCTGTTAACACGCAAACACCAAATGTGCCAAGGCTGACGCCGCGGCAGGGGCACACCATTCCTGAGAGAAAACGACTCTATTCTCCATCTCTTTGCTTTCTCTTACGCCCTCTCCCCATTTAACTTTTCTCCACATCTCGCTGTGTCCTCAATAGAAGACGGCTAATTTCTGCAAATCGTGACTGATCTGTAGAAGAGACAGGCATGTTTTATTCAATGACCTAGCAGGATAGAGGTTCCCTTTAAAATGGCATGCCTTCTGATTTCCACCCTTTCCCCATTACGGTGTAGTATGAAGATGCCCTCCCTTCTGGATCTCCATGTCTAAAGTTGATGTGCTGCTTCTGATTTCACTTCAAAAGGACCACCCCTTGCTCTCTGGCTTTTTTGACCTCTTAATGGATGTCAGATCAGTTTTTCCTGAGATACTAACCTTGTTAAAGTTCAATGCCTGCAATTGAAGTATGTCTCTTGAGTCTAAAATCTAGTGAAAAGATCACATAAGAATGCCCCAACCGAACAAAAATGGTCACTGAAACAAAATGTTGCCCTAGGGTCCATGAACTCAAAGCCCTTTTGGGGCAGAGCTCTGCGGTGGATCCCTCACTTACCCTCCTGTCCTGTGCTCAACACTTCCCTTGCCAGCTTTTCTGGTTCCCCCTTTTTACAGTCTTCATCAGCAACATGTAGCCATGGAACTGGTACTGATATAATCCCCTGCTTCTTCCCCAACTCACTGCACTGTAACCTCTGTACCAGAGCACCTCCATCAGGCTCTCCTTCCTTCCTGAGGGAAAGCTACAAGAGCCCCATTCTTTCTTTTTAATTCATTCACTCAACACATATTTAATGAGCATGCACTGCTAAGGTACTGTTGTGGAACCTTCCTTACACACTAAGAGCTTTATGGAGGCAAGACCTCCCTTGTTTGATTGAGAGAAAAAAAAAATGAGTCTCTTTGAGGGATATGGGCTTGCCAAAAGGAGAAAGAATCTGGAAGGGAAGTAATTTTAGAGGAAATAGGGCTTTCAGATTCTCCTAGTTCAACCCGCACAGACACTGAAGACACCATTTTAAACTAAGGAAAAATCCTGTTTACTGTCCTAGTAAAATAAAGGAAGCAGGGTTCAGCAGTACTTTTAATTAGTTCATTTAGTTATAGATAAAATTACCTCCTCCCTCCATTCCTTCTTCTCCACCTAACACTGTGATTTAGGCTGGTTTCATTCTGACACAATATAAGGCAGACTATGAAGACTTTACAAATGAGGCAGACTTCAACAAAAGTGAGAGCTTGGCTGTTCTGAATGAGTCTCCAGACTCCTCCTATGGTTCCTGAAGTGGGTCTTGATTACCCAGGTAAACGCGTGCTCTGTTGGAAATCCTACCAGCTACTTCTTTCAGACAATTCTCTGATGCACCCAGTTGCTACTTAGGGAAACGTTTTTTTTTTCTTTATAGCACTGAGGGAACTACAAAATGCTTTAAGGTCATATAGTAGGAAAAACTGTTTCAATATACAAATGTGGGAACTGAGTCCCCAAGAGTTTAGATCTCTTAGTTGCTGTCACCTAACTTATTTGTGACAGAGTCTGAGGCCAAAGCTCTGTCTGAAATCCTATTGCTTCCCTTCATCCTGGATAAGGCTGAATCTAAAAATCTCTAGGGCACATAAAGGTGAACAAAGCTGACTGCCTCACATTCTCAGTATATTACTCAAGTCCGAAGTCAGTATTAATGTAGCATCAATCATGTGATGATACTCTATACCACTGACAATGCAAATAGCATTCAGGAAGCACCTGTTAGTCCTCTTTGCACTTAAAATTAAACATAGAAGAGCAGCATAATTCTTAGTTGCCTGGAGTTATTTTAAGTAAAGCACTTTTTTAAGATGAGTGAATAATTTATTCACATCCTCAGGCTGACTGTGAAATCCATATCACCCCTAGATGTACTGGACCCTTTAATAGTAACAACAGAGAGAGCAGAGGTAACTGTGAGTTCTAATAGCTTCTACAGAACTGCAACAAACATATCCTTGAGTCTCTGCTTGTCATTTTGCCAGAGCAATAGGGGAAGAAAAAATTCTTTTGCAGTAAGAAATGAAAAGAAAATGGAGGCTCAGGGACAACATGACCCACAAAAATCCACTTCCCTAGAAAGGGAAATTGGAGGCAGAACTTCTTCACTTACCATTAGAAATGGAGAATGATTTCAGTCACTGGGCTCTTATTGAAGGTCATGATGCAAGCCCAAGGAATTTGGGCCAAGTAATTCCAAGGCTGGCCAGACTTGAGTCATTCACAATTTGCCTGTCTTGGACATTCTAATAGTCATTTTAATTGAACAGAATGAAGACTCGAATATAAGTAACTAGTGGGGACTCAAGTGAATTTCTTGTAACTCCATGTATACTATGTACTTTATTTTCAATTAATTGTTTTGATAATAGTGCCAGTGCTTATAGTTTATAGTTGGTAAAGGACAGTGATTCTAAGATGGTTGTTAACATTTCTGATTTTGATCACAAAATCTAGATTTCATGAAAAGAATGAGTTAGAGAATACAGATGGAAAGATATAAATATTATTTTATTTTGACTGAGATTCCATAACATGAAAGTGTGAACAATTAAAACATGGTATTTACACTTAAGAGTACATCATAGAGTGCATGAAATACATATTATACGAGATTCTAATGTACAAAAGGGATAATTTCTCTTAAGTGGTAAATATAGCTTAAAATCTGTATTGCATTCCTAGCCACATAGACAATTACTTTTTGAGCATTCAATGAATTATTTATCATTCAAGAGTTATCAACCCAACTCTTCCACTCATAATTTGGATTCATTTGTGGAAGATGTTTTCTAGGAAGCAGAATAATTTAAAACAAAAGGCCATTAACTTACAGTCAGAAGTTCTGGTGGATTCTAGCTTTGCTTCTCCGACTTAATAGCCATATGATTTGGAGAAAATCATTCGAATGTTGTGAGTTTTGGAATTATAATTTGAAAAACAGTAATAGATATATCTTCTTTCTCTTAACTCACAGGGTCATTAGGAGGACTATGTGAAATAATAGGATATAAACCACTTTGAAAATTGTATATAACATGATTTCTCTCAAATGGCTATGTAGATCCCTTCTCTGAAATTGAAAGAAAGATGAATGTTATTGTTGATGTCCTTATTCTACATATCTTCTCCTTTTCAACCCACACACACTGTTGCATTGAAAGGGCTAGAACTGTACTCAATAAACAAGTATTGAGACCCACCAATAAATTTGATTTTCAAAATAGAGAAGATCATTACTTTCCTGAGTTATTGGGCCCCATTGGGCCAGAGACAGAGGTCAGATGATCACCATTTGATGTTTATCTCGCCAAAATATTGGGAGGAAAATCAAACATTTACATTTATTGTGCATAAGCTATTATATATTTTTAGCTTTGCATGTTTTCCTTTAAATATCTTAAGCAATCTCTCCTTGTAGACTATGATCTTCCCCCTTTGTTTTAGTGTATTTCTTAGTATATGGTCAACTCGAAGTCAAGAAGCTAACACTGGATTTGAATTCCATGATCTTTGAGCTCTAACAGCTTGCTAAGAAAGGTTTATTTCAAATTTGACTTTTACTTATTTTTTATTTTTTTGATAAAAAGAGTTCCTGAATGAGAGGTTAGAACGTGTTCATCATTTATTTTCAGGATGATATTTTTCTGTAACTCTGAGTATTTTTTTAAAACTGCTTTGACAACAATTATTTCTATCTTGTTTTCAAAGTCATGCTTGCTAAACCCTACATTTCATTTCATAGTGTATCAGTCCTATATTGGCTGTTGATCTATTATTTGTAAACTGCAGGTACAAAGAGACTCTACACAGCTTATTATACCTGAAGTTTAAATTAGATCAACGAGAAAAATTAAAAACAGAAAAACAAATTTCTGCCTAAAAGGTTAATTTATCATAGAAATTGTTCTGATTCTTTCCTTTAATAACTTTCAAAGATGACTTGGTAAATAGTAAAGAGTAAAGCTTTATGGAATCAGGAAAGGATGTTTTGCTCATGTAATTTACATAATTAAAGTCTTTCTGCAGGTATTTACTCCCCATTTTCTTATTTATGTAACACCTGTAAGACATAATTTAGTACTAAATGTGCAAATAATCTTATATTAATCCACTTTTTTCTATGAGACCTGGTTTATCTTCAGTGAAGGTAGATTAGGAAAATGGACATCTGCCTTGTTATTTGATTGTACTCATTCTCAGTGCCTAACTACTGCAGTGGTAGAAATGCAGAGACGTATGGGTGGGAAGTAGAAGTAATTTCCACATATAATGACAACATGAATCAAGTTACACTTGCAAGACATTTTTCCTTTCAAAGATATGTCTAGGACTAGAATCTAAATATTTAGTTTACACCTATGGCAATGTTTGGTTTGATATATATGGGAGGGAAGGAGGGAATACGTTTATAGAAATATGAAAAGATCTCTAAAATAGGTTGCAAAGCCATGAAAGGACTACTAGTATTGACTATTTTAGGAGGCTTTCTCTTAAGTAGGAGTTATCTAGATTTTCTTACATTCAGGCTTGTTCTTATTTTCAAGGTAACTTATGGAATTCTCAGCAAACTTAGACCCAGTTGCTCTTATCTCTTATCACCTGACTTCCCAAGATAACTAGATGATTTTGAACTCCTACTTTGCTTAATGAATTAGCTTTAGCAGTTATTGAGGAATTAAGCGAAGGTCATTAAAAATGACTTTTTTTGTGGGTACATGTATAATTCTTATTAAGGACAGAAATGCAGAAGAACAAAATCTCTCCTGAGGATCTGATCCTGCTATTGTTGAATTGATGTTTACAGGTGCAGCCATGATTCCTAGATTTTTGTTTTTTTGTAAGGATCAACCAATGGCAAAGCTAAAGTCAAGACACCACTGCTAACTTTAGGTTGATTATAATCTTTCATGACATTGTTTCCAGAATCTGGTGAATGGTAACAAATTTTAAAATGTTTCCTTAGATAAATTTCACTTTGGGAAAAAACAAATAAGATATTTTAATGATGACCCTACTTTTTATAATTCTATCATTAAGAAAAATATTAAAGCGTACATGTAAATTAAATTACATCATTGCTCTCAATTGTGCATGAGATAAGGTTTGTGCCTATATTATACAACAGAATCCAAGCATGAACCGTTTCTTAGAATTCCTGCTAATCCTCCCAGCTGTATCCTGCTTTGTTTCCTACTGCTCATAACCTATTTTAATTTGCCTTAACATAGAACATTATTCCTTTCATGAAATTGATTTTCCACAATATACTCTTGCCTCAATTAAAACCTACCTTTTTTGGGAGTAGCCAGTTCAGGGAGGAATAAACATTTCCATATGAATTCTAATCTTTTGTAATTGTCAAACCCATAATTCAAATTTATCATGGAGTAGAAGTATGCTTTCTTGGGAGTCATGTGATCATCGCTTCCTTGTTTATACTTTGTCAGTTTCTCTGAATGACTGGTAAGTGTGGTGGTCTATGCCAACTACACATTATAACCAGGAAGCTCCTATAAAGTGACACTTTTTAAAGGAGATTATAGTTGCCTAAAATGCGGGCGTCCATCAGGAATGGATAAGAGTTGGCTGCATTCAATATTATCTATCATTCAGAGGGCAGATTGGCTGAGAAAAAAAATTCCAAGCTTCTTTGCAAATTAGATGTTCAGATGGGCAATGCAACATTTGCTTAAAAAGAAAGATAAAATACAAGGGATAGATAGATTTTTGAGAATCAATAGGAGTTTCAAATAAAAAGACACATCCTGTATGTAAGACAACTATCTTTGACTCTTAAATTTCACTGATTTAGATGTAATTTCTACCACAATAAGATGATGTTACATAGTGGGAAAAAACACATAATTAAAAAAAATTAACCACTTTATTCAAATGCTTATTAAAATACCCACTAATACTACTAAAATGGTTAGTAGTATTTTAACACATACTTAGTAGTGTGTTAACTACGTAAGCACCTGAACAAGCTACCTCACCTATCAGAACTTCATTTTTAACTTCATTTTTCTTATCTGTGATATGGCAATGTGACAAAGAATTTTAGAAGAGAAGAGTTTGCATCCTCTCCTTCTTTTCCTATCTTTGAAGCAGAAAGTTGCTAGTCCTTTGTTGAATTGGAAAGGGATAGGAAAGGCTTGCTCTCCTTGGGAAAACTGAGGAAATCCTGGAGGGTATGAAAGTGGACTGAGGAGGAGATGGTGGAAGCAGCCAGAGAGGGTAGTGGACAGAACAGAGCAAAGCCAGAGGGACTGATGCTGGAAAAATAAAGAAAGAGCCTGGAGGTTTTGGAGATAAAATTGGTTAGATTTTTTTAGAAGAATTTTTGTGACACAGTGCATTGGAAATATCTATAATCTGCACAAAAACTATAATAAACATCTACACTATTTTTCAATACTTTTAGAGACCAGGATGAGTGGTGTGCATGTTTGTGTGTGTGTGTGTGTGTGTGCGTGTGTGTGTGTGTGTGCATGCGCGCGCGCAAGCGTGGGTATATTATCTTTTATCAGATGCAAAATTGTCAAAGTTGACTTTGTGAAGTGCAAGTAGGATCAAACGGTCAGTTAACAGGGATAACCCTTCCCTTGCAGGACTGTTATAACAACTAGAATTATTTATTACATTGCCTAACACATTGCAAGAGAGCAATAAATAGTAGCTATTTACTGCAACCTAATGCAAAGAGTTGTTACAACAGACATCATTTCAATATTAGTCATGCTTCCCAAGCCATGTGCTCAGGCTTCCAAATTGTATAGGATGCTATCAATAGATTATCAGAAAGGTCAAGACGTCACTGCTCTTATTTAGGAATACATTCCACTGGGTTTTGGAGGGGTCAGACACTTACAGGATGTATTTCATTAAACAACAACAACAAAAAAGGAAAGATGTGAAGTGAAAAGAATAGAACATGGAGGAAATGGTTAGGGCATTTCAACTAGAACGATGTTAGCATTAGGCCTGATTCACTAAATGCTGTTGCTGTGCTGGAAGTTGGGACTCTTATCAGGGTAATTTTATTATTTTCCTCATACTATGCAGAAGCAGTACCTTAGAAATCCTGTGTTATTTGGGAAGAAATAAAATGAGTAAATTTCTTTTAAAACCGTGTTATCCTAATAACACAACATGATCATTAGCCAAGTGAACAGAGTCAAGTGCTGTGACGGTTTCTCCCAAAGCCAGTTATAAAACTGATTTTAAAACACTTAAAAGGTGTTGACCTTTGAAAATGAAATAAAATTACCCAGTGTATGGTAAGTGCTTACTGTAATGAATTTGAGTCTAATCCAATATATTGATATTGTTGTTTGATGGCTGAGACTGACACGGTTTTTGATTTATTTATTACCTTTCAAACTGGAGAGCGGAGTCTTGAGGATTTGAAATTTTGGGATCTATTTCTAGCTCCATTAATTCACCAAGTTGTATTAAGCAAATAATTACCCATGTTCCTGATACTAAAGCATTAAGAAAGTATTTAATAGATAGGACATGGAAACATTACATTGAACAAATAAATGATTGTAAAATGATGTATGTGTTTAAGGACAACTTTATAATCTATTTCTTCATCATAAAGAAAGATGCTAAAAAAAAGACCTAATGTGACATTGATTATTAAATACTTTCTAAAGAATTTCTCTGGATGCATGTGGATTTATTTTCAATTATACACATGTACATAAAATTTTCATGATTAATGGTATAATATGGTCCATTTCTCTTTCTTCCTGACCAGAAGAATTATTACAAAATGTTTATGCAGCCCACTAAGGCCAAGATCCTCCTCCTGCTCTCATATCATCTCGTTCTTCCAGGCTTGTGGCCAAAGACAGCTGGAAAGTAAGCGGACAACGACCTGTCTTGGTGACCGCCAAATGAAAGGACTTATATGCTTAGATGATGCAAGCCTCATCCATGAGTGCAGAAAAAACTCTTCCACACTGAGGATTCTGGGATTTGGACTTGTGAGCTCTGTGATCTTCCTATACTTCAAGAGGTATTATTGCAGCTACTTTTGGTGTGGGTAGATGATGCATTCCCCACCCTAGTCTATAAGGGAAATTATTCCAATCTCTTCTACCTTCTGAATAAATTTTCTCAATCAGAATATCTCTTTCTTAGAAAGCTTCCCAGTGGTGATTCTGCTGTTCGGCCAGATTTGAGAACAATGAATCTACTCTCTATCAGTGGTACTCAAAGGAGCTAGGGTTCTCCCCTTCTCTTGCATTTAAGTTGAGAAAAGGATAGAAACGGAGATACAGGTTTAAACATTTAATAGCACTTTGATGAATGCTTTTATGATTATTGAATCTAATAAATGGTAGCATTCTAGATGTCTTTGTTTATTTTTCTAGTAATTTTTTCACTACGTTTAAAAACGTATTGGGGGAAAATACTGAAATAGAGCATAGGCCAGGGTAGAGAGAAGTTAAATGAACAATATTGTTGTAAGTTCTGCCATCCCAAATTATTTTAATAAAAAATAATTTTCAATAAATTGGACATGTTACAAATGAATAGTCAGACCAATTTGAAACTATCAGGTTAGTAAATTAACCATTTTTCTCCTACAGAATATTTTTGAGCTATGTGGACAAAGACTAACCCATTCAGCCATTCATCAATGAAAGCTGTTAATGTTTCTTTTCTGGTGAAGCAGAACCAATCCCATTGAGGGAAATCATTCAAGAAACTCAACATATTCTTTTGATGACTTTGACCATTATTTTGACTGACTTATCTACTACAGTAGTTGAGAACCACTTGTGTAGATAAGTCATCCTCCTAGAAGGCAGCTTTACTGGGTATAACTTCTTCTGTAGTTGGCCTACTTAAGAAGTGCGTGAAATTTGAGCATTACTCTGTATATGAGTATTTACCTAAGTCTTTGGCATCATTCAAATGTCTGAGACTCTAATTAAGAAAAATTGTGGGGCTCCTGGCTGGCTCAGTCAGTTAAGTGTCCGACTTTGGCTCAGGTCATGATCTCAGAGCTTGTGGGTTCGAGCCCCACATTGGGCTCTGTACTGACAGCTCAGAGCTTAGATCCCGCTTCAGGTTCTGTGTCTCCCTCTCGCTCTCTGCGCCTCCCACACTCATTCTCTCTTTCTCTCTCTCTCTCTCTCTCTCTCTCTCTCAAATAAATAAACATGTTAAAAAATTAAAAAAATAAAAATTGTAATGTCACTCTTAAATTTTGACATGTTTTAAAACACAGTCAGTACTAGTGTTATCAACAAGGTATTACAAAAAGTTTCTATATATGGCTCTTTTCAAACCAGATAGAGAATATTTAAGTAACTATATTAGGACATGATACTAAGCCTATATGAAAAATACATCATAAATTTGTAGATCTATCAAGGTCTGTAAACTCATATTAAAATTTTGATAAAAATTTATACCGAAAGCCTTAAAGAGACTGACGATTTTGTATCACAAGGTAAGGTTAAATAGCATTTTACTTGTTACAGAACATCTACTACCTACTGCTAAAACATTTTAAAAGCACATCTTATTTTATTTGATGTCTTAGCTGTTTCATTTTCTAATTCTCATACTATCGGGTTCACCATGGTGAAGGCTTGCCCTTCTTGTAGAAGAAAATTTTCTTCAAGAAAGAAGCAACCTTTTCTTATTTTCATCTCTGTAGTGCTACATATCATTGCAGTTGTGATACTAAGACTTCAGAGTTAAAGGGATGTCTAGCTGCTTTAGATATTATTTCAGGTTAAGACGTAACCCCCAAAGCTGGTTTCTATGTCTCCATCAGTGGGCTCCATTTTGGGTGATGCTTCAGTCATATCCTCAGGAAATACATGAGGGATACCACTTAGTGTCTCTAAGAGCCTCTTTTTCCAATCTTCCTTCCATGGTTCTGTTGCCCTGTGCTCACTGTTCCTTAGCAAACTCAGAGTGAGCACCCTGCTTTTTTTTATCAAATGCACTGCAGACATTGATACCCCTGTGAGGAATCAGCAAACTGATCATAAGTCCCAAAGCTTTCTTCAGAGCTTTCTCTTCAGTGAATTCTGTTCCATGACTTTGAAAGCTTTTGGCAACCAAATCCAGAGAGTTGTCATAAATGTCCCTGAACTCCTAAGGCAAATATGCAAATTAACTGAAACAGACAGTGATGCTAGGATTTAATTGCTTCTGAGGAAGACTAAAGATAAAAGTATATGTATATGCATCTGTAATATATGTCAATTGATAATCTATTTATTTTACTTTTTGGTAATAATCTCCCCTTTTGTTCTTGCCTATAAGATATATTATGTATTGATTTATCTTCCTATAGTATATAACTAATATATATTATATTAATATACAATGCATAATTAATATATATATAATTATTTTCTGTTAAAAAATAATTTAAATGGATGACTACTTAACCAGTGACCACATTACCTGGAGGTTTCTAGCACAAAAGTGAATAAAAGACAAGAATTCATAGACTATATTTTCTTTTCGATTATCTTTCAGCTGTGCCACACACACACACACACACACACACACACACACACACGCATTCACCCACACATAAGTAATTCAGCACTACAGACCATGCTGAAGGGCCTTGTGGGGATCATGGACTATCCTCCAGTTGGATCCCTTTATCCTGCTACGGATAGTACATTAATTTCCTTCTTACTATCATCCACAAATGATACAGTCTAATTTTAAGATGGTTGCTCCATTTGTCAAAACATTAACACCAAATATTCTGTTGGAAATTATGAGAGTTAGAAATCCAAATAATTTTTCTGAAATCCAAAACATTGGGAAAATAATTCTTGTAAACACTACTTTGTGAGAAGTGTGTTAGATTAGTCAGAGTCAGGTGCCCAGGACCTGCTTTGCAATTAATGTGTGCTCTTAGGTAAATGATTTAACTCTCTCTGCCTCAGTTTCTTCCTTTGAAGAATGAAGATTTTGTAGTAAGTGAAGTCTACATTACCTTCCAGCTCCAAAATAAACTTCACTAGTAATAAAGAAAATGTCCTCATCTAGTTGTTGCACAAAACACTCATTAAGTAAAAGTCTGTACGATAGTCTACAATAGTTTTTTTTTTCAAAAAGAAATCAGAAACTGTAATGTAACAGTAGAGAGGAAGATAATATTAAACAGTTGATGACTAAAAGTGTACAAATAAACAGAAGTAAACTTGCATTGTTGATCTGTGTACATCAAATGAGAAAAGCCCACAGAGTGTGTATATATTGTTATTTGTGAAAGAGAATAATAACAGAAGTAAGTCATACTTTAGCTACAGCAGAATGAAGACATCCAAAGGATATAGAATAGCCCATAATTCTCCAGAAGATTACTATAATAGTAAGGTTTTACTGAGATTCATCCACTTTCCCTCTTATTTATTGAGACATGTATTTCAACTGTATTTGTAGCAGTTACAGCTCTTTAAAACCAAAGACTATACATAAAACACAATCTTGCTGGAATGATAGAATGACTTTCTAGAATACATTCTTCTTTAACCAGCACACTGTTCATTTAAAGAATATTACATATCAAAGATCAAAAATTATTTCTTTTGCCACTCTATTTGATGTGGTATGTGGAGTATTTTTTATAAATGTTAAAATATTATTTTATACTGGACAGTATAAGAGACCTTTTAAATTTAAATAACTCTTAGATTTTGATTTAAAATAGATTTATATTTATAGAAAGTTGCAATGATAGCACAGAGTTCCTATCTACCCCTTACCCAGTTTCTACTGTTGTTAACACCCTACATTACTATAGTACGTTGTCACAATTAAGAAACCAACCTTCGTGCATCGCTAGTAACTAAAATCCACACCTTGTTCAGATATAATCAGTTTTCCTCTGATGTCTGTTTTATGTTCCAGAATATACCACCTCACATGTAGTCATCATATATCCTTAGGCTCCTCCAGGCAGGAGCACGTTCTCAGATTTTCCTTGTTTGGATGACCTTGACAGTTTTGAGGAATATTAACTGAGTATTTAGTAGAGTGTCCCTCAGTTTGGGTTTGTCTGTTGTTTTTCTTGTGGTTAGACTGAAGTTAGGGCTTTTGGGAATAAGACCACTGAGGTAAAATGCCATCCTTATCTCATCATAAAATGGCACATGCTATCAGTAGGACCTATATTGATGATGTTAACCTTGACCACATAGCCGAAGCAGTGTTTTTCAGGTTTCTCCGAATGTAGTTATTCTCTGCTTCTTTTGCACCTTCCACAGTCTAGGCCAGATAATAGCTCATCAAACACAGCTACACTCAAGGAGTGGGAGTTATATTTCACTTTTTGTGTAGAGAGTGTCTACATAAATTATTTGGTCATCTTCTGTATAGGAGATTCATACAATAGACATTTATAATATCCATTTTCCAGACTACCATGAAATGCTATAAAACAAAACAAAGATTTATTTTCAAAATCCTTGAGCTATGGTTAACATAGTGAATCAGGGAGTTGGAGAATTTTTCTTGGTCTTATCATTCCACTTTTATTACCGGGGAACTGTCAATTCTTTAAACTGGTCACTTGCATTGCTTATTCTGTACCAATTATTATTCATCCAGAGTCATGTTATGTAATTGATATTCAAGGTATTAACTCCCTTTACCTACTGTGGCTAAAAGAGCACAAAGAGAGGTCTGTGAAAACATTTATATGTCAAGATGGAGGGAACCATGGACAGATCTTGGCAAGATGAAGTAGGAGTGGGATATTGTAGATCCAGTTATCCAATTCGTATGAGCTATGCTAATTTTCCCACTAACCAACATATTTCTCATTAATCTGAGATTAAACATATACATGATTTCGTTGAACAGAAATTATTTTCAAATATTAGTAATGGATTTATGTTAGTTCATATATATGCCATCATTACTAAGAGCGATACCAAAATTTGTTAAGGACCTTTGTAGGTAGAGCTCTGAGTTAGATGCAGGGTATTTTCCATTTTTAAAACCATAGCTCTTATACTTAGGAAAAAAAATTACTGAAATTAAAAGCTAGGCCAGAAATACTTTGTCAAAGTGTGAGATGACCAATACAGAAAGTGCGATGAGAATCTATGGAAAGAGAAATCTCCAAAAGGTAGGCTGATTTCAAAGACCTCCTGGAGGAAATAAGATATGAGCAGGACCCTGAGGGCTTTGGCTAAAGGTAAGAATGTGCACAGTGCCTAAATATCAGAAGGTAGACCTCTTTGGTTGGAATAGTTTTAAGAAAACAGAGAGGGCAGAAAAATGATTGAAAAGTTGCTAAGTGGAATAGACTTCAGAAGTTTTTAAATTCAAGGTGAAATAAATTGTAAAAGGGTTGAGACTAAAGGTTGTAAAAATAACTGGTGATTTATTTAAATAATATATTGACATTAACTTTTGCTGATATTAAAATCAAGAATACTGACTGAAAAAAATATAAAAGATGGAGAAGCATGGAGAAGAGAGTAAAATCACTTGTCAACTTTCCATCACAGAACTACTGAAAACATTTACTTTATACCTTCCCAGGGGAGTGTGTGTGTATGCTGTGTGTGTTTACATATGCATATATTCTTAACACATTGTAATGTGACTATATAGTACTTTATCCTATGTCTTCGTTTTATATTGCCCTGTGAGCATTTTCCTCTGTC
This sequence comes from Acinonyx jubatus, assembly GCF_027475565.1. Taxonomy (NCBI): domain Eukaryota; kingdom Metazoa; phylum Chordata; class Mammalia; order Carnivora; family Felidae; genus Acinonyx; species Acinonyx jubatus. The sequence continues at coordinate 30,610,437 of NC_069383.1, forward strand.
ATGACTTCTTATAATTAAAGTTTTTTTGTCTTAAATAAGACTTGTGTAAAAGGTACATATTTTCAGTTGGGCATTTTATTCTATTTGTTTATTTCATAGCTGATATAGTCCATTTTACTTTGTCGTCTTGTTTTTTCCTATTCTACTGCATTTCTGTATCATTCCTCCAGTAAGCTTTAGTACTTTTACTTACCTTTTGTTTTGCAGTGTATTAAGAGGAACATATGATTTTTTTTTTTTTATTTCAGGCTGGGGATACTTTCATTTTCTGTAGTTAGTACTTAATCCTGATTTTCTCAAATCGTGTATGTCACAATTAACTTTGTGAATATCTTTTAAACTAAAATACAGGATTTTAGAATCAGGATATAACAATTTTAATACTATATCATTTATTTTATTAGAATATTAAAAACAACTATTTACCTTAGGTTTAAGTAATTTTGAGGTTTACTGCCTATACTTTAAAACTCGTTTAGCTGTGAACTTATTTATTGATTTATTTCTCTGTAGCCTTGTCACATGTTCACAGGTATTGATACTTGATATTTTTAAAGAATATTGGCATAGATTTAATTTTTAACTTAAAAGAAATAATGATGATGGATTCAAATCACAGGGAAAGTTTCAGCATATAATCGATATGGTATAACCACTGCATACATTTAACAAGAGTCAACTTTTTCTTTGATTTGGTTTTTAAAAATAAAATTTAAAATTATGACTTAATCCCCACACATAATACATACATCAAGAGTTCTGTTTGATATGCCTACTGGACAGCAGAGCAGAAGTCAGAGGAGAATTTGAAGCTGGAGGTCTGAACATTTATGCAATATTTAAAGCCATAAGACTGGATAAGATCACCTACAGAGTAAGTGTAGATTAAAGAGAGATGAGGACCAAGGTCATACAGCTGCAGAACTCCAACATTTCTTGGAAATAGGAAAAAAAAGAACCAAGAAACAAGATTAAAAGAGAAGCTATTCAAATAGAATGAAAACCGGAAAGGTGTTGTGGCATGGAAGCCATGTATAAAAAGTCTTCTGTAAAGAAGGTGGTAATTAACTGTGTCAAAAGGAGCCATCAGGTAAAATGGAGCCTGAGATTTGGCTACTAGAGTGAGCAGCCTTGATGTCACTGGTGACCCAGAGAAGAGACCTTTCAAGAGGATAGTGGGCTTGAAAGCCTGATTGTAAAAAACTGTCAAGAAAGAACGTGACAGAAACAACTCTTTTAACAACTTTTTTCCATAAAGGGTGACGGCTGGAGAGGAATATTTGATAAAGAGGTTTTTTTTTTCTAAGGTGTGGGTATTACAGAAAGTGTATATGCTGATGGGAATGATCAATCAGCACAGAAGAAAGATAAAATTAATTACAAGAGCAAGGACTGAGTGCATGAGAAAGGGTGGGATGCCATTTAAGTGACAATTAAATCAAGACAGCTCATCCATTGAAACAGGAGTAAAGAGAAGTATACGGGTAAAGGTAAAGTGGGTTGGTAGGTTTGGTGGTGAAAGAATTAGAAAGTTATCATCTGATTTTTTTAAAAATCAAGGTAATCAGCTGAGAGAGTCAGGATGGGGGAGGAAACACTTCAAGTTCGAGGACATAAGAGAAGGTATCAAATAGTTACTTGAGTATGAGAGCATGAGTTGACCACAGAATTCCAGTAGGATTTCTGGGCAATGCGGAGTCAAAAATCTGTGGCCATAAATGTAACATCAGTCAGTATGACCGTTAGTTTCCTCCAACTTGGTCAGGGTTAGATGTAGGCTGGTAGTAGGAGGAGAGCTCGATTTGTAATCAAAGCTGGGGTCTGACAAGTGAGTTTGATAAGGGAAAAACAGGCAAAGAACATGAAGAAGTATGCAAAGGAGTGATAATTATAATGATGAATCATGTAATCCAAGTTATGTAAAAGGGCAGTGACTGAGGTGAAATGGGGTGAGGGATAGTAAAAAAATTGGTAGCATCCATGAATTGCAGGACCTGTGGAATCAAATAATATTTGAAATTGGGCTAGTGGAAGTGAGGTGGTGGGGTAAATAGGTGGTGATCAGACAATGGAATATTTGAAATTGAGATCTTAGAGATGTTGGCTCTGATGACAGGTATTGCCCAGGTCTGGGGAGACCCTGGGAATGGGTGTAGAATGTGGGATGGAAGACAAGTTAGTTATAAGAGACGACTTAGTATCTAAGCATTAGATGGAAGACCTTCGTGGACTCACCAAGCATGATGAAAAAGTAGAGCAGGTATTAGCTTTTCAAAGAGCTGCCTTTGTAGGTGGAAACTATGTCACCTAGCTACCACACACCAGGGTGGTGGGTGTAATCATCAGCAACCACATGCTTGGAATAATGTGCTTCAGAAGAGAAAGGAATGCATTTCTGAGTGAAGCCGAAGTAATCAAGGATGTATGACATGGTAGATTTAGTCCTGATCACTTGTTAGGAATAGTCTCCTTTTTGAGGCTAGTCTCCAGCAGTTCATAGTGCTGAATACAGTAGTGTTGGTCATACTGGAAGCAGAAGGAATCTGCTCCTTAACGGCTGCTGTGAACTGTGCCCGGTCCAAGGAGACAGGCGGGTCATTTAAACTGAGTTTCAATTTGAATTAAACACTAAACGCCTATGCACAAGAAAATGACTGTATTCATTAAAACTGACTATGAAATAATCCTGGTGGTAGGGTGTCTCTTCTCATATTGGGGGTTAGCAGTCTATTTATTTAGGAAAGGCACTTTTGCTACTAGCTTGATTTGCTCTTTGGGATTTTACTGACATAGTTGAAATTTAGCCAAGGTAATAGAGCATTTCAAATTCAACTGGAAGAAAAGCAGCTGGAGGGCTGCCATGAAAAGCTTTCTAGAATAGAAGAGGGTGAAGGTGAAATGGCCCAAGTTATATCTGAAATCCTGGCATCTTTTACATTCTAATAATTCAGATACTTAGTTTCATCGCTGAAAAAGCCACTAGGAGAGTATCTTTCTCATTTAAACTTAGACACTTGTCTAATGTCAAACCTTAATACAACTGGCATTATGGGAACCTAAGAGGGACAGGGAAGAAAGGAGACAGGACCTTGGTTTCCAAATGGGTCCAGTTCTCCCAGATAAGCATTCACCACACACATTTGCTGTATGCTACCTTCACTAGAGTTCCTTATAGTGAAAGATACCAACAACCACAGAGGAAAAATATAAAGCAGAAAAGTTTTCCAAATGTTGTTTTTAGGAGACATCAACTCAATATCTACCTTTCCTATATTGAATCCTGTATTAGTTGCTAGTAGAAAAAAAATTATAGGAAGTAATTAGTTATAGAGGTTTATAAACAGGTTTGTTAATTTGGAAGTTCCCCAAATGCCACGGCTTTAGTGCCCCATAGGTCAATGCATTGGAGTTAAGAGACAGTGAAGCTGAGAACAGTGGTCAAATTGACTGGTGGTGTGACTAGGAAAGAGTTAACTTCAGGATGGAGTTGAAAATTATTTTTTTAATTTCTAAAAATTTATGTATTTATTTTGATAGAGACAGCAAGTGGGGGAGGAGCAGAGAGAGAGGGAGAGAGAGAATTACACTAATAGTGTGGAACCTGACGCGGGGATCAAACTCAGAACTGTGAGATCATGAACTGAGCTGAAACCAAGAGTCGGACGCTTAACCAACTGAGCCACCCAGGTACCCCTGGAGTTGAAAAATATTGTGATACTATAACCATGGTTATAAAGACTGTAATCGTTGCAGTGAAGTTTGTCTCACCTTTGTGTTTCATTTACTTATTGTGGGTTATTTCTGTAAGTTAGTCAATTTCTGTCCCATGATCTGGAAGGTGCTGACCAGTCCGTGTATATTAAGATGGAGAGAGTCCAAAACTATGGAAAATATTTTACTGCTGTCTTCATTTAGTTTACTTTAAGTGATATATAATACCTTACATGACCATGAATTAACATTTTGTCTAAATTGTATATTTAATTAGATTGATTCAAGAACCTCAAACTAGAATAGCTCATTGCAAAGTGACCTTCTAAAATGTCATCAATTTAGTTTTTTTTTTAATAATGAATCACTTTCAAAACCTCTTCTACACATGTAACAACTTCTCCTTTGCAATCTAACCTCTAAATCATTCCCCACAGCTAGGAAAAACTGAAAATTTAATTTTATCTTGCAACTGACAGTCTAAATTCTATGACTGCTGTCATTTTTAAAGAAGCTTTCTTGATCCAATTTAAAAAGCAGTGTTTGTATAAACTACTGTGAAAATCATTCTTCTTTCCCTGAGGGTCTGAGAGTATCAGAACAATGTTTGTCTTAGTAGCAGAAAAGTAATAAAATCACAGGGAAAAAGTTAGTATATCAGAATTGTTGTAATACATTATTGTGTAGCACAATAACAAAAATCACAGCTACATTTAAAAAATGTATTTATCACTTTCCACAATTAGGTCACAGACACTCTTTGTGATCAAAACAGATGGATAAGTATCCCTACTCTCCACCCTGTCTGCTCCTTATGTATACATTCATCCATTAATTCACTTAATACATATTTCCTTATACTTCCTGTGTGCATATATTTCCATATAAAGATGGATTAGTCATTGTCCTGATCTTTAATTAACCAAGGGTTCAGTGTGGGGAAAAGACACATTATAAACAATGCAGGCTACAATAAATGCTGTGTAGAAGTTTAAGCAAAGAACTATGGGAACACAAAAGAAAAAGTAAATATGACCTGGAGGAATATTAAAAAGTACCTTAGTGGCAGGTGACTGGCTTCCTAAACTGGGTCTTAAAGGATGCATAGAATCCTTTAAAGTTTTTATAGCTTATATTGATTATAAAGGTAATACAAGCTACTGGCTCAAGATGGCTGATTGAACATCTTTCCTTTCAAAATCTCTGAAGCGGCAGAAGAAATATAAAAGTAAGTCCATAGAAGAACTGTTATGGTTTATCTTTGTTGTGTTGGCTAATTTTTTCTTAATTTCTGTTAGGATGGAGAAGATGTGCTTTCAACAAGGGAGTCTGTGAGGGATTTCTGGAAGACACCATACCGGTGGGAAGAAATGGACTACTAAGTCCATCAGAGTTAAGAAACCCGCAGCTCCATACAGAGGAAAATCAAGACTCTCAACATTTTGAGTTCCCTTGAAGAAATTGAAGTTCATTGCCTGGAGGAGGGGGTTGGGCGCCATTGACAGAAAAAGAGTGAATGGACTATGGGCTTTTTAAATGTGTTAAAATACTGAAGTAGGCTAATGCCAAGACAACCTCATTGCATACACGAAAAATGTCTGTTAAAAAATGTAAACTTAGGATAATCTATACTAGGGAATTATAGATAAACTATGTACAATCTTGGGATTAAAAAAATAATGAAACCATTCACCAAAAAACAGTGGTTAAATACATTAGTGTATTCATTCTAGGCCACAAAATGGCACTTTCATAAGAATGTGGTCTATATATCATTAAATTAAAAAAGACTCATCAGAATAATAAGTATAACAGAATCCCAGAAAATGGTGAATACATATGTGGTGGCATAGAATATGTATACCTTCTCTCTCTACATAAGTCAACAGACAGATTTCTAGAAGAACACATAATAAACTGTAAACAGTAATTACCTGAGAGGGTAGAGTTGAAAAAGGAGGTTGGGGGAGCGTGGGAGCAGTGAAGACATTATATTTGAGTTTTTGCTTTGCTTAAAATGTGCATGAATTTATTTTGTAATGGCAATTAAAAACATACAGTTGTTTTAGAAGTTGATAAAATACATAAATGTTTATTATTTAGGGAACACAAAATGTTTCTGGAGTTTGACCACTCCGCATGCATTTCCTACCAATGATATGTTAAATTCACATCACTGGCTGTAAAGCTTTCTCAGGACCAAGTTAATATATAGGGCTAATGCATACGGAGCAACCTCATTAGAAATGTGATGTCCCTGAAGTCAGGAGTCTTCAGGTGTTTGGCAGTTTTAGGGATGCCCTTGAGCTGAGTCCAACTAACATGCAAGAAGTTATAAAAAATATGACCCTTCAAATGTTTTATTGATTTCCAGGAATGAGGTCCCTAATCACCACTATACTTCGCTTGCAACATGTTTTATAGATGTTTTTATTAAAGTTGATTTAATTTCCCTCAGTTCACGTGTTCTTGCTAATTGAATCATTTCCCTCAGTTCCCAGAAGACCATAAAATAGAGAATTTATTATATACTGTTCAACAATATACATTAGGGTAAATATATCGATGTGACTCCACAGCCAGCACATTGTACCGATCTGATAAAGTGCCACCATAATTACTCAGTGAATCTGATGTACTTCATTATATTATCATGAGCTCTATTGGTTGCAAAAGTTAAAATGATCCATTGTTGTTATTACTGAATTCAAGTCAAATAGTTCATGTGCTCTCAGGTATAGGAAAGACATATTATCCTCTTCTCAAAATTGATCTTGGGTGCTTATTTGGGGGTTCAGCTTATGGTCCTTCAGATAATGAATGAAATATCAATAGAAATTGCAAGATTGAAAACCATCAGAATTCTCTATATTGAAAACAGGTATATCCAGTATGAATATCCTGACATTTAAAAAACAAGTATTAGAACAATTAAAAATTTTAGATAAATGTTTTATATAATGGGTAATTACCAAAACTTGATATTTAAGGATTAAATTAGTTTCTCCCAATAAGTTTCATTTATCAGTTATTTTGTTGGATTTTTAGACACTTGATATGTGTCAAAAATGAACAAATCAACAAAGTACCAGGCTCCAACGAATGCAGTCTGTTTTCTTTGGGGGTACATGGGTTACTGAGTACTATCTTTGAAGTTTTTGCTAGGTACAACTGGAACCAAAAAAGGTAATAAACTTCCTTAAGACATGTGTTGTAAGTAGCACTTACATCCTTACATTTTTACCTTCAAGTATAATCTTACTTCTCAATATAAGGAGACAACCTCAGGAAAGTTTAATGGAATTATTTTCCCCTAAAGCCACATAAATTTTCATACTTGGGTTTCATCCCAAACCCTTTGATTTAAGATCCATTTCTCCTTCTTCTACACTCTACCATCTTTCCAAAATGTTCAATTAATATCGATTAGTTAAATTCTGAATTGAGTCAGGATCAAAAAGTAATGTCTGATGAATTGCACATAAAAATTCATAAAAGAGAATGTGCAGAACACTCTCCTATGTCAGCATGGTAAAAGAATGTGATTGGCAAGAATGCTTTGCATCAAAGTAAAAGGCAGTGACTTCCATCCTCCTGTAGAGAAGATTTTAGAGAAGGAGGGAAATCCCATGATTATGGAGGGAAATTATCATTTGTTAAAGGAAAAGAGAAACATGCTTGGCCAGACTGTGAGCATTAGAAATACACATTAAACATTTAGGCTACAATGAGGTTATTACTATGGGGAAATTGAATATATTTCTAAAGGAGAATTCAGACAGGACTGTGTGCATAGTAACAAATACAAGAAGTCCCAGTTTGGCCTTGCTGAGGTAGTGTGAGTCAACTGGGCATTTATGATAGGTTTTCTTTTTTCACTCATTAATTTTGCAAATGATTACTGAATGAATAAATAGCATTACAGAGGCATATGGTATTCCCTTGCATTGCTGAGTAAAAGACTGTATAATGTTAAATTTTGGAAAGTTATATGAAGGGTGTAGAAAGATTTGTGAGTCCTTTCCATTCTTGTAAAGGCATGAATTCACCAAGTATGTAGCCACCTGGGGAAAGACTGGGATTTCCTGCTAGATACTTTAATTGTGCCCTCAGAATAGTAAGCAGGAAGTCTGAATTTATTTCACTTACACCCGCTTCTATTATGCTGATTTAAGACTATACAGTCATAGCATTCTGAATATAAGTTAGTGCCCCAAAATAAAATAAAAACATTCCCAGAAAGCAGTAATGTAAGTATTCAGAAACTAAAATTCCAGAGACTCAGAGGGGGTACATTTCATGCCTCGGTACATTTTATGACTCAGGTTCAGAATCTAAAAATCTCAGTCTTCATTCTGGAGCTCTAAATTTTAAAACTTCTTCCTCAAATCATCGTTTGTAGATATAAGTAAAAAATATTTTTTTTCCAAGTGGTTGACACTTGAATTTGTACAGAATAGCAAAGCAACATTTGGGGAAAGAATGAGTGGACACCACAGACTCTGGGAATCTATCCTGAAACCAACAGTAATAATAACAGTAACTAATATAAGATAGAAGCCGTTTAGCCTAAAGCATAGTTCAAGATCAATTATAATACTTCATTAACTTGGAATGACTAACGAAAGAAATCAGGAATAAATGAAGATTGTTAAGTATTTAAAAAGGAATACAACGTTCAAGTCACACTGTACAGGTAGAGTGCACAACAGCTTTGCTATCCTAATGTTGAATACACTCCCAAGAAAGTAAACCTTATTAATTATCCCTTAGGATAATTTGGTATTCTAAACTAGCTAACCCAAGCAATTTGTTGGCAAAAAAGCATCTCTTGTGAGTATTTTAAATTTCACAGAATATGCATTAGGATATTGACTAGTCCCAGCATTATCAGAATAATTAAGAGCTAAACTAAAATTGTCAAAATAAATGAATAAAGTACATCCTGAGATAAAATATCCGTGACTTTTATTGTATTTGTTCACATACTTAGTAATTTGCAAAATTCAGCAATTGTCTCCCTGTCATTAGCGTGAATTAACAAAGCCCTACCGTAATAGCAGTTAGGATGGTAATTATGGAAAATGAAATTACATTTCTAAACAAATGAAGGTTATGTTCATATTTAGTACTGCCTGAAGACTAAGTGCCAAAGGAAAAGCATTTTAGGTTATATTTTAAAAGCTAGCATGAAATTAAAGCAAAAACTTTAAAAAGCAATGTAATAGTTGCACATTTTATTTTACTCTCAAGCTCTATTCCTATTTCTCAGCCCCTATTCCCCTCTTATTCTTAATACAAGTCATTAGTTCTTTCTGACTCTGGCCTTTTTAGGACATTAGCTGACTCTCAGGTTTGTAATTCAAGAAGTATTGATTTTCAGAAATTCTCTCATGAAATGTCTATACTTTTGATATTTCACTTCTCTTGATCCAGCACTTTTTGTTTTGTTTTGCTTTGTTTTGTTTGTTTGTTTGTTTGGCTTGCCAAGAATTGCAATATTTCTACTTCTCATTGAGATATTACAAAATGCTGAATTGGTACATTCTGGCTTATGATTACTTTTGTGTACAAATCATGTCAACCCCAAAAAATTTGTTTTAATGTTTATTTACTTTTGAGAGAGACAGAGTGTGTGTGGGGGGGGGGAGGGGCAGACAGAGAGGGAGACACAGAATCTGAAGCAGGCACCAGGCTCTGAGTTGTCAGAGGGGCTGGAACTCAAGAACCATGAGATCACGACCTGAGCCTCAGTCAGACGCTTAACTGACTGAGCCACCCAGGCACCCCGTATCATTTCAGCGTTAAAAAGAAATCCATGTAAACCCTAAGTTGCTTGTCCATGTAAAGACATACAAACATACACAGACTGCTACACATAAATAAAATTGTAAGCAGTGTAAATATTCATTTACTTTATAAAATGATAAACCTAAAAACAGAACTGAGGGTTCATGGGGGTGGGAGGGAGGGGTGGGTGGATGATGGGTATTGAGGAGGGCATCTGTTGGGATGGGCACCTGGGTGTTGTATGGAAACCAATTTGACAATAAATTTCATATTAAAAAATAAAATAAAACAAAATAAAATAAAATGACAAAACTAACTTGTTCTGCAATGTCTGGAAGTTTGCTTCATTATTTAGGGAACACATAGATTTTTGTCTCCATGGATTTTTATACAACACCTTTTCATGACAGGAAGCACAGTTAGAATAGAGCGGTCATGTTAAAGAACATATAGCTTCCAGTAATCGAAGGTAGAACCTAAATGTGGGTAGTAGAAACAACACAAGCACAATACTGTTTACCACACCTGAAATGTGAAGGTGCTCTACCACATCCTCTACCAACTGAGCCAGGCAGGTGCCCCACATTTTTGTTTTTTGGTCACTTTCAAAACAGAAAATTTGAGGCCAGATTTGATGCCATATAATTTTATGTTCTGGTTCTGTGTTCAGACCAGAATGTAATGTTTGGGCTCAGTTTGGATTAGTTACTCTTCCAAAATAATTCTTTCACTGAACACCTTAATTAGTTATATACTTACAATAAACCAAATACTTTTTTGAGAAAAAAAAAATGATCAGAACCTGCACACAATCCTGCAGGGCTGAGGCTTTCTTTCTCTGAATGTTGAAGAAAGGATTATGGAGAACGGCTCTTTCGGCTGAGATTTGGGCAGAGTTTTAGACATGAAGGAAATTGTCACACTTGTGGGTACTTCAAATAATTTAGCCTGGCTAATTTAGCTCAGTGTGGGTAGGAGGGCCTGATGGAAAGTGAGGCTGGAAACTGAGGCAATGGTCAAATCATGACAAGTCTGTGTAAGTGTAAAAACCATACATTCCAGTTTGCCTAGGACAATAGCTGTCTATGCCTATTGTCACAAAAGTAATTAGCAACAGTGCCTTACTTTAAAGGGTAAGATAATTACTCTGTCCTCTCTACTTAGTAGCTGTAGACTTGGTTGTTATCCTATATAGAGTAGGAAGCAAAATTCTGGTTTCTGAGTCAGAGATGAATAAATCATAACACTGAACTTTTAGAACCTTGTACACCAGTGGAAGATTAGATACATACACAATAACTGTAACAGGAAATGGGAAGTCGGTTGTTTCATAGGAGAATTATAGCAGTTCTAAGCAAGCCATTTCTTCCCCTGGATGAATCAGGGACATCTTTATTCGAGATCTGGCATTTGAGGTGATCTTCAATGAGAGCTAGGGGGTTAGACCTACAGTCTCTTTGTACCCAGGGGTGCAGCCAGGTCAAATTTACATATAGGGCTAACTTACTAATCCTCTTGGTTACTTATTATAAATGTTTAAATATCAGTATAAAGCTAGAAGGCATAGAGTGCATTAGTATCCTGAAAGATTTAAGAGCTGAAAATAAAGAAGACTTTAAAGCTACACTTTAACCATAGTATCCTTGATTAGACAGTCAGATCTGTGAAATCCACACATACCCAAATCACTTTCAGTGTCAAGACTTAGAAAAGTGCAGCTGTGTAGGCAGGGGAAGTAAATTAGCATAAATGATTAGGTTTATGATCCCCCCAACCTAGCTGATGAAGAGGGGAGAAACAGATAGTAGCAAACCTTCTGAACTGTGTATCTGTTGCAAGATTTACAAGTGTTCTTGACATCCCCAAGGTAATGAGGGGTTGCTCTCCACCCTTTGTACTGTCCCTGCCAATAAATTATGTTTTCATAGTCCAGTCTGATATTGTATGTGAAAATGTTCCAGGTTTAGCTGATGGTTTGTAGCACCATGACTCTAAGGCTTGCCAGATCACGGTAGGGACAATTTGGCTTCCCTCAGCTTTGCATGTGGCTTTATGTTTTAAATTCATTTATGCACACAGCCTGCATTTAGAAAGCATTTCCTCATACTACAGAATCTGATGGATTGAAGACACTGTTACCTTCTTCCTCTGTTTCATTCATATACTCAGGCTCTGGGTTTGCTATCTCTGGCGCTACAATTTAGGAAGAATCCAGTGGAAAAAAAAGTCTATGAATTCAAAATAAGAGTAAAAAAGACAGGTATGTCTAAGTAAAAAGGGAAGAAGCATTATGGAAATTGGCAGAATACAAGGATTCCCTATGTTATTTAGTATTTCCATAAAATGAGCACTTTACAGAGATTTGCTTTATTATTCATGAAACCAGCACTAAATTTATCAGCTTTTGGAGACACAGAACCTGAGACCTGTCACATTGTGATTTTCCTAACATTATTAAAAAACTCTATCAAATTGAGTATTTAAAACATAAAGAATCTAAATATTCACGACTTTTATTTAGCCTTTCTGGTCTATCTGGGATGATTCTTAGTATTGTTGTTATAACATGCTGAAGGATCCTTTTTCCAGGATTTGTAGCAGTATTTGAAAGTGAACAACTCACCTGGCGATCATAACAAAGCATATTAGAATGGCTCATTTCTAAAAGCAAGGAGAGAATGTGAAGAAGTCTTGTTTACCCTTCTGCTTCCTTCCAAAGACCACTTTGCATATATTATCCCATTGATCTTTCAATATCTCTATCTTGGAGTGAGTAACTAATGTAATTCCCTTAGCTAAAGCCTGATGAGATTAAGCGCTTCACTCAGGGTCAAGCCATAAGTCCTTGGTTGAGAAGTCAGTCTTTGTGTATCCCATTTTAATGCTGTACTCTGTGTCCAACTGGGTAGATTAACTTAGATTTTTGAATAGTGCTTACACAAGGCCTTTTCTAGAAAGCCCAAATGAAAGCTAACATGGAGAACCACAGCAAAAAAAATAATTTCACTTCTCAACAAAAGGCTGAGGACAAGAAAGGCAAATGTAGGTATACAAGAGAATGATTAGGAAGAGAGGCAGGGAACATAAATGGAGGTGCAGAACCAAGGCTGAAGAAATAGAAGCTGAGACTAGAAAGGGTGAGTTGCAGCTTTGTGTGTGAAATGCAATTCCCTATCATTTTGATTGTACTTTTACACCAAATAATAGAGGTTGATGGCACCCTGAGAGATCACCTGGTGCAATACTTGCCTTTAGGCAACTACACAGCTGATGATACAGAACAGAGGGATGTCAAGACTCAGGAAAAAAAAAAGACCTTTCTTCCAATTTACCTAATAGATTCTTCTGCTAGTTTTCATTATAGGTATTTTTGGTATGCCTGTGGTGTGTTTGTGTATGTATACAAACCACACACACACACACACACACACACACACACACACATGCACGCACACACACACACACACACACACACACACACACCAACACAGATGGATGACAGATAGATGTTGTATTTACAAAGCATTTTCTAAGTAAACCCTCTGCCCAGTGTGGGGTTCAAACTCATGATCCTGAGATCAAGAGTCACATGCTCTACTGACTCAGCCTGCCAGGTGTCTCTGAAGTATTTTTAATGTCCTAACAACTCGCATATCTTTTCCTTCATTTGAATCTTGCAACAAAAACCCTATGAGATAAGTAAGGTGTATATTATTATTATGCTCAGTTTAGAAGTTGGAGAATAAATTCCCCCCAAGTGTTAACTGAATATACTTAAAAATTCAATTTTATCTATTCCTTTGCTAAATGTTACCCAGTATCCAGATTTAAATATTGTCAATGTTTAATCAAAACCAATGCATTGATGTTTTTGAAAGTCCACAGATGATAAAAATATTCTACATATTTAAGATGATCTGATTATGCTTATAAAATAAATCTGATACGCTAAAAGATGCTTGCTCAATTGATTTAGAAATGACTCCCTTGATTTGTAATTTAGAGTTGCAAGTCAAGATTAAAAGAAACATTTGAGGGGCACCTGGGTGGCTCAGTCAGTTTAAGTGTCTGACTCTTGATTTTGGCTCAGGTCATGCATGATCTCACAGTTCATGAGATTGAGCCCTGCAGTGGGCTCTGTGCTGGTGGTACAGAACTGCTTTGGATTCTCTCTTTCTCTCTCTCTCTCTCTCTCTCTCTGTCTGCCCTTGCCCTGCTCTCTCTCTCTCTCAAAATAAATAAATAAACCTTAAAAAAACATAAGTGACTATCCATTGTTTGGAAATGACCGGTTGACCATCCTCAATAAGAAGGTGGTGTAAGTTACCTTTGTTCAGTAAATTTTTCACCAATTTATATAGGTAAATTCAGAAAACCCCAAAACTTAATTTTGTCACAATTTTGAAAGGGCCACACCTCTTAAGGTTATATTCACAGTAACTAACATATATTATACATATATATGTATATATACAATCAGAGTACTAACAGTAGCTTACATGATGAACTGCCAAACTAACAATTGAGAGCCAGCATATTCATATTTTTATAGCCATTACATTTTCTTCCTATAAACCTAGTCACTTCAAAAGTTAACTTGGAATCAAAAGGTTTATTGAAAGAACATGAAAAGTAACAACTTGTTAATTCAAATATTTAATGGATTAGACTAAGGTAACCTGATGAACCCAATTATGCAACAATGCTAACCCTACCAGTGAAGTCCATTAGTACCTCATTTGCCATATTGTACTAGGAATTTGATTTTTATATAAAGGAGCTTTTGTTTTTATGTGTGAGTTAATTTATAGTATAACTTTCCTTCCCTTATTCACTCATTCATTCATCCAAAAATATTTATTAAATTCCTATGATAGGTTGCTGTTGCAAGCACTAACACAGGTAACAAAGACAGAGCTGTCTTCCCAAGGTTTGCAATACATTAATTATCATGTTAATCAAATAATCACAAACATGAAAGTATAATTACAGACTGATTTAAATAAGTGCCTCTAAGGAATGAGCATTATGTGAGTGAATATACAACACAGTAGATCCTGAACTATAACAAAGGTGTCAAGCTGCTATCTGAAGGATAACTGGGTCCTAACGTGACAGATGCAGCAGTGGTGCAGAGAGAACAGCGAGAGCAACAGCATGCCATGTTCGGGACACTGATCGAAGGACGATGAAGCTGAAGAAAAGAGAGTGAGGATGTGAGAGCCCTGAAAAGCAGCTGGAAAGTCTGGTGGGGTATGTAGGTCATGCTCAACCTTGTTAGCCAAGTTAAGAATTTCATCCTCTAACCTCAGAGCTAAATAGAGCTATTAGAAGGTTTACACAAGGCAATGTGGGCAGATCTCCTACTGAAATCCGTCATTCTGACCACAGTGGGATGTGAGGAATGGGCTGGAGGGAAAGGGGGTGACTGTTGCTGTCGTGCAGAAGAGAACTGAAGCAGCTTGGATGAGCGCTGGTAAAATGAACTGCAGAGAATGGATCTCTTAGTGATTTCTATGAGCAAAATCTCAAAGGCGAGTGCTTTCTTCCTCACTTTCAAGTTTTTGTTTGTTTGTTTGTTTTTTATATTTTACTGTGAGCATAACGCAACACCTATTCCTGTCCAAGTTTAGACTCCATCAAGTTACTGAATTACGTGAGTTGAAAGACTATAATAAAAAGATTTTTTTAATGTTTATTATTTTTGAGAGAGAGAAAGAGAGAGAGAGAGAAACAGAGAGCAAGCAGGGGAGGGGCAGAGAGAGAGGGCGGTACAGAATCCGAAGCAGGATCCAGGCTCTGGGCTGTCAGCACAGTGCCCGACTCGAGACTTGAACTCAAGAACCGTGAGATCATGACCTGAGCCAAAGTCAGACACTTCAGTGACTGAGCCACCCAGGCACCCCAAAAGATGGCAATCAGACTTAAAGGGTTTAAGAAATAGTCATGATGATGAGATATTTATTTTTAATGCGTCTCAAATAAAATCATACAAATTATATAACTACAAATTATTTGAAGACACAAACAAAAGAGCAATCACCGTAATTCCAATATTCAAAAGAACTATTAATATGTGTATATATTCTCTTCCTTTTCAAATCTTAAATATTTAAAATAATTATAACCTTAATAAACTGTATTTTTATATATTTTCACTAAGATCATAATCTTATGAGTTGCTATATACTCCCAACAATCTTTTATGTAGGTGCATTATATTTTCTTGAGTCTGTATCCCAGGACTTGGGTAAGCATTTCCCTATTGTCTAGTTTATTTCAGTATTTTTGTTACCATAAATGACACTGTAATGAATATCCTTATGCATAAGTTCTTCATATTCAGAAGTGTTTCATTCAAGTAGGTTCTCAGAATTAGGATTATTGAAATAACAATGTTCATTACATACCACATCCTCTGCTAATTCATATTATGCATAAATAACAGACAAAACTATTTAAAACAGGAAATTTTCCACCCATATTTTAATTATTTTTATTCTTATATGGTAATTATTATTTATTCATTAGAAAGAACTATTATTAATATAGTCATTGTGGAAGTGTGCTCACTAAATTAATGAGAACAACCATTAGTTTTGAAAAAATAGTTTCACCATGCAAATATTGTGATCTTAAATAATTATGATAATTTGTAATTTATATTCATGGCTTACCTGATAAAATCATTATATGTCTTAACATTAACTTTGATTGCATAAATATTACATTAACTTCAATCACATAAGAATTTTAGAAACTATTTTAAATAAGTATGAAGGTAATGAGTCAGGCTTGAGTGTAAAAACCCTAACTGTGCAAGAGTAGATTTTTTTTTTAAGTTTTATTTTGCCTGATGATTTTGTTAATGAAGTAACACTTTCATATGAAAGGGAACTGAGGAAAGATACATACTCGTTTTCTATTGATTCTATTGTAAATTAGCACAAATTAAGTGGCTTAAAATAGCATAAGTGTATTATTTCAGTATTCTAGCTCAGAAGTCCCCGTAGAAGTTGCTGGTTTCTCTGCTCCTGGTCTCACAAAATTGAAATCAGAGTGTCAGTTGGTGGAGGTTCTTATGCGGGATCATGAAGTAAAATTCTCGAGAAGAAACCATTTCCAAGCTTATCCAGGTAATTGGCTCAATTTAATTCCTGGTTGCAGGGCTGAGGTCCCTCCTTCCTTGCTGGCTGTAGGCCAAGAGCCACACTCAGTTCCTTAAGACCACCTGTATTCCTTGTCACCTTTTTTTGAGTATACGTGCTACTGAAACGAACACTGTTTGTCACCTTATCTCTATTTTCAAACTAGCATGTCCAGCCCTGGTCAGGCTTCAAATTTCTAAGACACTCTCTTCTGTGGCATTTCTTCTTCCAGTCAGAGAACGTTCTTTGCTTTAAAAAGGTCATGTGATTAAACTGGAACTACATGGAAAATTCATGATATTTAATACTCCTACTCTTAAAGACATCTGCAAAATCCCTTTTGCCAGGTTAAGAAATGTATTTACAAGTTCCAGGGATTAGAGCGCTGACATCTTTGGGAACCATTACCCATTCTATGGCAAAACGCTATCATATTGAAACAAATTGTTGTTTCAGTGCTTCAGTTCTCATCTATTTACTAATTTAGCTCAGATTCCATATTTCTTACCTATATAACAAATATAATGAAATTTAGATTCATTCCAAAAATATTTTCTACATCATTTCCACATGTTTATAGAATGAATTAATATAATCTGTGTATATGTCTTCATTTTTAAACTTTATTCTAGCAGATGGTTTAGTGTATTGATGAGTTTTAGGGATAAAATTGGATTCCAGTGAAGTTAAGAATTGTGATGGGGTGCCTGGGTGGCTTAGTCGGTTAAGCGTCTGACTTTGGCTCGGGTCATTATCTTGCAGTCTGTGAATTCGAGCTCTGTGTCGGCCTCTGTGCTAACAGCTCAGGTTCTGCTTCCGATTCTGTGTCTCCCTCCCTCTCTCTGCCCCTTTCCCTCTTGCACTCTGTCTTTCTCTCTCTCAAAAATAAGTAAACATTAAGAAAATTTGAGAAGAATTGTGATAATTTTCCAGATGACTCAAAGGGAAAAATTGTAAGAAGTTACTTGTTGATTTAATATATTATCCTTTGTCTGATACCTAAGATATTTGCTTCATTTTGTTCCTTAGTTTATTTTTTATGTTTATATATTCATTTTGAGAGAGAGATAGAGAGAGAGTGCACAAGTAGGGGAGGGGCAGAGAGAGAGAATCCCAACCAGGCTCTGCACTGTCAGTGTGGAGCCAGATGGGGGGCTTGAACTCATGAGCCACGTGATTATGACCTGAGCTGAAATCGAACGCTTAATTGACTGAGCCACCCAGGCGCCCCAGTTCTTTAGGTTATTTTAAAGTAGTGAATATTTGTCTCAACCTCTCAACTGAATTTTTTAAAAAATGTTTTTATAATGAAAACCATTGAGAGTCAACACTATATACTCAAATTTCTTTTGCTAGGAAAGACTCCTTAGATAGACAGAATAAGGATAGATTTGCCTTAGAAAAATGTTACAGCAGAATCTTTCTGACTATGAGGTCACACATAAAGGGTCAAGTATGTTACACAGGTGCAATTTCCCATCCATTTTTTTAAAATTTCCAGACCTGATGCTTCTTTTTTATAGAAACAAAACCACAGATCCCTATTTAACACATCTTTCTTCAGGCACAGATAACTGTATAGTCTCTGGCCATGAAGAAGCTATAGAATATGCTGCTAATAAATGGCTGAAATTAGTATACCCCAGAGAAGAACTGTATAGGAGATGCAGGGGACAAAATGGTTTCTTGAGTCTTTTAAGAAGGCCTGTGGCAACAGTAGTGTAAAAAATTTAAATCTGTGCTATTTAACTAGCACAAGAGGTTTTAGATTAAGAGTAGTAGGAGATTGAAAACTGGTTATGATATGCAAGAGGATTTATATTTAAATGACTCCTGAAATGAATATACTTATAAGTTATTCACATTACATATATATCGAAGACAGATAGAAATGATTAAACTTGACAGGCATAGTGTATTCATAATAACTACCCTTCACTGAAGGTATGTGCTAAGCATTTGACCTCTTAGTTTTTTAATAGACATAACAAATTTAAGAGGTGGATATTAGTCTCCTAATTTTGTATACTGACAGGTTTGGATAAGTTAAATAATTTGTCTAAGGTTACATAGCTAGTATGTTAAGGAGACTGTAATCTTTAACCCAAATCCTGTGCTTTTTTACTGTTAGGCTACACTGCTTCTTTTAGAAATCAGACACTAAATAATGACTGTGGTGACACTTCACAGCTTACTGATATTAATTATAACTTGAACTTCAGCTACGGATAGTATTAATAAGCAACAGTTACAAAAATAGTTACAGAAGATGCGATTCTGACTCAACAACTATACTGAGAATAACATTCTCCCTACTTTCTTCAAAAAGGATATTGAATACATCATTAACAAAGTCTAACTCTCATCAGTTTTAACTATGATTGTGCCTCATGCAATACAGATCAATTCACACACCAAAAATCATTACTTGTAAAATTGTGTGCAAATCCAATTTTGATAAGTGGAATTGCTTTTTAAATATGCAATGGGGTTACTTTAATAAAAGCAATCGTGTTGTCAATAACTTGTAAAATGAATAATCAATTCCTAGTTTACCTCTGTTTCATTGATTAGAACCTGACATGCTATACATAAAATTATTTCACTGGAACAAATGATTTCCTTTGGAGCAAATGAAATTTTGACAACAAGTTATAATGCTGATTTCATACTTTTCAGAAAAATCTCTAGAGTTTTATTTAGAATTCTAGGCAACACTGTTTAGGCCCTATCCAAATTAATTGTTGGAGAAAGACCACACTGTGAAACCTTTCCATCCATTAAAAAGTCTTCCTATAGCTCTGAAATGTAGCAAAAAAGGCCCTACCTGCTTGAATCTATACATGTGTATTTTGTATGTATGGCTATGTATTTGTGGGTCCCATCTTCTGTCAAGCTAAACACAGGCTATTTATATTAATGAAGTTCAGCTGATTCACCCTCATGAGCTCAACTTACAGCACTTGGAGAGTCAGGCAGTACATACACTGACTTATGCCAGTAAATCACTTCTGTATGTGAACAGCATAAAGATCTTCATCCTGAACCTCAGTTTCTTCCCCAGCTTTTGCTTGCACTGGCCTACACAACTGCTTCCTTCAGGGGGCTCAGCTTTGGAATACCATCAGGGGCTCTTTTCTGGGATTCTGTTCTCACTTTCCCTTAGTGAAGAAAAGGGTAAACCTGGCTAAGAAATAATAAATCTTTAAAAAATTGAAGCAAAATTTGCATAATTAGATAGACTACTAAAAGATTAATTTTAAGAACACTCTTCTGTGTGTCTTTGTTTGGATACATGTGTTATCATAAGCATACTCAATAAAATCCCAGAAAAATTATTTGAAGTGTCAAGTAAAAGAGAAACTAATTTTCTAATGATCTTCTTTTATAATAAAATATTCAGTCCTTATAATTGAAAAGGAAAGGGCTTTGATTTGGGGGAACTTATATATTCATTTATTCAACAATATTAATTGAAATTTGGATCACATGAATCATATCCAGATATTATTCTCAAGGATCGTAGAGACTGATAGAAGATAATACAGAACACTACATTAGAAGGAAGAAAATGCTAAGTACCTGAAAAAGGCTTAATTAAAATGCTAAGGTGCTGGTTATTAAGTTATCATCTCTCAGCGTCGCACGCACCCTTCTACGGTGTTTTGCGATGCTGGAGTTGGCTTCTCTTCCGCCATCTGGCTCCCTCTTAGTTTTTGCCCACCAAAAGAGTAGACGGTTGAAGGAGAGAGAAGGCATGTGCCCCTCTACCGTTCTGCTTCTTGCTCCTATCAATGTCACCCCAGCAATGGACTCTTCACCTTCACGTCATCAGTTAGTTCCACCTGCCATTTCCCTCGTGGTCCCTGAAGCAGATAATAGCCCCAGAGAGCCGGGATGCCTCATTCTCAGAATTCCAAGTCCTCATTCTGTGGGGGGACCTCCTCTGGGTTCCTGCAGCAGCAGCACAGCGATGGGACATGTTCCTTTCTAGACGTGGAAATCCCAGCCCCACAGGGACCTTCCTCTGAGCTTCTAGGTTCTTATAATCCCAACCTCTTTCCTGGCTGTTCTCCCAAGCCCTAGAGATAATATCTCCTTCCATGTGATTATTGTCTTCTTATAACCTCAAGGTTCCCCTCTCCTTTTGCCCTAATATACCTGTTTAATTCTTAATTAAATTCTCTCCGGTAAGCAAGTGGCCTGCGTTGTTATTCTGACTGGATCCGGAGTGACACGGCCATAAAAACTCAGAAAGGAGGGGCGCCTGGGTGGCTCAGTCGGTTGAGCGGCCGACTTCGGCCCAGGTCATGATCTCGCGGTCCGTGAGTTCGAGCCCCGCGTCAGGCTCTGTGCTGACAGCTCAGAGCCTGGAGCCTTGTTTCGGATTCTGTGTCTCCCTCTCTCTCTGACCCTCCCCCGTTCATGCTCTGTCTCTCTCTGTCTCAAAAATAACAGAAATTTGTTAAAAAAAAAACAAACTCAGAAAGGAATATACACTTCGGGATGCAGCGATCAGGAGAGGCTTTACAAAATATCTGCATTTCCACTGGGCTGTGACAGATAACTGATGTTTGCAGTGAGATTGAAGGTCAGGAAAATAGAAGAGGAGATGGCAGAGGCAGGAAAGCAGGAGTGCACAGAGGGACGATGAGCAGGTCAGCCGGGCTGCAGGGAGGGTACATGAACAGGAAGAGTAAGAACAATTCAGAACTACTTGTGGTTTTGGTGTGCAAATAACACAAAGTACAGGTTGGAGAACTTTTCATCTTATAAAATAATACGAGAGAAGAATAGGTTTAAAAATGGAATAAAATAAAAATGCAATTTAAGTAGGAGTGAACTTCCTGATTTCCAAATTCATTCGGAAGTACACATTCCCTATCTAATTTGTTGCCATAAAAAAAACAAAAAACAAAAACACTGTATAAATAAGTAAGAACAAAACAAAACAAAAAAACAAAGAAAGCAAAAAAGAAAAAACCCACAATTTTAGGTGATTGCATACTGGAATGTCCTGTTTAAATATACTTTATAAGCATTTATATTAGATAAGGATATACATTGTAATTGAATAAATGTGATGTTTGATTTAATCCATAAGAACTAGATATGAATCCTCTGGGCATAGTGTGACATGTATTTGTAGGGTGCTTATAACATGGGCGTTTGCAATTTATATACTGTCTTTGAAAAAACTGAACCATGACTTCTGCTTCACAACTGATTTCATGTCCTTTTGACAGTTTTTTCATATTTTTGACAGTTACAAAGCATTCTTTGCCTTCTGGGTTTTTGGTGTGGACAGGTAAGAATATGAGCAGGTCATTGGTCATGAGCTAAACCTTCAATCATACCAGTTTTTTAATGTGAGAATCAGATTTAACTTATATCATTTATATTTGCAACATCTTTTCCAGGAAACTGTAGGTATGAGTACACTGTAGATTAAAAAATAAATCATTATGTCAATTGCCTAGTCCTTCCAGTGTATGTTTCATTGACCTAAATGGAAGCAACATGTACACATCCAAGGCCAGAATTTGGGCCATTACTGTTAACGAATTCACATTTAAATGCTCATTAGTACGTTTAAATTCTTATTAATAACACATTGAATGTTACTCTGTGTGTTTTGTTAAACATGGTTTAAATCACACTGTCTTCAAAACAATTATTCAAGTATACAGTAGTTTTAAGACCTTTGGTTGGATATTTTAAATCACATTATTAGTTTCTTAAAATAAATCTTTTCACATTAAATGTGATCTTTATCTTAATGATATATTTTGCTACACTTACATATGCAAACAGATAAACAAATGATTGGCAATTAGGAAAAAAAATAACACCAAGTGTTATAACTATTTAAAACAGAACAAGGTTTTTCTGTATCTTTATCCGCATCTATTTACATGTATCTATCTAAACCAAAGCAACTAGTTAATTCCATTAATTTAATATAATGAGAAGATCACTTCAGTGAAAAATATCAGTCCAATAATTTGTTTTTAAAAATGGAGTACCTTAGTCAATAAAAATGTTAACCTCACATAGATACAACCTAAATCTGTATCATAAGTGGCAAAGAGAATTTAAAAGCTAAATGAATACATAATAAAAAACAATTTTTTTGTGAAAAGAAAAGAAAAATAGTGATGTAACGTGACTATTGATTGCCTATACTGGTTGGCCTCAAAGTCTTAAGAGGTTAAACCTTACAAATGTACATTTCTCAAAACATGCTTCAGAATGTGTGTGCACAGTCATTAGAAATTTGTGAGTTGTTCAGGTTAATAGATTAAGATATCTCCATTGGGTTTCATTAGAAAATTGCTCTATTTATCCATTTTGAAGAAACTTCAAGCACATCTCAAAATTGCAATTCTTAGTTGTTTTAGAAAGTCTCTATCTTTCCTCCCTTTATAAAAAAGGACAAAAAAACCCCTCTAATTTGTTATAATTGATCCTAACATGCATGTATTATATACAAATAACCTCATCAACATTCAGAAAGGACTATCTAAATGAACCTGTCTACATATTGCTCCTTATAATGAGACCCCACAAGACTAACGACTTATTAGTGTCATGGGCAATGAATAATTAGTTGATTCTAAAAATATATCTAAAATTAGTTGATACTCTAAACAATTAGCGAATTGTTAAGAGTATAATTGCTACCTTTTCTTAATTTCTGAAGGTTAGAAGAAATTAATGTGATGCTAATAATATAGCCCAATAGATTCAATGAAATTTTTTTATCAGCAAACTCAAAAAATGATTTGAAAAACTAACCCCAATATAATAAGAACTTTAATATTTATATTGAATTAATATTAATTAATAATGTTCAATATCTAGTATTTATTAAAAATAAAGTATATATTCAAAATATTTCTTACTATTGTATCAGTTATTTATTTTTAATATATATTTTTCATCAATATCATTAACAATTTTCAATGTAGATGTATTTTTGTACTTGCATTGTATTTTTTGAAATGGATTAATTCTTCTCTATTCTTTTGAAGGTTGGCGAATTCTGTGCTTTGAAAAGTGAATTGAACCACGGATTGTTGATCTTCCTAAACACAATCAACTCTCAATTATTCAGTGTCAATGAAGGGAAGCATTGGTATGAATAAATAATACAGGTTGGTAATTCACAAAATCTGGACTCAGGCAAAGGCAATTTATCTCAGGTTGCTCGAATCATCTGAATGAAACAGAAGCGTAACTGGAGAAACTCCATTTGTGCCAGGTTTGGGAAGTGGTAGACAGGGGGGGTTGTTATCATATAATACAAATGGGCTGGTCTGGGATCCTATTCTGTCAGGAGCATGCATGCTCTCAGTGATGAAAGTTGTATATTAGCCTGACATTTCCTATAACTTTAATTTAATATCTTCAAGGTATTGCTCTTCACCAAAATCTGCAAGATATGTGTTATCATCCCCACGTTACAGTTGAGAACACAATCTCAAAAGGTAAAGAAAAAAAAACACAACAAAACCCTCACACATAGTCCCACAGATAAAAAAAAAAAAGACACTATCAGAATTTAAAGCCAACTGCCTCTGTCGTGCACAAAATGAGATAGTAACAATTTACTGCATTCAAACAATGTAGAAATCTTTCTTGGGATGAATAAATTACCAAGGAAGAAAAGAAATATTATTGATAAATGTATCCCAGTACACACTGCATCCCACTACACACTTCATAAGTTATACAACACTTTTTAGATTCACTTATTCATTCAACAAATACCTATTGAATGCCTGTACTGAACCAAGTGCTAGAAATACGCACTAAACAAAACTAGTCTCTGCCGTCAAGAAGATCACATACTTGGGGAACAGGACAAAGAAAAATTAAAGTACTAAGAGCATAATAATTTCAAACGGTGATACGTTTTTGGGGGAGAAACAAAGCATGGTAACAAGGGTTTGTGTTTATAGGGTCAAGGAAGATCGGTGGAGGTATCCTTGATTAGGTGATTTTTTCAGAAGAGGTGTGGAAAAAGTGAGAATGAACCATTGGAGTGCTCCAGGTGACAGCATGCTCCAGAGAGACTAACCGTAATGCTCTGAGTTGGAGTGTTCTTGACATGTTCATGGAATAGTAAGGAGACTACAGTAGGTGGGAATGAGTGTACAAGGGAGTCAGTAGTTAGAATTCAGTGCTCATTAGGTATTTTCAAAACCTATGGAGGACTGTTAAAAGACACATGTCAAATAATTCCCACCCCCTAGACAATCTTCAGGAAACTGGAATCTAGAAAAATTGTACACATTTAATAATGAATAACTTGAGACGCAGTGCCGTGAGGACTTCTGGCTAAAGGTGGGCTGGAACTTAAGTCTTCAAGTTCCCCAAGCAACGCTTTCCTTGATATGTTCACACATGGACAAGCTTCTGGGAGGCAATGTGTGATGAGAATTTGGATCCACACTACCTGGATTCAAAACCTGGCCCCAACCCTTAGTCGGTTATCTTGGACAAGTGAATTAAAATTCTGGCCTCAGTTTCCTCTTCTTTACAATCAAGTTAATAACAATGCTAGCCTCAGAGGGTTTGTTAAACATGAACTTTAATACTTGTAAAGTACTTATAACCTTAGCTGGATGCCTCTGACAACTAGAACATGCTGCATTTCATATGCTGCCATCAACCTGTTTCAGTGACAAGCGGTCTTTGAGGTTAGCCTGAACTTTAGTGCTGGCGATGCATGCACTAGGAAATTTGTGTCACGTAGGAAAAGCATAAACATTACTCTGAATACTAAAGCTCAAAACTCATAGGGTGAAAGGGACTGACTTCCCATAGGATTTAATGATTCGATGGTTCAACACAGGAGAGAGTATTTTCACTGCACCAGTTACCATAAAGGTCCTGTTACTTGGCAAGTGTTTGGCTAGAAAGAAGAAGCAAAACTTACCCTACATCAAGTCAAAACATTGAGTCCTAAGTATTTCATATCTTACTGATGGAATTGTGAGACTTATTTTCTTAATTAGAGGTAAAATCCATTCCAAGTATATGACCGCAAGTTGGCAAATATTTTTGCAACTAGATTGTTTTATGTCGCATTGAAATAAACAATAAAATTATTGCCATTGTAGCGACCTGTCAGTACGTCAGGGTGCACTCTCCATTCCA